>NC_090937.1:893601075-893909402 GCF_040938575.1 Ambystoma mexicanum | reverse complement strand
TGCCATTGCATAAGGGTGGTCATGGGGTGCCGAATTTCAGAGCATATCACCTAGCCTTCTTTTCTGAATTTTTGGTTCCCTTTGGGGAGCATTTGCAAGATGTTTGGGTAGAGGCTGAAACCAGTTTCAATGGACCTCTTACTTCCAGAGCTGTGTTGACCTCAGTCTCCAGGAAGAGTTGTGGACACGATTTGTTGATAGATGACTTGAGGAGCGGATGGAAGGGTTTGTGCCGTTATTTGGATGTTGATGCTTTGAGGGAGCCTGGTGCCTCGGTGTGGCTAAATCCTGCTATCAAGATAGATGGGAGGGTGATTTTTTGGGCAGATTGGTTTCTGGGTGGGGTGAGGTGGGTTGGTGACCTGTTTACAAATGGTCGTTGGATGGACGCAAGGGAATTGCAGCAACAATATGGTAATGAAAACTTTAGAGCTTCTGACTTTGTAAAGCTCAAAACAGCAATTGGTGTTGTGGATTTGGAGAAGAAAATTGTGTTGGAGTTGTTTGCAAGGGATTTGGTGGGATCGGGTGGAGGTCTGGCCAGTCGCCTGCATAAAGTGTTTGTGTCGTGTTTTCAAGGGAATGATTCTTTAAGAGAGGAGTGGGGCAGGAGAATCGGATTGGATATCACGGAGGGCGTGTGGCAAAACATGTGTATGAACGTGAAGTTGTGCTCGCTGGGACTCACAGGAAGATCGAGACAGATTAAAATTCTGAATCGCATTTATTGGACGCCTGAGAGAATTCATAAAAGAGTGATGTCGGAGAATACAGATTGTTGGAGGTGTTCATGTGAAATTGATACACTGGAACATCTACTATGGGATTGTAGGCTGGTGAGGCTTTCTGGGGTGAGATTGGTCGTATATGTGATGCAGTGATTCACCCGGTCTTGAATTTTAGTATGATCATATTGGGGAGTGATGAGTCTTTAGATGATCTCTCTCGGAGTGAGTAGAAGTGGTTGTTCAGAGGGGCAATGACTAGTAAAAGAATTATCTTAAGGAACTGGAAGAATGCTTTGACACTGAATGTTGAGATGTGGCTGTCTGAGATGCATGAATTGGCAAATATGGAGAGAGTGATGTATAAGAGACTTGGTAAAATGGCTTTGTTTGAAAAAATATTTGCTAGATTTTTGCAGCTGTTCTAACATTGTGGTTGTTGGGTGGGGGGTGATTCAGAGATTTCCTTGATTTATTGGGGGTATGCGGTGTTGTATATCTCACTCTGTACATTGAACTGTGGAAAATGCTGTGCTTTTCTTGGATTGTTTGTCATGTTTTATTTGTTGTACATTGATTGTCTTGGGTTTTTGTTGTAGATGTTTAGTAAATAAAGTTTAAAAAAAACACTCTCAAAGAAGAGCGTAAAGAGTAAAAAAGCAGGGCAAAATCGCCTTATGCTTTAATTTACCTGTCAGCTAGGAGAGAAATAAAACACTGCCAGCAAATATGGCTTGTAGGTAGAGGTTTTTAAGGGATACTAATGGAACCACCTGTTCAGTAGCCAGTGTAATGTGAGGCATATTCCTTTGGAATCCACGTGTTATACACCTGCATGAAAATCTCACGCAGGCGTGAAATGAAGTGCTCTACTGAGATGGAGGAGGAAAGCAAAGCGTGGGTGCTATTTCTGCTTCGCTGCCCCCCTGCAACTCAGGATGGCTGCACAATGAGCTGGAGTGGAAAATAAAAGCATAAAGGCAAGTTTACACGTTCATGTTCCTCACCACTCAGTTTACAATTACCCCTTGTATGTTTGCTGTGCAGTTGGTGCATATTGTTGTGGAGACAACCGTGGAGGCGGCACTCTACATATGTGTCACATGGAAGGTGTCACACATGCAGGGCAGATGCCCAGGTTCTTTTGGGAGGAGGCATGGGCCATCCCAAGGATC
Source organism: Ambystoma mexicanum (assembly GCF_040938575.1). Classification (NCBI taxonomy): domain Eukaryota; kingdom Metazoa; phylum Chordata; class Amphibia; order Caudata; family Ambystomatidae; genus Ambystoma; species Ambystoma mexicanum. The sequence continues at coordinate 893,907,502 of NC_090937.1, read as the reverse complement.
CACCATGCAACTTCCACAAAGAGTGTTGTAGAAGGCTGCATCCCCGCCTTGTGAGAGGCTAGCCTTTGCCCAAATAGAGCCAGGTGCATGCATGAAAACACTGACAGAATGCAAAAGTTACATTGTCAGTGTCACACAGCTCCAAACCTCCATATATACCTTTTTAAAGTGGTACAAACAATCATATCCTTAACATACTGGCAGTCTTCTTACCTTGTGCAAATGATCATTACATAGTGAAAGCAAAATGAACTCTAGAGCTGGGCAATCTAGTTTAGGGGATGCTCCAACTACCCACAATTATTTCTCTTTCTCTCGCTTTGTATCTCTCTGTTTGCTCTTTCCCTTTCTCTATTTCTCTCTGACTCTCTCCCTATCTCTATTTCTCTACCTGGTGATGGGTTGGGGGATATAATGGAGGTAAAGTGGGTATACCATTGTGCCTATAATTTCGCAGTACTGAGGTTCAGAAAGGATGGATTGAGCAACGGATGATCGTTGCCAGTCAGCCAACATCAGTGTTCAGTTATTTTATTGTAATAACCCAATATTTCAACTAACTGTAAAATAACATTGTGATACTATTTCTGAACTGAAATATTTTCCTTCAACCAAGAAAAACCCCAATATATTTAAATTAATTCATGGGAAATAGTTATGTGGATCAGGACTATCTTTTTGAATTTTAGATTTTTATTTTCAAAGAAAAACCTCAGTTCTCATCAACGTTGACTGTTTGGAGACCTTTAAATGTGGTGACTGGTACACAAGTGACCAATGTGTACAGTTTATTGGGAGAATCTTCATCCTCATTACGTTTACTTGACAAACGCACACGCATACAATATGGAACATTCCTGACCCCTTTAGCCCAAACTGCTTTGTTTCATCTGGTGTCAATGCGAATATCTGGAGTCCACATCTCTTTAACAGCAAATTTCCGGATTGCCTTCAGGGCACGAGGTGCACGTCTCTTGAAGCCTACTTCATGGATTCGCTTGTGGACATTGATGGTGTATTCCCTACTTACCACCTCGTTGATGGCAGACCTGCCTTTCTTCTTCTTCTCACCCCCTTTCTTTGCAGGAGCCATCTTGCTAGGGAGCCAATGACGGAAAAAGCACTATCTTGTAGAATCACCAATTGTGATTGTGGCATGTATTGAATTATCACAACTCCATGAAGTGTGGAACAATGAACAGTTTTGGTATCTTCTTGATTTTTGCAAAATCTCATCAAGAAAAGCATGAAGTCAAAAAATAAATAGTTGGGGAAACTAAGTAGAGATCATTGCTTTGCCACCCTGAACCACAGTCAATGAAAAATGTTATCAAGCCAAGGGAATCCGATGAAGTCATACCAGGTTTTTCAGTTTTTAAAACCTGCACAATCAGTTTGAAAATTCTATAGAATACTTGTGTTTGGGATTTGTTTTCCTCAGCAGAAAAATATGCCATAGGTTTCGTATTCCCATATAAACATTTACTTGAGGTTTTCATAGCAGACTAGGTGAACACTTTTCATTCCAGTTTTGAAACTATTTTTCTGATAAAGAAATCTGCTAATTATATATAGAACATTTATCTGCAAAACATGTGAACATAATTTGCTTGTATGTTTAACTTATTGGAAACAAAATAAATCAACAATAATTTGAGATTTTCTCAGCCAACCAAGTGAACAATGTTTATTTGCGTGTACCTCTTGTGTTGATAATACATCTGCAAAACCTCTTCTGCTAGAGGCATTCTCAGCAATGTAAATGAACCATATTTACATACGTTTTGAGCTAATTTATTGACAATACATCTTGGAAATTAATTTTTTCTTCGATTTTATGTTATCAATTTTACTCACCATTAAAACGGAATACTTTAAACAATGTAGCATTTACCTGATTGTAAACATTATTAATTCATCCCTATTATTACAACATAATTTAAATTTCACACAAACCTACTTTTCCTGCTCACTGTTCAATGTTCAACATATAACACCAATCTGGCTCGAGAGCAGCGGAGCTCTTTTGTAATTGTAGAGCCTGCCACTGTGCTATGGAAAGGTTGTAGATGTATCCAAAAGGGCAAAATCACACACTGCATAAGCTGCAATTGTTATTTACCCCATACCATTTCTATGGATTTTCACCATTAAAAAACACATAATATTTGTGTACATACAGGTTTTTAGGCAGTGTTACTTTTGCATTACAAGTGCTCTTATCATGCTCAAGTGAAAATAAGGTGTCAAAGAACAGTTTATAATTTTCCATGCCATGTCATTGTTTTTTTTAATTTGTATATAGTACTTGCACCAAAGAACTAGTCCAGGGCTACTCCCAGTGTTGTTCTTTCCTTTCTTTCACGCTTTATAACCATTCACTTCTTGGCTTCTTTGTTTGTTACTGCCAAGAAAAGGGGTGTTCAATTTGAATCTGTGGTTCTCCCATGTATACTTTGGAGGAACTGGTGGCTGGGTTGATAAAGGCTCAACATAAAACGGTTCATCCACTGGTGCCAATCTGAGGGCACCTTTCATCCATCAATATCACAGTAAGTGTTCTTTCCATTTATCTCTTTAGAGTATTCTATCCATCAATGGTGAGCCAAACAAAATTGTTGTTGGATCCTCAAAGTATTGTTTTCTATACTGCGCAACTCTTATTAGTGCCCCTGTATTCAGACCATTCACCCGGAGGATCTGCCAGAAGGTGCAGTGTACTACCAAATGGCTCTGGGCAAGGCCCTGTCACAAATCCTGACAGTACTCAGCTACCTTCACCAATTAAAATAAGCTGATGGAAGCGGTGCAGCTAGGATTGAGCTTGTTTCTTGTTTCCTTGCTTTCTTTGCTATTTTCTTTCTTTCTGACAAAAAGAAGGGGAGAGAAAGACATAAAGGACAGATAAGCCTTTCCTGGGCTCTGGGTCAGAGTTTAGGTCTGCCGTGTTAGCTGGTCTGACCTCTGTGATCCAATAGTCGAGTGATTAGAAGCTTTTCTATATATGATATGAAATAGTCCCTTCAAGAATAAATCAGTACAAAATAAGAGCAGTGATATATATATATATATATATATATGTGTTATTTTATATTTTCCAACAGTTGCACCTGCTCTAACTTACCACCAACCAAATATAGTCAATGCGATCTCTCCCAAAGTGTCCCAACAACCTCAAATGTAAGTCCACTATCTAACAGCATATTGTACTCTCTTACACTTAATCTTACCAATAACTTATCACATTTGACAACCATATCTCCTCCAACTCATCCCAATTGTTTTCCTTTTGGTTATTCTATTGTCTAGTTTCTCTTTCCTGTAACCTCCTCCAGAAACCTCCCTTCCTTTCTACAGATTAAGGCCTGTTGACACCCTGGCTGGGTGATAAGACCAGACACCATAGGACCACTACAGTAGTGATGGGTGCAGTATAAACATGTAATAACATAACATACCACGCCATTGATGTAAAAATGTACTTTGGACAAAACCAGGACAGGAAATCGCAATTTTGCAAAAATCTAAAGAAAGTTGGACACAGAAAGTAAAGTCCTTCTATTTTAGTTAATTTTACTCTAAAGTGTAAATAAAAATACATATTTCTTAATTTGAACTTACTAATGCATACAACTTAGAGACACCTAGTGAATAAATAGTGTGCCACCCCTACAACATATTTTACGGAAGGCATACCTGCTAAATAATGTTCCCGTGTCTGTTTTTATGTGTTCTGGAATGTAAATTCTGTACCCTGTAATGCCTAATACATGGTATTAGTCAATCAATCAGTACATGTTTACAAAGCCATGGTGAGCCAAGAACCACATAAACAGTGTCTGATGGCTATTGTAACATTGCAACAAACACAATACCCTGCAAATGGATGTGACTTGTCAATTTCCAAAAAGAGATGAACACCCACTACGCCAAATATCAGTATTCAGAACAGGCTTTCTTTCTTCTCCAACAATTTGCACTGTATTATAAAATAAAGTTCAAAACAAGTTACCCTGAATTGCATTTTATTGTCATTTTGAACTTTGTCAGAATGCCAGTATGAATAAATATGGGAATTGAAGTATGTGGGTTGTGCAGCACAGTGGCAGAATCAAAAGGTGTATTAAGGGCTCTGAATAACTAGGTCTGCAGGTCGATCACGCCGAAATATGTTAACCAGTTTCTCCTTCATCAATAACTTACTATTCTTACAAATGTTGTATTATACATTCTTAAATAACGAATTACACACAGTACAACCAAAAACGATGCTTCAGTAAATAGACATTGGGAAAGATTTACATTTTTTTTCAATGGGTCTGATCACTCCGTCCTTTTAACTGCAGGCTGCCCAATAGAAGGACTTATGAATCCCGAATCCACAATACAATTCTGTCTTAAGATACGTCATTCTTTTGTAAATAATTTAAAACGTCCTATTTTCACCATGATGCAGAGGATACAAATGTCTACATGAAACTCAAATACACACTCATGAATTGATTCCATTATCAGAGAAAAAATAATACATCTCTGAAAAATCAGAAAATTACATTAACCAAAATTGCATGCACAATATTTTTGCTGACCACGTATGGATATAAAAACAGGCTAACATTCATCTCAAGACCTGACTTGCATACGGTGATTAGTTCCTTGCAAAGTCAACTTTCTATAGATCACAGCAATTCAACCTCACCACAGACTATAATTGAAGCAGCACAATAGAAAAACAGTATCTATTGCAACATCCTCAAAATCCCTATAATTCAAAAATTATTATATATTATGTTATATCATCAAACAATAACCCACTGTGTATGACTTATTATGTTTGACAAGTAGCACCACATTAACACGTAAATGCAACAATATGTTGCATACATTCTGCTGAAAATACATCTTCAAAAATGTATCAAAAGTAGAAAGTGTACCTTTACCAAGGGGATACTTCTGATAAACAGGCAAATCATAAATAATGCATTCCCATATGGTTTATAAAGGGGGCTATCGAAAAGCACACAAAGAAGCATGTCTAAGGTCAAGTATTTCAAGATGCTCAACCTAACAAAATGGAGGTCTGAACATTGATAAAGGATTTAAAACACACTATGGCCAACTTTAAGCCTCAGAGTATGAAGGCAACCACATTGATAATACAAGAGGACAACATGGCAGTAGTACTTCCCACCAACATGTGTTGGGCTTTATGTATAAAAACCCTGATTGTGGAGGACATAAGACACCAAACATGGCAACATTGGTGTATACATCCAAGCTAACAATAGGCATTATGCTATTTTAAAAGTTGTAATGTATTTGTGAATGTGCTGCTTTGTATGGAAGTCACTATAAGGTATGGTTGAACATCGGGCAGACTGGCATACAATAAACAGTGCACCAATTTAACTTTGGCAATATGTCTGAATTGGTTCCATCAGAACGTATGGACTTGCCTCTGACTTAATGTCTTAGTTTCCATGCACTGGTGTGGTATGCCATTTTCAGACTGGAATGAGTATTGCAATCACTGCAGGTAGTTGCACGGCAGTGGTTGCCTGGGTGATGGAGACAAGCATTGTATCTGTATGAACTGGAGGGTGGTTGAAACAATGGAACTTTAAACATACTGTATCTATGTACAGTGGAATAATTTTGCTAAAAATGAAGGGGGGGGCATGGCATCCAGATGAAAGGGGCCCCTGCCAAATGGGTGCCCAAAAGGTTGGGGAATATAAACATCCTTGCCCCCCCCGCCCCCTTAAAATGATGCCTGTGGCTACGTATCACCTTAGACAGTGTTTGGAACGTGTCAAGCAACACACGCTACATTCTAATGAGGGTGCTTTGGAATATCACATGTTGGGGTTGTTCTATAATACCACAGATGTTTTAAGACTTTGTGCATTTTAGTGCTTTGCCACATCTTTGTGATCACCATCTGATGAAAAAGTTTATGGGACTTCAAAAGCTAATACATTTTACCACCTAAGCATAATATTTTCAGTTATCCCAAAAAATGATAGTGATTTTAAAACCGGACTAACATGAGCTGAAATGTTCAGAGTGCTTAATGCCTAAGTCTTATGCCAGGACCCATCGTTTGTGGCTCAGTCAATTATGTGACTTGCAAATGTGGAAATGTTGTTTTAGAACTGACCAAATATGCCTGTCCTTATGCTAATACCACAGAGAGGATAGTGGCACAGCAAGAATATGGAAACTGTGTAGTTGTATTTAGTTGTATATAGTTATGTGCAGTCTCTGGTATTTATGTGGCTGCTAGTTGAAGCAATAGATGTTTGTATTACCTATAAAAGCACTGTATACATTAAGGGATAAAAGGCTGAATGCTATTCAAATATGTTATACAGATATAGAAACCATTATCTTTACTGAGGAAAGCTTGGAAACACAGAATATTTCCATAACCTGCTGCCAAAACAATCTCCTAGTTGCCATTGCTCTGTTTGCTATATCAGAGAGGAGTACTTTTCAAAATAACCTTTAGGAATAGAATACATCTATAAAATGGTGTGGTTGTATGCAATTATATGTATGGATTAATGATTATGTTTGGTATCTGATTAAGTATTATGTCCATATCTGCCAATGTTAGCAATATGGCTGTTGAGAAGTTGTCCTTTAAGCTCATATTGAGATATGTTTTAATGTGTTTCAATGTGATGTTTTCTTTGAGACTGAGCACTGTTTTGATAGTGAGAGAAATCATGTTTGATGGGCATGGATTATATTTATAATATTTTACAATATTAAAATGATTTTAAAAAGCATGTAGTGTGTTGTGAATCTGCAGGTATTGTAGGCTTAGCTGGTGAGTCATTTAAGATAATAACAGTGTGTTGATTGTTTTACTCTTGGAAAGTCGCCTCTTGTCATATCGGTTTGGTAGAATAAATCAGATTTACCACCATCATGTATTCATGCATATTTTACTTGTTTCTTTAGTGTTTGTATTTGTATTTGTATTTTATTTATTTGTATTGCGCAGCCTGCCCACGGGCATCAGGGCGCATGTTTAGAAAGGTGGTTACAAGAAAGTGTTACAACAGGTAGTTAGAGGTTACACTTATGTATACATAAACATATATAAATTATGTACAACATTTACAAGGATAGTATGCAGATGCATTATATAAAAGGTAGCCGGAAGGTGCAGCATGCAGCCAGTGTTACATAGGATTGGCCGCCATAGCGTCTTGCTCATGGAGCCAGTGTTTTGTTTTCCTTTTGAAGGATTGGAGGGAAGGGACATTCCTAAGTTCGTTGGGTAGGGAATTCCAGAGTTTCGCCGCAAGGACTGGGAAGCTCGAGCCTCTGGCAGTTTGAAGCTTGAAACTGGGGATAATAAGTGTGTGCGCTTGTGCAGATCTTAACGGTCTGGAGGCTGTGTGTTGGCTGAAGCGTGCTGATAGGTATGGCGGTGCAGCGTTATTCTGTGCTTTGTGACTAAGAACAAGTGTTTTCAGGGCGATACGCCGTGCAATGGGGAGCCAATGTATGTTGCGTCTGGTGGAAGAGATGTTGGCGTGCCTGGGTATGTTTAGGGCCACCCTGATAGCGTTATTCTGTGTTACCTGTTGTTTATCAATGTTTCTTTGGCTCGTACCAAGGTAAAGGGCGTTGCAGTAGTCAATTTTTGATAAGATGAGGGTTCTGGCGAGAATAAGGCAGTTGTTCATTGTTAAGAAGGGACGGCAAGCTGTGATCAGTTTACACGTGTACGCGGATGCTGAGACTACTGAGTTGGTTTGTCTGTTGAGTGATAGGGTGGAATCTAGGTAAATACAGAGGGTTTTGGTGACATTAGTAACCTTGATAATGTTGCCATCAATGTTGAAGGCCTCATATTTACGGTCGAGTTTTGAGAGTTTGGGCTGAGATCCTAGGATGAGTAGCTCAGTTTTCTCGTCGTTTAGGCAAAGCCCGTGGTGGGCCATCCACGCTTGGATGGCAGTGTAGACGGCATTAAGCGCTTTGGTGTCCGTTACATAATCCCCAGTGATAGGGATGAGTATCTGGGTGTCGTCTGCATAATTTGTGTAGGTGACACCCAGATAGTCAAGAATATCGAAGAGTGGTTTCGTAAATACATTATAGAGCGTGGGTGATACGCATGAGCCTTGAGGGACTCCACAGGGGACGTGAGCTGGGTCCGCGGGGGCGAGTGGTGAGAAGACCCTCATGGACCTGTTTGCAAGAAATGAGCTGATCCAGGAGGTGGCTGCATCAGAGAAGTGGGCGGCAATTTTGAGGTGCTGGCAAAGGATTTGGTGATCAACCAAGTCGAAGGCCGCAGAGAGATCCAGTAGGAGTAGGAGCGCTTGTTTACCCTTGTCTTTCATGTCCTCAATTTGGGTTTTTAGATCTATCAGAGCTGTCTCAGTGCCGTGTCTCGGGCGGAAGCCCGATTGTCTGAGGCCTAGTAGGTTGTTGGTATCGAGGTAATCTTGAATTTGTAGATACGCAGCGTGGTCCAAGATTTTGAGGAGGTAGGGTACCGTGGTGATGGGCCTATAGTTAGAGGGATTGCTAGGGTCTAGGTTAGGTTTTTTGATCAAGGGGATTACCCAAGCATCCTTTAGGTTGTTAGGTACTATGCCAGATTTGAAGGAGGAGTTGATGAAGGCGGTGATGAAAGGGGCAACGTCGTGTGCTGCTTCCTTTACGATAGGAGCTGGGCAGGCGTCACCTTGGCAATTGGTTGGTTTTAACTTCATAATGATATTTTCCACTTCCTTAATGGTGAGGGGTGAGAAGCTGAAAGGTTGGAAGGAGTGTTTAGGCGATGGGATATTGTAGGATTGGGGATTACCTGTTGAGTCAAGGAGGTGGGTTTTTTTGGCATTGATTTTAGCTTGGAGTGTAGTGATTTTGTTTAGTAGTGCTTTTTGTATGTTAGCGCACCATTCAACATTGGGGGTACACTTGTCGAGAGGAGCAACTGGGGACTCTAATTCCTTGAGAATTTTAAAGAGTTCTTTAGTGTTGGATTGTGCTTGTATGATCCTGTTGTTGTACAGTTCTTTTTTAGCCGCTAGTATGGCTACCTTGTACGAGTGGGTGATGGATAGGAGGTTAATTTTGTTTACTGGTGAGGGGGAATATCTCCAGAGAGACTCCGCTTTACGTTTATCTTTGCGCAGTTCTCGAAGGTGTGGGGTGAACCATGAGTTAAGGTGGTTGAGCGGTTTTTCTTTGCGTTGTTTGATAGGGGCAATGGAATCAAGTGCTTTTAACATCGCTCGGTTGTAAGTGTCCACAAGGACAGTGGGGTCGGTGCAGGTGGAGGAGACCGAGTTCAATAAAGGGAGGATGAGTGGGAGTAATTTCTCAATAGTGATGTCCTTCTTGTTGCGAGTGAGGGTAGGTGGTGCGGTGCAATGTTTGTCTATGGGTTGGCAGGAGGAGTTGATAGAGAATGTTATTTTATGATGGTTGGACCATGCACATGGTGACACTGAGATTATGTTTAATGCGCAATTCAAGTCTGAAACCCAGTCTAGTGTGCGTCCCTTGATATGAGTCGGTTCATTGACATGTTGGGTGAGGCCAAAGTCAGAGAGGACACTTGCTAGGTCGCAGACTTTGGAATCGTTTGGATCCATGTAGCCCAAATTGAGGTCACCAAGTATGATGATTTGGGACTTAGGCTTGATGCTAGCTGCTAAAATGGCAGAGATGTCCTCTACGAATGTGGAAATGGGACCAGGTGGCCGGTAGATGAGGTGCACTGAAGTGGTATGGTTGGGTGAGATTGGGAGTTTAATTGAGAGTAGTTCGGCGGAGGGCAACTGGTGGGTGTTCACAGCTCTCAGATTAAGAGAGTTCTTGAATATGAATGCTAATCCTCCCCCCTTTGTTTGGTTAGTGTCCCTGTCACACCTAATGATGGAGTAGTTGTCGGGGATGACAAGGGTCAAGGCAGGACCTGAAGCCGCGTGTAACCAGGTTTCTGTGATAGTCAGAAAATCAAGGTTTTTGGTCACAATGAAGTCTGCGATGTCTAGCGCGTGAGCGGGGACAGAGCGGGCGTTGATGAGCGCACCTTTGAGCGCACCTTTGAGTTAAGCTTGGGTTTTAGGGGTGTTGGCTGGGGGGGCCTCTGCCGTTGAAGGGGCTGCTAGGGTACAGGTATTATTCTTGATGGAATTGAACGGATTGTCCCTATTGTCTGTGTTCACGTGATAGGACCAGTGGTGACATCTGGTTGCTAGTTTTAGGTTACAAACTGAGGTGACGCATGGTTTGCCACGTAGCCTTGGGGTTAAACAGCTAGATAGGCCTGGCGATGAGGGTTCGTCTGCTGTGGGTGTAGGCTTATTGGTATCAGACAGGAATGATGTGATGCAGTGCCGTGGTGTAGAATGTGTTCTTGAGGAGTAGTGTAGGCGAGAGCCAAGCCTCGCATTTCTGATGGGTGTATGGCACGGTTGGATAGGGATGGGTTTGGAGGCGAAGTGTCGTAGCCACAGGGCTGGCTCATTGAGATATGGGTTTGGAGCTGTCGTATTGTAGGATAAGGGTGAGCGCAGTAGGGTGGTGGAAGTGGTGGTCGCCAGATTATGTTGAATACCCATAGTGGGACCAGGTTGCGCGGTGGTTAAGGCCAAGATGGTGTGCAGGGTGGTGTACAGTAAATGAAGGGCAGAATGTGGCCGTGGCAGAAAACCCGGCTTATATGAGATGGTGTCTGGTAATGAGCATTGTGGGTAAGTGGTCGGGGTGCAATGCATTGTTGACAATAGTGAGGCACAATGTACCATAAGGCACAATTACAATAGGGTCAGAAAGCGACTATAAGGCACAACACAATTGCAATAAGGTCTGTAAGCGACCATAAGGCACAACACAATCACAATAAGGTCTGTAAGCGACCATAAGGCACAACACAATCACAATAAGGTCTGTAAGCGACCATAAGGCACCACACAATTGCAATAAGGTCTGTAAGCGACCATAAGGCACAACACAATTACAATAAGTTCTGAAAGCGACTCGTTGTGAGGGTCAAGGTTAGGTTTCAGCACATGGTAGTTAGTATGGTTAACTGGTGCCATTAACTTCCCTTGCTTCGCTAGGATATCTGGCTAGAGAAGGATGGTGTAGATAGCAGGTGGCAAAAAATACATGTACAATCTGGGTAAACCTAATCTCAGTGCGCTAGTAATGCAAAGGGCTAGTGTGCAGCTGGGTGGAACATTGTATCAGCAATAGCATGGTGGTGTAAATAGGTAATACAGAGTTGGTACAAGTATTTACTAAGCAGACTAAGTGCGCAGATAAACGGTAGAGACAATAGAGTGGCCGAGATCAATATAGAACAGCATAGGTTTAGTGGTCTATGCACTGTTTATTGTTATGGTCTGCAGCTTTGTGCGTTAGTTTTGTGTACAGCACTTTGGAAGGTGAGCTTACCTGGGGCTGCGTGGAGGGCAGAGTACTGGGCCCCAGGCTCCTTAGGAGACTGGATATAAAGGTGCATGGTTGTGACGGATCATCGCTGGTGCCTCGTCGGTAAATGCAGGATTTAACGGATGCCCTAGACAGTTATATGGTTGTAGTCAGAGGGTTCAGATGTTGTTCAAGAAGGGTCTAGTGAGGGGCAGCGTCTCTGGGCCAGGCTCAGAATGCTCGGAACAGGAGCAGGAACAGGCCTTTGTGTGGCCTTCGTGTGCGTCGCCGTCGGATCCGCCTGCCGGCGGGAAATTCTATTCGAATGCAAGGCTTAGCCTCGTTTTCGCGCCGCGAAGCGCCCGGCATGCGGGGGTCAGGCAGGGCGAAGAGACAAGGACAGGCAGGTCTTGCAGTGAGCCTCGAATGATGCCGCACAGCCAGCAGCTGCGATCGTGGCCTCTGTGATGAGGAAGGGGCTCCTGCCCTCTTCCCTTGGTGCAGGGGACGGAATGAGGGTCCAGGGCGCAGGCACAGGCCTTTGTGTGGCCTTCATGTGCGTCGCCGTCGGATCCGCCTGCCGGTGGGAAATTCTATTCAAATGCGAGGCTTAGCCTCGTTTTCGCGCCGCGAAGCGCCCGGCATGCGGGTGTCAGGCAGTGCAAAGAGACAAGGACAGGCAGGCCTTGCAGTGTGCCTCGAATGATGCCGCACAGCCAGCAGCTGCGATCGTGGCCTCTGTGATGAGGAAGGGGCTCCTGCCCTCTTCCCTTGGTGCAGGGGACGGAAGGAGGGTCCAGGGCGCAGGAACAGGCCTTTGTGTGGCCTTCGTGTGCGTCGCCGTCGGATCCGCCTGCCGGCGGGAAATTCTATTCAAATGCGAGGCTTAGCCTCGTTTTTGCGCCGCGAAGCGCCCGGCATGCGGGGGTCAGGCAGGGCGAAGAGACAAGGACAGGCAGGCTTTGCAGTGTGTCTCGAATGATGCCGCACAGCCAGCAGCTGCGATTGTGGCCTCTGTGATGAGGAAGGGGCTCCTGCCCTCTTCCCTTGGTGCAGGGGACGGAATGTCCATTGACAAGTTGTTCCATTGTTTATTGATCATTATGAATGGTGATTATCGGACACAGTATTCCACTAGTTGTCGTTCGACTAATCTGCCATTTTGAGGATGATAGACATCCGGAGTTTCTGTACCTGCAGTATTTCTTTCACTTCAGCCATTATTTTCGACATAAACACACTTACCCAATCTGTTAAGATCTCCCTCGGAAATCACACCCAAGATAGAAAGGGAATGAGATACTTTAAAATCTGCTTTGCAGTGTTATTTCTAAAGGCAAATGCTTCAAGATGCTAGGTTGCATATTCACCTATGACTAGTATATATTTGTTCCCTTGCGAGAAAAGCTCAAGCGGACCAACAATGTCCATTCCGATTTGGGAAAAAGGTATTTCCAAAATCGCAAGAAGCTGGAGGGGGCTGGTGAAACCATTGGGTTGGCAGTTTTTTGACATATGGAGCCAGTATTCAAACAGTTTTTCACATCGGCATGGATTCCCAGCCAGTAAAACCTTGCGATTACTTGACCCTGAGTTGTGTTACGTGCTGATGAGTGGAGGTTACGTGTGAGTGGGCTAGTTCTAGGACTACCACCCGGTGGCTCCGAAGTATTGCTAACTGGGTTCTTGACAGATCATCAATGGTGGTGGCACCCTGATATAAAAAAAATGTTTTAAGAAAAAAGAAAGGACCACCTTGAGCCCTTGGATTATCAGGAATTACTTTAGAAAAGGCTTCAGTTAGGATTGGGTTATTATGCTGAGCAAAACCTCTAGAATAAGCTCAGTTTCTTCCACCAGTGGATGCTTTCTTTTTCCTGGGTGGATTTGTTTGCCTCTCCCAGATTTAAGCTTCCCGGGCTCCAGTGAGGCCATCCCCTAGTCAATCCTATCATTTTAGATGGAAATGAAGGTCCTTCCTGGCATAGATGTATAGTCCTTTGTTTATTTCTCTTGAGGATAATGTATTCCTTGCTCTATCATCTTTGTTTCAATGTGGTTGGCTGCCAACCACTGCACTCACTGCATTGTTTGTGTACTTTTTTTTCTTTCCGGTAAGAGTAGTTTGCTGGGGTTCATTATTAGTGATACTGCAGTAACAAATAGTAACTGGTTTGGAGTGACTTTGTTGGGTCTCGGGTGTTCTGGGTGACACCTCAGGAAGGGGCCTAGGGAGTTCCTTAATGGAATGGGGATCCTAGTCCCTAAGAGGGGAGTCTCTCCCAGTGAGGTCCTGCTTACCACTGCCACTAGGGGGAATGTTGCATAGTGGGCTCACAACCCGAGCTTCACAGGGAAGGGCTCCCCTCTGGGGAGAAATGAGGAGATCCCATGAATGGCCAAAATACAGACTGCCTGATTCTGGGCACCAAAAGGAAGAAGAAGAGAAGAAGAAAAAAAGAAGATTAAGGGGGAAGAAGTAGTAGAAGAAGTGAGAAAAGGATAAGGATGAAGAGAAGGAGTAAGAGGAAGAAGAGGAGGAGTAAGAGCAAGAGGAACAAGAGAAGGTAGAAGAGGAGTAATAGAAATAGAAACATGAGAAGGAAGAAGAGGTGGACTAAGAGCAAGAGGAACAGTAGAAGGCATAAGTTGAAAGGTAAGAGCAAGAGCAATAGAAGTAGGTGGAGGAGGAGGGGGAACAGGAGGGAGAAGAGGAGGAGGAGTAATAGGAGGAGGAGGAAAGGCAGGAGGAGGTAAAGGAGCAGGAAGATGAGGATGGGGATAAGGAGGAAGGCAACATGGCAGATGAAGCGGAAGAGGATCAGGAAGGAAGTGGATGAGAGAGAGGGAGATGCAAAGGCAGAGGCAATGGCAGAAGAAGAAGATACACATGTTCAATGGTGTTCAGGTTCTGAATTAACTAACATTTTCAATATGAACAATGTTTTCAACCACTAAATCTAATTTTGTTATGGAAAAAGATGATTGTCAAACACATTATAACGTCTATTTTAATGTGCCAATGACATCTTATTTTCACATCAAGAATGAATTGGAACTGGTTTGTATAGTCTTCCTAAATATTTGGTAGAACTTTCCTATTTTCAAAGCAACAGGCAATCCTAATATTTCCCATACTCACTTGTAAAAAGGCTCTCTTCGTCTGGGTTTAAAACAATGTCCCTCTAATCAAGGGAATCTGATACCTGAGTTTTCCAATCCCATCTGCTGTTGCATCAAAGTCTTGGATATGCACCCTTAGTTGTTTACAATTTTGGGGGCCATGTCAGGCACTATAGAAAATGAGACAGAGCAATCCAAATGGAGTGAATGATGGATATGAAGGAATACTTTATTAATCCCAACAACATTGTTTCAGATCATGTTTGCAAAAGTTATATCAATTTGTCCAGAGTTATGTTTGCGATACATTGGATTCTGCCTTGCAGGAGTTCATGGATGAGTAAGGGTAAAAAAAGCCACTCATCCCTCACACTAGTATAAACCACAACACAACATAAAAGTAAAACAGATACAATCAAGAGATCTACCTCATTCGCCTTCTGTGGAAACTCAGGCTGAGGGAAAGCTATGCTTCAAGAGGGGTGTGAAGGTGAACCAGTAGAGAACCAAACAACACAGTATCACAATCCAAAATAAAGGGAATGTCCAATCAAGGTTCTATAAAAATATAAACACTTTAATAAAACACACCATCTGCAGGTAGAACAACAAGAGATTAGTATGCAAAAACCCACCCCAAAAGGAAAGAACAGAGACAATTAAATAGACTGGAGAAAGTAACACTCTGATCATAGTTCCAGGAGTGGTAGGTAACGTGCTACCATAAAAAGGATATTGGGTGTAAAACAGGAGCAATCAGACTTAATCAGTCTCTAGGGCCAAGTAAACTGTGGGGTGGTTCAGTGTCACAGTAACTGGATTCAATTCTTGGTGGGCTGATGCATCAGACCCTGTGTTGAATGATGATGCAAGCTTATCAGGCTCAATCAGGCAAGTACGATCATGGAGGCCCTGGCAGCAAGTTTTGAGTGGGGTGAAAAGCAGTCCCAAGAATGCTTCACGCTTTGCCAGGCTGAATTTGGCTTTAGCTGCTGTAAGAGGTTGGTGAGTGACACTCCAATGGTTCGAGTCAGCGGGCGACAGTCAGTGAAGTGGTGATCTACGGTGTACTGAGGTGCAATCAATGAGCCAGTAAATATCAGGATAGCAGGGCCAAGCCGTGAGTGTAACCCCCGGTTAGAGATGCTGAGTGACTCAGAAATTCAGTTTGAGTTCCGGCATTGAGCAGGCGCTTCGGGCCTAGAAGGTGACATGCTTCCCTAGGTCACAATGAAGTGTCGAGCTGGTTTAGATGCAGAGCAATAGTTTGGCAAGTTGGTGGAGCACAGACACCAGCACCAGTGCCTCCCTCTTGTTCAGGATGCAGGGAAAATGGAGGGACCAGTTCATTCCAAGAGAACAGAGAGGTTTGAGTGGTTGGCCCTCCGGTTGATGTGAGGCATTTGCAAAGGACTCGAGGTAAGGATACTCCAGTTCAAAGTCTGCTCACTTGGTACAGAAGCTCTGTTGCAGAATGTTAGGTCCTCGTCCACAGAACCGGTCCCACCTGATGTTCACTGGGAGTGGTTAGTGGACAGATCTTCCTTCTGTCTTGGATGGCTCCTTCTTCACCTCCCACAAAGGTCTTTGGTCAGGGCAACTGCCCCAAAGGACGTCCAGGTGAGAATGTTCAGAATGTCTATTCGGCTTAACGGGTCCCATTCCTTTAAAGGCTCAAGTCCTCAGGTGATAGGTCAAAATCTCACCTGATTTAGGGTACCAATCCCTGCTACTCATTGGAGTGGACTTTGCACTTTTGATCTCTCCCAGAGTGCCTTACTCCAGAAGAAGTGGAGTAGACAGGAAAGGGTCAGAGAGACAGTGATAAACCAGATGGTGGAAGGCTTCTTCCAGTGTCAAGGGCACTCCTGCCTATCTTACTCCTGCCCTTCCTTCCTACTGTCAACATAGGCCTTTGGATATGCAGCACCCTAGTGTGAGGTCACTCCTCCTGAATGGGTGTACTCCTGCTGTGCAGCTGTCTCTGGAGGAGGGGTTTACCGACCATCCCAAAGAGAATCAATGAAAGGCGGGTTCCTTTTCATTTCTGTCCAGCATTGTGGCAGTATCAGCAGTTTGACCCAATGCACATTCCTTTCCACAGCAGAGCTGACTCACAAGAGTTGACACATGTGCAATATCAATTGGGTTGTGGCGGCAATGATCATAGTTATCGCCATTCACAATGCAGAGGAAGTGTGCATTGGCTGGAGCAGTTCCTAGTGGCTATCACTGGGAAATTCAACTCCCCTTATCTTTTTATTCTAAATCTGGGAATGAAAAGCCAGTGCATGTTCAGAATGCAGTTAGGTCTCGCAAGCGCATTATTTTGAAAACGCTGGCCCTTATCCTTCAATGTCTCTTGAATGCCGCCTCAAGATACCTCGCGTAAACGTTCACAAAAGCAAACTCGGCGAGACCTACCTGCATTCTGAACATGCACTGCCTTTTCATTCCCAAAGTTAGAATAAAAAGATTGGGGGATTTGAGCTTCCTAGTGATAGCCACTTGGAACTGCACCAGCCTCCTGCCTGCTTTAAGACACGTGCAGTACTCTCATCTCAATTAAACTGTTACATGTTCATGAACTACCCAATTGTCTTCTTATGCTGTTGTAACTTGTGTAAACAGCTCCTTGATGCCTACATGTTTAGTTTGCACTACAAATGAAAAAAAATAAAACATTTAAATAAATAAATATTCCTAAACTCAGGCATAGTTTATTCTTAGAGATGACCCTGCCATGAGTAGTGGGCACTCATGATCATCTTAGTTTGGGCACAGGGGGAATATCTTAAATGTTGTCCCTGTGCTGCAGTGACTTTGCTGTCGCCGCAGCAGTTGAGTGGGCATCTCGTGACCTTTGAACCTACTCTATGCCTCGAGCAAGGCAGGTGCTGCGGATAAGGCTACTGATGCAGCAGAGCACAAGTGCACTATGCTTTTGGTGTAGAGTTGTGATAAAGGGGGATATGATTAGCATATTGCCCCATTGGAGAAGGAATCACCCACATCGTTATATGTACTACTGAAAATCAATGAAGCCAGGACTTTGCACCCTTGCCTGATAGCAATTCCTCACATTGTTACTGCAACAAGAAATTAGTCTAAAATATATCCATTGTGGAGCGTGGAACTGTATGTCAGAGCATAATGCACTGTGCCCATCTAGACACAATATCACTTTGTGCTCAACTCACAGGGACTTTGCATGTCATGGGAGAGTGTGTTTCACATGGTCTGCCTTTGTTCTTGCACATACAATCATTGCCTATATGGTGTAAGGCCAGACACATAGCTCGCGTTGTCAAAATATATAATTATTCAACATTTAGGCCATTTAACTGAACAAAAAGCACAGATAACAGGTCTACATTTAAAGGTTAAGACTGGGGAGGTCAATTCTTCAATGATGTATATGGCCAATCCTGCTGCCAAAGACAATAGTTTGGACTTTGAATGTGTGCGTGGTCTGGGAGAAACATGGCTAGGCGCAGAGCTTGCATTGCAGAATATGGAAACGGACGGAATACATTTGTCTTTGCAATTTAAGGATTTAAAAGAACCGGTTTCTTGCAATTAGTAATTGTTAAATGAGGTAGTGAAGGCAATGCTTTTCCATAGCAAAGCTATTAAAGGTCTTTCATAAGTAGACATGTGTGGTGGTTCATCGGCTCAATGCATGGATTTTTGCATAGTGGTTTATAAAAGAGAACATCATTCACAGTGACTCATTACGTCCCCACAACCTCCCTCGGGGGATTCATTTCCTTCATCGCTCATTGAAGAGTTATAGACTGGATTTATAGTGCACTTGCTCCGGCAATGCATCACGACACTAATTGTGAATAGCAATGTAATGCATAGCAGAGAACGTATTGCTCTCGTTTCACGGGGATCTGAACAGACAGGAATAGCATCTTCGGTGTATAAAACTTGTTTAATCATTTCTGAGCAGAGTGCCCTGGGGGACTGCGTGCGGACGAGAAACACGACTCTTCCACCGCCAAGCGAAAGGGAAAGCATCGCCTACTACATCATGTAGAGCGGGTGTAGGAAGGGCTTTGCTCACCGGAATGCAGCTCCCAGAGGACATTGCAGGGTAGTCAAGAGGCGGCTCGACAAGAAGTTCCAGACAGCCGCTACAGCTGAGGCTGCCCTGTTAAAAGATGCCACTGTACTGCCTGTAACGCTATGAACAAGCTCTGCTTTTAGGGGGTGGCCATGGCCAGAATGGACTGTCTCTGTTCACCATGAGTGCACATTTGAAGAATCATAATTAAAATATTTTGTTTTTCGGAACTCTTTTTTTTTTTAATTCAACAAGACGAATCAAACTTTAGTTGACCTGGTAACGAAACAACAGTGCAAATATAAGTGACACCAAGTGAAAATACAATTGACACTGATTTGTTGACACTCGAAAATACAGTTTTCAGATGTCCTAATTCACTCCTCACCAGGGTTTTAAGTGGGGTAAGAAATTGAGGGGGGGCTCATTTGGGGGTGTGGCTTGTGGGGGAAGTGGCCTAAAAAGTATGCAAATTGTAAGATATAATGTTATATATTTTTATGCGTACCTTACTATGGTTTGTGTACTATGCAAGCCATCTTTTCTAAACATAGAAATATGTAACATATTTCTCTGTTTAGAAAAGATGGCTTGCAAAGAACCCAAACCATAGTAAGTTACGCACACATATATATAACATGTATATATATTTGTGTAAATACCTTACGGTTTGCCTAGTTTTCAGGCCATCTTTTTAAACATTTCGGGTTTATAAAAGATGGCTTTGAAAGAACACAATGCAAGCCATCTTTTATAAAGCTTTGACTACGGCCAAAATTGTCCGTCGGGAAAGCTTTATAAAAGATGGTTTGAATTGTGTACTTTTCAAGCCATCTTTTATAAACCTAGAAATATTTCGAGGAATCCCCTGGTTCGCCAAGGGTTAAAGACGCCTCGACGACCCGGGGAAACAAAGGGACAGTAACTGCCTCTGGTGACCCCTCACGTGAGGGGTCAGCAGAGGCAGTTACTATGACTGACAGAAGTGGCAGCCAGGCACAGCATCGCTGTGGTTGGCTGCCACTTCTGCCAGCACTTCCCGTTGCGGCTGCAGTCGTGACGGGATAATGCATACCGCCAATCTTGCCGTGGGACCGGGGGCCCTGGCAGGGCCCGGCTCAGCCCCACCTTTTGGAGACTGCCCGGCCCACACAAAGCACTGCTCCTCACACTTGCTCTATGCTTCCAAGTGTTGTTCCGTTTCTCCCTGCTACCCCTGGGATCTTATAAACTGTACAATGCCAAGGGGTCTTCCCTTTATTGTGTCAACTAGGTCAAGGGGGCAATTGTACATGTCCTCATAAAGAGCACAGAGGGCTTGCGTGCATTTGCACGTACGTGAGAGCGACCTCACCTGTGTTATCTTGATTTGTTTTGGCATTGATCATAAATATAAAACGGTATTTGGTGCAGGGCCATGTTCCCGTGACATATTTTCCCCATTGTCAAACGAATAGTAAATGCTGCCGGTCAAGTTTCTCAGTTGCACAGTTTAAAGGATTTGCACAGAATCTGCCTTCATGTTGGGGGCCCAAAAGCATGTGGGTTCCATAAGAATGTCTCTCAGGAGGTGCTCTGGTATCTCTGAGGCTGAGCTAGGGTGACCAAAAACGGGACAGGCCATAAACATAGAAGTGGGACTAATAAACACAAATACAAATAGCATGGTAGTCCTACTTCGATGTCGCTGGCTTGCTGCGGGGGTGAAGGGTGGAGCTGCTCACAGGCCCACTCCTCTCATAGGAGGAGAGCGGCCGGGGAAATGAAGGAGGGAAATGGTGGCGGTAAAAGAATGCATGCCCCCATTCATGAGCAGGAAGAATCGCACCAGGCCTGACTTCAGGATTTCAATATCGAGTTTATAAAATTAAAAAACTATTGGGACCCCAGGATGGAGTGAGATTTACCTGGACTGTCCAGGAAAACTGGGCTGAGCGCACTGGGGTGGCAGATCCGGTAATTAGAATCTTTGCAACTACTCCACCTAACGTATGAATAATCATGTGGTGAGTAAATTACATGCATACACGTTTATTTATGGTTTTAGGCAAATTATCCCCCTCTCAGTTTGCGTACCTTTTCTTGAAATGCACACCACATTAATGCAACGTTTGCAGCTCAGATAATAGACAAACACACAACAGCAAAACTGTCCTCGTTTGCAATTTACAAAGTGGAGCATCTCGCCTGGGTACACACTTTTCATAATTTCTGATCATGCTTGACCTCACCTCTTTCGTTTAACAAAGCCCATTAATCAAGCAAGATCCCAGAGGCGGCTAATGATGCTTCACCTTTCTAATGGAAGCCGGGAGTCAAGGGCGGCGCCGGCTGATCCGCATCTCTTGCACTGTGAGCTTCACAGCGAGGGGGCTTGCCTGGGCGGGGGGCTGCAGCTCAACTCGCAGTAGCATAACTATGATACAAGATCAGTTCAAATGGGCTATCGGTGCTTGTTTCCAGTTTTATTCTTCAGAGTATTATTATTGATTTACTGTTATTACATCAATGTTGCACATGTAACATTAACCTCTTGTCTGTCCAGTAGTGAATGTCCATTACATTATCTTTTCTCATGGGATATTGAACTATATTTTCAGTTGTTTAAATACAATTTATTATTATTATTATTATTATTATTATTATTATTATTATTATTATTATTATTATTATTATTATAAAGCAAACCGGTTCACACTAGCCTATTGCCAGTAGAGTAGTGATCATGAAATGCCTGGCCGCCTGTCCAAGATAGCCAGTGTTTGGAGCCCTCAATCTGCTAAGCTCAGGAACTCATTAAAAGAGGCCATTCTTCACTCACGCAAGCTTGAGGACTTGACCAATGTCCCAGCAGTAATCACATGGAGGTGATGGGAGTAATGTTGCAGTGGGTCTTCCCATGAGAAATCAGAACATGCATGCTAGAACTGACATGTACTTTCCGATATTTTGGTGGTCGGAATGTGAATGTAAGTGCACATGAGCCTTATCTTGAAACAGTCAGCACTCCAAGCAGACCTACTGGAAACCCATGTCTCAATTTTCTTCTTTTTATTATTAATTTTTTTGTTTGCAGTTGTGGCTGAGGATTTCTTTTAGTATTTTATTTTTTTTATTTTTTATGGGGCGTTGTCCATTTGCCTATGCTCATTAAATTATTGATGTGCATGCCATCATTACCATTGATTTCAATAGAGGATGTTGTTACAAAACTCATCGGTGGTTCTTTTTCATTCATTGCAAGGTTTCATGTGGTTTCTATCGTGCTTTTATGTGTTTGCATTGCTTTATGTGAGCTCCCCAGAATACACACGTGCATTCCAAGGTTCAATTACATGTATTTGAATACAAGGGTATACAGCAGAAAGCCTTTCCTGAATGTGTTTTAGGGATGTTATGTTAATTTACACTGTGCACTGCTGCCATATGCATGGTCTCCAGGTGCTCACGTGGCTCTGTAAGAAAGTGGGTGGAGGTGGCCAGTGAGGGAAGAGGGATAGGATAGAGGTAATGCTTTTCTGTTGAGGCTTGCAGAACCGGGAGAAACTGGCTTCTGTGCATGTCAGCTTTCTGAGTGTGCTTTGTTGTGTGCACTGGGCTTGTTATGCCCAGAGGGATATCGTCAAGTGTTTGGGTTATTTGCTTTTTTGTGGCTGTAGGTTCTTGTGGCAGGTGTGTAGCTTGTGTCTTTTTGTGTGTAGTATGGCTGACCCTTTTGGTACGTGTGTAGTACATGGGAAGTATGCTGGAGAGGAGAAATAAGCAGGGAGTGGTTAGTAGGTTTGGCTCAGGCAGTATGGTTGTTTTATTTTCCGTACCATGATCCATAAAAAAAAAGAGTCCATAGGCGCACCTCTTTGAGAATAAACACAGTTAAATGACCTATTTTTTGGGAAGGTACCCACTCGAGAGTCTGCAGCCACACTTTAGCTAACTGTACCTTTCACAGAAGAGAAATACCCATTTGCATATCAGTCTTTATCCTGCCCACATGGGCAGTCCAGCACCGAAATGCTAGGACAATTCTCTTCTAAACAAGAGTACCAACAGCAACCCTAGACATGTGTTTCAGACTTGTTGTGCCTCATCGGTGAGGTGGAGCTGTACCTCTCTGAGCACAGTGAGCAAGGGGTCCACATCTGGATGATCCTAGGAAACGTAGGGTGACTAAACTATGTCCCTTAAACAATCAAAAAATAGTCCATATGCACCCCTCTTTGAGAACAAACAATCAAAAAATATTCCATATCTATCAATACTGTTCCATGTTTGCCTTGAGTCTGGGGAATGATTTGTGAGGAAGCCTGTTTTTATGCTTGTCTCAGTGAATTGAATAGACAGGTTTTCAGTCAATATTCTGAAGGATAAGTGATCTTCCGACATTCTTATTACCTTTGGTACTCAGTTCCATAGATCAGAGTCTTTTCTTTTCAGGGACATATGTGTGGTCCAGGTGTCTGTGCGGGTTTGAGCAGTTTCATACATTTGTTTTGACAGGAACAATCAAACACATTTTCCATCCACATTGTCTCTGCTGCTTATAAAACTGCAATCCTTCCTATTGCTACTTTTGTTTCCAGATAAACTTGAGGCTTTTTATTCTACTACCATTTGTAAAACATGATCTTTCCTTCTGTCCCTGAATATAAATGAGACACATTAATTTCCAGGGTACCAGTGGCCAGGGGTGAATATCAGTTTCAAAACCCCCAGTCAGCCCCACACCTCTAACACACCAAAAGAGATCTGAACAGATTGGAATAACAAGTAAATTATGACCCTCCTTATCCAATTTTGTGACATAGATGGAACAGCTGGCTTATCTCAAAAGGTTGCAGATTGTTGCTTAGTTGCAACACAGCAAAAATGCAATTATTACCCAATGATAAAAGGGACTGTCCAGTCAATGTTGTATCAAGAATATCTACTTTATAAATATCACAGCAGACAGTTCTAGCAACACTACAAATTACAACCTACACTGTAAAGGAATGCAGGGGGCAGACAGTTTCAAAGAAGAAAAAGGGATGCCCTCTGGATACTGACAGGAGGATAGTCGGTATGGTTAATAACCACAACAGTTGAAGGTTTCTTGGCTTCAGCACAAAGGGAGCAATGGGAATTAAATTGTCTATAGGGGCCTTCTGGGAGGGACCAAGGGGACAGAACCACAATGTACCATGTTCTGTAGGTGTTCTAGCTGCTCGACAGGGTTGAGTCAGTTTCAGGGAGCTTTGCAGGCATCTGTGATAGAGTTCAAGATGAGGGTCAGCTGTGAGAATCAGGCGACAAGACAGTTCTGCGAGTGAAGCTGGACGAATGGCTGCAGGCTGGCCTATACGGTGGCTTGAGGTCAGGAATCATTGTCTCAGTGCTGATTGGTTGGTCTGAAGCACTGGTGGAGACATCTCAGATGTGTTTAAGCTAACTTGGCTTGACAATGGGCAGCGTTGCAGTCGGTTGAAGCTTGAGGAACTCGACTGCTCAAAAATATCCTTTAAGGCAAATGTTGATAGATGCTCATCAAGGCAGTTTTCCAAGTTTCTTCAAATGGGCTTGTGTCATCCTTTAAGGTAGACGGCCCACAGCTGTGGAGTGCCTTACAGTCAGTTGCCTTGGACTCATACCGAAATGTCGCCCTCACAATTACGATGGCCGATTATATATATGTGGGGGGTGTATAGAATACAATAGTAATATCAGGGGATCTGCAGGGGGTCTCCCCGGCATATTTATGTGGTGCAAAGGGGTTTAAAAAAAAGTCAGCATTTTCGGCCATCGCAATAATCACATAGATCCATTTGCCTTGTTCTTGGTTGCAGGTTCAGAGACCTTCTGGCACTTCCTACCTAGGAAGCTTGCTGCAGATCCTAGCAGGGCATCCTGTGTGCTGGCTGGGTATTGGCTCTGGAGCGGCTTGAGGGTTCTCTGAGTTACATATCTCCTTCTGTTCCCTGGGGGATGTTTAGGGGAGGGATCCTGCTTCCCTCTTTGGATATCCTGGCCTTCTTTTAGTGGCAGAAGATGTAAGGCAGACTCTATCTTCAGGCAGGGTCCAAGGTTGAGTTTTTCTTACTGACTTCTTGTGAATCTTTAGGTGATCTGCGGGGTTTATCCCTCTTTAAAAGCCAAATGGGCCACAGTGATTTGTGTAGGCTAAGCCTCCCTTAATGAACCAATCGTGGGGTCCCTACCAACAATCTTCTATGTGTGTGAGGTCATAACCAGAGGGCTTTGCAACAGGGAAGGTAAAGGGGTGAAAACAGGAACAAGGGGTGCCCCAGCACTAATATGGGTGAAACCTTCTCTCAACAGAAAAAGCTCTGGCCACATTACCGAGTGATACTAAGTTCAACCGCTCTTCCTGTCTGTTGCAGATCAAAGTGTCTCACAGTTTAATGGGTCTCTCTGTGGTTTTTGTTTAAAGCGGAAGGTCTACCTTGAAGCTGCTGCAAAACCAGACTCTCTGGCTCCTGCAAACCACATTCTCATACCTTATGAATGGGGCCCCCCAGTTGGGTGGCCTACTATAAACAGCAGACCCAGACATGACAATTCAGTTCCTCTGACACTGCGAGGCGGGAGCTGGCTTCAGGTTGATACAGTTGCATATGAAAGGGTTTTGGGTTTCCTGCCTCCTTTGTTATCCTAAGCAGCTGGACCATGTGTGGGACTGTTTGAAATACCACTGTTAGTATAATAATTGCTGCTATCAGCTGCAGGGCCAAACAAAAGAGCAGGTCGAATCCATGGAGCCTTTGCCAGTTAATCAGGCTTACCACGGCACGGTGAAGATCGGCCTTCCCTTGCCTGGAAATGACTTGGCTGTCATATTCCAACTAAATAAGATGAAGGCCAACAGTTTTCCAACCCAGAGTACATGGGTCTATGCTTAGTTCCCTGTGCTCACATCACAACAGTGTGTGGATTAGCCCCACACATTTTCCTGAGGTTGTTCTACCATCATTCAATTTCAATAAGCATTTCAAAAAAGCCTAGGCGATAGAACACCCACTCACCATGCAGATGGTCAACTTCCTCACAGTAGCACTTGATCTCAGCTCATTCCCTGATATTTTCTACTTCATACTGATGTTCACACTTGAAAAAACATCGTTCTACACAGTTCTTTTTTCTAACTACATACAGACTGTTTTCCAATTTACAATCTCTGAAATCCATATTGCCTTCCTGAGATTTCTCGGATCCATGCAGTGCTCTTGTTGCAACCTGCATCTTTGTCTGGCCATTTATACACTCTGTTTTCTAGACCCTATTCTCAGCTTTGACCCTCAGTATGATTACGTCTCTTTGCCATTGTGCCTGTTTGCTCATGTGATGTCTCACTGATCCTTGTACTGTTGTTTTTTGTACCACCCACCACTAGGTTCCTCTCCGACTCAGGCCAAATCCATTCCATGTTTCCTTCTTCATCCCTCGTTCCTATCATGTATCTCAGTTTTTCCAAGTCTCCCAACTATACTCCCAATTACACCTCTGGCCCATTGATTAGCTTGCTCCCTACTCTATTCTTTTTTCCTGCGCCTGCTCCTACCCACTTCTCACAGGTCATGAATCCTTCTCTGCTCCAATATTCACTCTGTCTTAAGGGCCCAACATTAGTCTTTTTTTCCTGATATGTCCCATCATCTTGGAGGATTGTGTACAATGTACTTTTGGTTTATGAATATAAATTGGAAAATGTGGTCTGCTCTGATTTTGTCATTTTTATTTGAAATCACAAAATGTATGTTGACAGTGAATCTGACCTGTTATGGGGGGTCTCTTTTCCTCTTCGTGGTATGTCTATGATCTCTCTTTATCCTTTTATACTGTTTGCTCTTGACCTCTTTTTCTACCTTTTTGATGGGTCTCTAATTCTTTTCAACCATCTCTGTAGTTTTATGCTCTCTTTATGCGTCTCACTGAAATGTGTTTTTAGATATCTACATCATCCTTGTTTCTTTCTCTCTCTTTCTTAGACTTGTTCTGCTTTCTTGTTGTCTTGCTCACTCCCTTTTTTAATTCTTTATATATTATGTTCTTCACTCATCTTTGAGGTTTCTATCTCACATCTTTGTGAGGCTGTTTAAAATGTGTCCCCCCCCCATGGATTCTTGTTTGTATTCATGTCGCTGGGGATACTCTTTCTTAAATAAAGGCTTTGAGACTTCTTTCTTCAAACTCACTGAGTAGTCAATCTCACTCTATTATCTGTTTATTGTACAAGCAAACTTCCACCATTCCCACTGGCACTTCCTGATCATTCTCTTTCTTTCAATGTGTGGCAATAAGTAGAATGCATGAGAGGCTAATCAGCCATTTTAGCTTCATTTTCACCCTTCCATACTTCCTTAGCAAGACATTGTTAATCATTATATTGCCTGGACTGTAAAATCTAATGACAGTTATTAGGCCTCTTACTGCTGGCCCCATCCTCTTTTGAATTCTACTTCACATTTACCATGTTTATATGGTTGCTGAGAGAAGGGGGTGTGGAACAATGGGCAGTTTGCCTAGACGTTTATAATGTGCATGCCAATGTCCTCTCTCCCACCAGTTACACATGGGAGAATGGGCCATCAGAATTCATTTTGTAGAAACTGAGATTAATGCTAACTCTCTCAGCTCACCCAGCTAGGGTCAGTGTAGCTTGCCTTTGGAGAGAGGACAGGCATAATGCTTTGGACTTCACAACAGACAACATTTGTTAGGTAAAGAAATCCATAGAATACTGCTCGTAAGGTCTTTTAACATATTATTTCAATACAATATCTATAAGAATGCCACCACATGGTCTGTCCTCTTCTTCCCACCTACCACATATTCTATGGGAACATATTTTTTTTTGTTCTTTTTTTATTGCCAAGCAATTTGTGATGATTTCACCAGATCTTCACCAGGCGTGAACCAGCAGTTAACATTGGTTAAACCACGAGGCATAAGGCTAAGACAAATAATGCTTAAATTATGTTGCTCATATATAAGGCTAAGAGAGGATTCCTAAAATCCCACCAGAGTCAAGGTTTATTGGTAGGACTGTGAAAAATGATTTGGCATGGGAGACATGCAGGATTAAGTATAGGAGCAATAAGGGAATCCTGACCCTTCTCTTTTTGCCACATGTTTACACCACAGAAAAATTAGCTATGCATTTACAGACGTTGTACTGTGTCACCCATTCCTAATGCCCATGTATCTCCAGAAGCAAGAAATAGAACAAGCTCAAGGCACACTAAACATAACCACTCATTTGCACAGTCATGCATTTTCATATTCAAACTCCATCAGAAAGAACAAATAAACAATCAAACGAGTTCAGATCTGTTATGCATGGAGTCGTTTGTAGTAAGCATTTGCATTCAGCGCATTTGAAAGTAGAGAAAAACACACTCTATACCAATTAACACTTTGCATTGGGTCAGCATAGGAGTTCAAAAGTAGGTGATTTTCCCCTCTAACATGCGAAAGCAATGCAAAACGAAAACAGTGTTAGCCCTTAGTGATTCCCTTACCCTTGCCTAATGTGGGATTGGTAGTAAGATTATGAGTTTATTAGATTATGGGATTATGACCCCCCACCCCCTCTGCATGATTTAAAGAACCCTGAGCTAATACTTTGTATTCTGGCTACTGTGTTAATCCTTTGGTGCCATAAGGATTAATAACGTTCTGCCTTCCGTGTTCAGTATACCTCTTTGCCAATTAAAATAACCCCGCAGAAGGGGTTCTAATTGATTGTCGACCTATTTATACTCACCCTGGGTTCTCTGTCTTTTAGAATGATTTATTTATTTATTTTATTTGGCATTTATTTAGAGCGCACAAAACCCTAAGGCATCTAGGCGCTAGCTACAGTAAGACCTTGATGCAAGTATATGCAGAAAATACAGACTGGTAAAGCCTCTCCTCATGTTGTGGGGAGCTACATCAGGTATTGCATACATAAGACATAGTTGGTGCAAATATATATACTAGTAAAGCCTCTCCACAGGTTAAGTGGCGCTACATCAGGCATGCATACATAGGGCATGGCTGGAGAAAATATACATACTTGTAAAGCCTCTCCTCATGTTACTGGGAGCTACATCATGCTTGCATACGTAGGGCATAGTTGATGCAAATATACATACTGGTAAAGCCTCTCCTCATGTTATGGGGAGCTACATCAGGCATGCATATATAGGGCATAGTTGGTGCAAATATACAAACAGGTAAAGGCTCTCCTCATGTTACAGGGAGCTACTTCAGGCATGTATATGTAAGGCATAGTTGGTGCAAATATACATACTGGTAAAGTCTCTCCTCATGTTACAGGGAGCTACATCAGGCATGTATACATAGGACATGAGGTAAAATGTAAAGTACATATGCAAGGCGTAGTAACAGCAAAAGTGGCACTCTGATAGGATCAGAAGCGTGACATTTGCATGCATATTTAGTTCCGTACCTCATGGAATGGGGGCTACTTCACTTGTGCATGATAACAGATAATGTACATGAAAACAAGGATAGCAAAGACGTGTATGGTGGAAGCGACAACTTCTGTATACGCCTAAACTCAGGTTACTTGCAGGCAAGGCAAAGCAGTGTGAGACAAAGAATAAGTGAACTGGATGCACGGAAAAGTATAAATTACAAGTGGTGCAGACATTAGGTGAGGTTGGTTAAGTTAGGACAATGCAGTATGTTGTGAGAAAATAGGCGGCATATAGTTAGGGATAGCAGAGAATAAAAAATAAAAATAGTGCAGTAGTCCCATTTAGATGTGAAAGTGCACATGATGGCCAAAAAGCAATTTTTCTCAACAGTAGTTTGTTTGGAGGCACGTCGATGGGAGCAGCAGAATCAGCAATTAGAGGGGGGGGGTGGGTCGAACAGAGGTGCAAGGGAAACGCATTCTGTAAAGTGAAGCTGAAATCAGCTTTCTTGGCATGGCACATAGATGTGGTGGACCAGAAGCAGATAGAGGCACAAAGGGCCCCACATTAGGTAGCGGAGGGGGGGAGAACATCACAGTAATTGGGGACTTGTGAGAGGACCGTAAGTCGGCGCTCTTACCCTTAGATGCACCATGATAGCAGGCATTGTCCTGTGTCCCTTTGAGCAGATTTAATGTTGGCCATGATGGAATCCTCACCAGAACGACCCGATGAATGCAGGCATGCTGGTAATGCTGCAGGAGGCTCGATGTACATCACTGCAGGGAAGATGACTTTGATGATAGCCTTGCTCTTGAGATGCCAGGCCCACCTTGCAGCCAAGTACAGTACTGCCCGTTTCTGCCAGGGCCCTGACCCATTTTCGGGTTATGGCCTTCAAGGAACACCCTCTGCAGCTACAGTGTACTCTAGCTCAGCCAAGAAACCTCACCAGAGACCGCTCGACAGCACAACCCTCTTCCTCCAGCCAGCCTGAAGCAGCACCTCTCTCTCACCAATGATCTAAAACACAAACATCTCCTTCCTCCTTTCTTCCTCTTTTAAACCTCTCAGTGAATACCACCGCTTATACCATACCACTGTACATTTTCTGTACCATTTCCCAGCCTTCGTGGTGTCATCTGTCACACCACGTGCCAGAACCTTCCACCACTCATCCTGCCCCCTCTGATTCAACTCCTGTAAATGTGAATGACCTTTGCACAGTAATCAGCGTAACCCAACCTCCCATAAATGCTGCATTTCATTCTTCCTTCCTCTTTTCCTGCTCCGCACATTGGACTTTTATTTACAAGGACCATCCTGCTATTACAATGCGTGCTCTGAAGCTCGCACTGCAAGGCACTGCAGAGCACTTCTCAATTGCACATTATTTTCGGAAGCATTATTTTCTGAATGCGACAAGGTTAGTGTGCCTGCTGCTACCAGTATTTCTGTGGCCTGCGGCCTAAAAAATCTAGCCTACTCTACTCACCCCAATACTCACTGTTTTAAACAACGGTCACCCCACTTAATTTCCTCAATACTAAGTGTTAATATCAATATACTAAACTGCACACAAAATAGCACACATCTTTTATCCTACAGTGTCCATCAATGCATTCTAATTAGCATGAAAATATGAGGATGCATGCAATTGACGTAGGGTTAAGAGCTTACTATCAATGTATAGACATGGATATAGACTGCTTTCGCATTTTGAGGCAAACATTTCATTCGGGGAATCCCTTTATAACTGAATACAAACCACCCAAGAGATGCACCACCAACTAGTACATGGAACCGGCAAATGATGATTGCAGAATGCTGAGATATGATGATCTTCATGAATATCTTCCTAGATAACTGCCAGACAGTAACACACAATTCATTAGAAATCAGAGGATAAGATCGAGAACTGCTTTCATAGTTTGACCAAACTAGACTTGCCACAGACTGTAGGGAGGTGCTCATTTTAATGCCAAATCTCCTCTACCTGTGAGACCCCAAGCATGTTTTTGCTGGACCCATGGAACATTTCCTTGTTATCCTTAATGAGGGGAAACTTTTTCTGTTTCTTTACTTTGCTTGCTGGTACCTTTTCATTAAAATATGCCCCTTTGTAAAGTTATTTTCCACCATGTAATGTTTACTTATTATATATACTCTTGCTTTACTTTCTCAGGAAATGTTTTCTCTTTTTTTGCAGCATTTTTTTTTTGCTATATGAAATTTCCTGAGAACAGTTCTGTATTCCATTAGAAATCCAATAGCTTAAAAAAATATTTCTCAGCCTCAGTTGTACAGCACCTCTTCAGATTCCACAGCATAAGCCCATGAGATATACATATTTAATGGTAGTTATTGTATTGTTTTTTGGATATGGCGAAGCATTTTCTTTGTTACTATTGAATTGTATCTGCCAGAACTAAATGGCAGTAGCAATAATCACTAAAAACAGATTTTAATGAATCTAACAACTGTTCTTGTTAATGCGTTGTCAGCCCTAAGATGCTCTGCTCTCTGTTGCAAAGACGTATACCCATCCAACACATTAGAAGAACCCCCAAATGACTATTTATTGTATGCAGCAGCACTTACAGATCTCATGTCCCTAGGGTGGCGTTGATGCCATCCTAAAGGGACAGAGAAACACAACAAGAATAATGATCAGCATTAGCCCAAGGATGGCAAGCAAATGTATTTTAATTAGTAAAAGAATAATATCAGAGACTGCACAATAGTCATTTGCAAGAACACAATGTGTGTAATTGAATGAAATATAATCAAATTACTGTAAAGCCAAGAGAACACTGATGTACAGAGACTAAGGTCCTCATTCCAAGCGTGGCGGTCTGGAATCAACGGGCCTGTAATTCCAATTACTGGCAAACTTTCTGGACCATCGCACTATGATAGGAAACCAAAGAAACAACATTGCCGGCCACTGCGTTCACTCTGACACAGTTATCCGCAGCACAGGCAACAGAAACAGGGGAACCCACGGAACGGATAACTGGAAAAACCAGCACCACGGAAAAAAGCGGCATCACAACCACGGATCACCAGGAGACATCAGCATAGAAATGCCAGTTGCACCGGCAAAACAATGCAAGTAACACCAGCACCGCGGAGCAGGCGGTAATCAGGCCCAGGTGTGCTGGAACAAGTCACAGGTGCACCCAATCGACTCAGCTGCATTCAATGAGACAACAGACTGCAGAAACGAACCACACCCACACCAAACACAACCACTTGTAGCAGCAGCCATGGACATGGAGGTGCTTAATGCAGGAGTACTGCTCTATGTGAAGGAGGTGGAAGACTGGCAACAGGCTGACATCCAGTAGATGAGGAGGAGGAGAATGATGATGCTGAGGAACAACAGTCAGCAAATCATGCCACGGAGGCATGCATCCATACCCCGCACAAGGGCCACAACCTGGACCCTGACAGACAGGCAAATACACACACTCTACCACCTGAACAGGGAGATCATCTTCTCAGTAGTCAACCTCATCCAGGACCACATCCACAGCATCATTGGACATCCAGACTGCCATACCCCGAGTGTTGATGGTGGTGTCCTTGCCATGGGCACATTTCCTTGCCATGGGCACATTTCAGCAGACAGTTGGTGAGCTGCATGGAATCTCACTGCCAGCGTTTTTTCGAAAGTGCTGGTGCATGTCCTGGATGCCTGCTTCCATCATGTGTTCCAGCACATTGCCCTGCCAGCAATGCAAGCACAGGTGAATGCCACCAAGTTAAACTTCCATGCACTTGCTGGCATGCCCAATGTGCTTGAGGCACTTGACTGTACACACATGAAGCTAATGGCAGAACATGTCATAGAGGAGGTGTACTGTAACAGGAAGATGTACCACTCCCTAAATGTGCAGGTTGTATGTGATACTGATTTGACCATCACACATAGCTGCACACATTTTTCAGGATCGACACATGACTCAATGGTCCTGCACAACAACATGTTGCCCGTCTATATGGCACGTTATATTGGTCAGTAGACCCGACTATTGGGTGAGTAAAATGAGCAGCACAAACCACATTGCATGTGTACTGGTTGAGGTAGGGTATGTTCACTGTTAGTTGTGCATGCCTCAAAAGCACCATCCAAATGTAGTGACACGAGCGCATGCAGGAGTGGGTGCCCACAATTGGTATACACATGAGTGCATGGAGGGACATACCTCCACAATCTGTGCACGGATGGACAGGCCCATGTAATGCACTACAGGTACCACAATGCATCACTCCCATGGCATAACACACAGCAAGAATGCAACCACCAACACCACCTTGGTATACCGATCCCACACATGTCCTGACCATCATAACCTGTCACCGGGGTCTGCAGGGTGTCACACGGCCACCAAGTGCACAAACACTGGTGCATGTGACACATATACACATCCACCATGAATTCACTGTCTCTGCAGTGAGGTGACCCTCCCTGTGTCCCTTTCCATGCAGGTGACTCCAAATACCCATTACTGCCATGGCTGATGACCCCTGTCAGGCACCACAAAGCCACCATGACAGTGCCTACAATCATGCACACATCCGTATGTGGAGAACAACAGAGCAGACCTTCTGCCTGTTGAAGGCACAGTTCTGTTGCCTGCAGCGCTCTGGAGGGGCATTGATGCACAGAGCAGTGAAAGTAGTCAAAATTGTCCTGGCCTGTGCCATGTTGCACAACATGTGCATCAGGTGCAACACTCGCCTCCCCCGTACATGGACATGCCCCTAGCAGAAGATGGCGATGACAGCAAAGATGAAGCAGCTGCAAGCATGTGACAACACTGTCGCAGGGATGACATGGATGGGCGTGCAGCCCACCAGGAACTGATAAGGTATTACTTCTGAGCACACAACACCTGTGCACAAATTTAAACACTTGAGACAAAATGATTGGCCAAGACCCCAACTCCGCCCAACCCTCACCCTACCCACACAAAGTCCCACCAACTAACACCACCATCTAAACCCCCAACTACCCCCACCAACCCCCACCAACTACCTCTTCATCAACCAACCCCCTCCCCTGACCATCCCTGGATGAGTCTCAAAAGCACACCATCATGATAACACCCCCTAGGATGTTACAGTGTCACATTATCCAGCTCACTTCTGTGGCTATTTCATGCCTGTCTTGCCTGGATTGCCTGGCTTGCCCCTCTAAGGTGAGCCCATCAGGCGCAGGGATATCTGCCTTGCATGCGTGGTGGTGGTAGAGGTTGTGCATGAACACCCAATGTTCCTGTGTTCCAGTGCCACCTGCAGGGAAAGGGTGAGTGTCTCAGCCATGGACAAAAAGTTGTCATTCCCTTCTCGGACCTTTCTGTTAGCAGGACCATTGCACGAGTTGAACATTCCAGGACATGTGCACAACGCCACCTGGTGCCCTGCATGCCCTCCCAGATCAATCTTGCATCCACCTGCATCAATCTTGACTCCTCCCGCATCAATCCTGACTCCTCAAATGGCTGTTGCACGAGTCCCACCATTTGTAGGTGGTGTTCTGCCATGCGACGTAGATGTGCGTCCATGTCCCTGATGCTGGGAAAGGACGGGCATGGTGGCTGTGCATGTTTGATGTGCTAAAAGAGGGATGTTCATAGTGGGTGTGCTCAGATGTGCCCTCCGTTGTGTCCCATCATCCTGTCCAGCATCGGCATGAGTCGACACAGCCATGTACACCGGAGGCTGGTGTGCGTGGGGCAATGGGTGTTCTGTCAGCGCATCCGTCTGAGCTACATGAGTCATGACTAGGGCTGCAAGCAGTGCCTCCATCAGGGCAGCAGGAGTCATGACCAGGGCTGCAGGCTGTGCCTCCATCGGGGCTTCAGGAGTCGTGACTGGGACTGCAGGCTGTGTCTCCATAAGAGCTGCAGGAGTTGCGTCAGTGGCAGGCGTCCTGCTCACCAGTACTGTGCCCTGTGGGTACGGTGCTGGTGTCAGCTTGGTACCGGTACAGTGTGGTGTGGCTCTCCTCCTCTGTTTGCTTCTCCTTCAGTGGATCATGCCAATTTCATTGCTGTCAGATGATGTGCCTGTGGGGGTGAGAAGGGCATGAGGTTATAAACCTCTGTGACATCCCATTGCCTTGCTACATGCATTTCAGACAATGTGGGCATGTTGTTTGGGGTCATGCAGTGGGAATTGCATGGCACATTTTCGCATGTGTCACCGGATAACATCAGCAAGCAGGTGGAGGTTGATTCAAGCGAGACAGCTGTATTTGTCCTTGTGTCATTGTCACATTGCATTTGCAGCGGAAAATTTTGTGCAGGTGAGGTTGGTCCAGGTGTATCGGGATGTGTACCAGTGGCTGGGTGCTTAAAGGGGCTGGGCACATGTTGATGGGGGCCAGAGAGGCAGGTCCAAGTCATGGGGATTGCAGTACATTTCTAAGGATGGGGATGGTCCACATCCCAGACATTCCAGGGAAGGGTGGCTGTGGGCAGGTGCTCTTGTGAGATGGTGTTGTTGGCTTGTTGTATATATGCTGTCATGGATGTCACACATGGTGGACGTGACACCATACATCCTTGTGTGTGCGGCAGGGGGACATGCAATTGGTATTACCATCATAGGGAGCCTGGACAATGATCCCAGGCTTTTCGTAGTAGTCCGAGGGCCAAGGGACTGGATTATTGCACTCATCAGTGCCCTGGATGTACATATGGGGGTGAGGGTATGTGATGACAGAGTGAGGGTGGGCTGCCAATGTTGTTGTGGCATGAGCAGTGAAGGTGTGGCAGGGTTGGCTGACTCTGTGGTGGTGGCGCTGTGACCTATTGCAAGGGTCTGTCATGTGTGGGTGTGAGGTGTGGGTTGGTTAAGTGGTGACGGCAAGATGTGTGGGGAGGGAGATCATGAAGCCTGTCCAGGGAGTGGCTGGGTTAGAGTGTGCAGTTGTCTTAGTGTGGCGGTTCTTAGTTTGGCTGGGATCAGGGCAGGCATGGGCTGCAGGGCACAGTGCAAGATTGCCACTCTATCAATCATGTATGGGAGGGGATGGTGATGTGGTGTTCGATGAGTATTGGTAGTTGGGCAGTGTGTCATCAGCAATTCACTGTTAGTGGGGTACGATGGTGATGGTAGGGTAGGGCATTTGGAAATGTATGTGTTGGAGTGCCCAGTCAATTGAGTTGTGCCCTGTGTGCCAACACGGGTGGGGAGTGATGTGGAGGTGTGGGTAACATTGCACTTGGGCTGTTGGCCTGGCAGCTAGGCAGTAAGACTTGTCAGGGCTGGGTCCGTGTCATGATAGAATTGGTGCGTTCATGCCTGTGAGTGTATGCCAGTTGCGCATTGCACCTAGTACATGCATGCCAATGGGGGGAGGGCTTGTGAATGTGTTTGTATCCATGTCATTGATGGCAGTGCTGATAGCATTGTCCTGTGCGCATATGTGTGTCTGGATATTTGTGGTGTCTGTTTTGGTGTCCTTGGCCAACATTGATGGGCTATCATTCACTATAGCGATTTGGTGTGGTGTTGTGCTATGCAGTGGGCACACTGTACATGTGTGATGCAATGCATTTGCTTGTCAGCTTTGTTTGTTCTGTCGTGGCATGTTCTACTCACTGCCCTTAGAGGTTTCCCTGCTCTGGCCTTTGCTGCTCTAACTCCCTCGATCCCCTCCAGGTGTAGCATGCCGCTGCACTTGTCCTCCCATGGCATCAATCGGATGGGTGAATGCGCTTGTGGCCCGTAGCAAGCAACTCTCCAGCATGGTTTAATGTGCTGTCCAGGAGGATGGTCAACTCCTACTCGGTGAAGCGTGGCTTGCGCTGCCATCTCTCTGGAATGCAAGATGTCATGGCTGCTGGTGAACTGCCAGTGTCTGTGGGTCTGGATGGCTAGTGGAAGTGTCTGATTTTAAGTGGATTGTGTTTTCCAAAATGGCGGCTGGAGAGTTTCTTGTTCTGGCGATGGTTGCTTCCAGTTCCGCTATTTCCATTTCCTCTGTTTCCAGCATGTGCATACCGGATACAGTGCCACTGGCATTGTTGCATGGAGTGCGACCGATTTCAGGCCTGTTTACTAGTGATTCCGTGGTGGCACCGTTTTCAGCATGACGTAATGCGTGCAACTGACATGCCATGATTTCCCAGTAGTTCCAGGGTTCCTTGGTTGCGGCTTCCAGAAATGGTGCCATTTCCACCAGAGAATTACTGGGAATTTAACGCTGAACTCACGATGAGGCCCTAACTCTGAGAACATTTCCATTAACAAACTTGCACCAGCTCCATAAGTATTGTAATGTGATATGATATGATACAGCATTCATAATGCCCCTGTACAAAAGTGTTTATATACATGGGGGGGAACAGAGGGAGGACAAAACAATGGTTTTACTAGGCCCTGTGTCATTCCGATCACACAAGTGTGGGGAGAAGATGGGGAGAAGTGTCAAAAGGGGTGGGGGATGGAAAAGCACAAGTAATCAAAACGTGCAGCTAGTTGGTGGCTCAGTGCAGGTATAGGAAAGTGCAGAGAGAGGGGACTGTAGGGTTACAGATACAGAACCCAAGTGCACTGGGAGCCAAGCAGCAGTGTAAGGTAGGTGCAGGAGGACAAGCGAGGACCTGGGCCCAAGAGGCCAGATGACCAGTGCATAGACCAGACAGGTCATCAGCATGAGAGAAAGTGGAGGCTAAGAGGAAGTTCTTGAGTTGCTTCTGGAACCAGAGGTGATCCTACTCAAGTTTGAGAGAGGCAGGAAGGCTGTTGCAGAGGGAGGCCCCAGCTGAAGAAAGAGATCTGCACCCAACTCCCTGTTTGGAAAAGCAATTGACCCTCAGATAGTTGGAGGTGGATGAGTGGAGAGCTCGAGAAGAGATCTTTTTAGGAAGTGAGTGTTGGAGGTAGTGCAGTCCTAGGCCTCAGAAAGCCTTGCGGATGCTGCAAAGTGTCTTGAACTTGATCCTTGCTGCCACTGGGAGCCAGTGAAGAGATTTCAGTGCTGGAGAGATACGATCCCTGGGCTTGAGGCCAAGGACACATCTCGCAGTCCTGTTATGGATAAGCTGTAGAGACTAGAGAGTAGGGGCAGGACGATTTAGAAAGAGGCTATTGCAGTAGTCCAGCCTAGAGAGGACTAGAGCTCTGGAGACAGTGAGCCTCAAGGAGATAGTGACGAAGGAAGATACCTCATAGGAGGTGCAGCTGATAGTGTGACTTCTTAGAGATGTCGTAGATGTGAGGGGAGAAGGAGAGGGTGGAGTCGAAGATGACCCCAACGTTTTTAGCCTCACAGGTGGGAGAAGGAAGAGGGCCCATAGTGGGCGGCCAGAGGGAGAAAGGTAAGGAGGGAGCTGGTGTTCCAATGAGGAGCATCTCAGTCTTACTGTCATTAAGGCCAAGATCATTGGCAGCACACCACTCCTGAATTGCGGAAAGACAATCAGGAATGAGAGGAGTAAAGGCGGCTGAGGGGTGCGTGAAAGAGAGCTAGATGTGATACACATAACACTGAACGTTGTAGCAGAGAGTAGCAATGCAGTGGGCAAGAGGTGTCAGGTATTGGTTGAAAAGCCAGGGAGAAAGGTACACCACAAGTAGAGAGAGACATAGAATAGAGGAAGGACCCATGCTGGACCAGTTGATCGGTGAGAAAGGAGGTCAGTCAGGCCAGAGCCTGATCTGTGATACCCTGGTTATCACGGAGGCGGTTGAGCAGGATGGCATTGTTGACTGTATCAAAATCAGAAAAAAGATCAAGTAGAATGAGGAAAGAAGGAAGGTTAGAATAATGGTTGGAGAGCAGGTCTTGATGGATGTTCAGGAGAGCAGTTTCTGTGCGTCTGGCGGCTCTGAAGCCAACCAACAGATACAGTGTGAAGATAAAGCTGGAAGATGGGCAGCTTTTCCAAGAGTTTGCCCAGAAAAGGAGTGATAGAGATTGGGCGATAGTCGGAAAGGAATAATCAGCAGAGGGCATCTTAACCTAATCATGACAATTTCACTACAACCACTGTCTTATTTATGTCCATGGGCATAGCTTAGTCAGTAATATTGCGAAGGAGTGGTTCTGAGTTTTTCCCAACAACCTATGTGATGAATCAACAACACGAAGGATGCTGCACTTTGGGAACTGAAAATGTATTGCGTGAATTTAAATTAAACATTAGCAACATGTTCTACTATTAGGCCTACACCTTCTACCATCACAAATTCTTTTTCGCATCAATGCACAATCACTTGTCCATAGTTCTCTTTCAAAGGTTACACTCACACTTTATGTTCAATAAAGTTGATTAGCAAAACACCAAACTGCATGCTAAACCAACCTGGCAATACATATTTTAAAGACATATGTTAGCAAGTATGATTCACTCTGAAAAGATAACATGGCACAACAGAGTATGTTCATCTACAAAATGGGTGTAAGACCATCCAGCACAAGGAATAATAATTTAATCAGTGGTCGAAGTGTTACAAAAAGAAGTAGTGGATCTATATTCTCTACTGGACTTCACCTCCTCCCCACAAACCACATTGCAATACCCCCTCCCATGCACAATACAAACCCCCAAACACATGAACCTGCTGTTTATGGGAATGCTTTGTGCAGTACACTTTTATTTGAAAACAAACCATTCCAGAACAGTTTCTTTTTAAAATAGTATAGGACAGTAAAACTCAATTATAAAAGTAGAGCACACTGCCAACCGCTACCACCCACTTCGAACACTGTATTTGATATTTGTCATTCTCCACAGTACAGTTTAGAGGGAGACAATGTTGTTATCATTAAAATGAGCAAACTGCACTAATTTATCAGGAGTAGTTATTTGAGAAATGGTTAAGCATGGTCAAAAACACAATTCTACACATGATTTAGTGATGTACCTTGTTTGGTACCATCTTATCTTAACACCAATAACAAGGAGTCCATTGCAGGCATAGATCTTCAGTGCTTCTAAATACAGGAGGGTGGAAGTTTTCAGTGCTAGCTCACTACGGAATGCCCTTCCATTGAAAATTAGATCAATTTATTTATGTATTTATTTTTACATTTGTAGTAGTGCACTTAACCTTTGGGGATCTAGGTGCTAGTTACAGAGAGTTATTTATTGTGCATACATACCAGGCAGATAGCGAGTGGTGGGGACACTAGTTGAACAGGTAAGTCTTAATTTGTTTACAGAACAAGCTGTGAGATGGTCCTGTCTTTGGAGCAGGAGGGAGCAAGTTCCAGAGTGTAGTAGTAGAGACAGGAAAGCTGGACCACCATTTTTGGATCACTTGAACCTAAAAATGGACAGGTAGTTGCAGTAGGCGGCACGTGTAGGTCTAGTGGAGGAGGGCATGTGTAGCCTTTGAGCCAGGTAGCTGGGGGCAGTGTCGGAGAGGCAACTATGTGTAATGGTGAGGATTTTAAACTTTTGATGGGGAGCCAGTGTGTCTCTTTCCTTGCAGCAGAGACATGGTGTTGATTGTTGAGGCTGAGGGTGGCTCGGAAGGCATTGTTTTGTACAGTTTGAAGTTTCTTTAGGTTTTTCTCTCAAATACCACGAGGGGCACATTATAGTAATCCATCTTGGAGCCAATAATAGAGCGAGCGATGTTGAGACGACTGTCAGTGGAGACAAAGGGTCTGCTGGCATTGATGAGATTTATTCTGTAAGCGGCTGACGAGGCAATAGTGTTGACTTGGTGCAACATATTCATTGGGGCGTTTTGACAACAGAAGAGAAGATTATGGTATGGTTATCAATGGTAAATGAGTGGCAAGCTGGCTCAGTTTGGCTTTGTGGGCTGGGTTCCCTACAAGAAGGAGTTCAGTTTTCTAATCATTAAGGCACAGGAGATGGTTGGCTATCCAGGTTTGGATGGTTTCTTAGATGTAGTGGACTTTCTGAGAGTCCTAGTGGTGGTTGCCGGTAAGTGGGATGAGAATGTGAGCGTCATCCGTGCAGTTTGTGTATTTCATGCTAAGTGAGTTGCGTTAGTCGGAGAGAGGCATGGTGTAAACATTGTACTGGATGGGTGAAACACAGGAGTCTTGGGGAACTATCCATGCAGATTTGTGAGGATTTAGGAGTGGTTGTCAGAAAAAACTCAGGAGGTTTGGTCAGTGAGGAAGGATGTGATCCACTCGGCGGCACCTGTCGAGAAGGAGGCATAAATGGTGAGGTGGTGGCAGAGGGTGGTTTAGACAAGGTGGAATGCAGCAGACAGGTCAAGAAACATGAGGGGGGAGAGGTTCAGGGACGTCATTTCACCAAAATGCCAGGGGTAGCGGAAGTGACATCACGTGACCCTTAACCGCTGATGACATCACAGGTAGTGATGTCATTTGTCCTCCACCCCAAAGTGACATCAGAGGAAGCAATAGAACACAATCTTTTACCCCTTGACAAAACAGGAAGTGACATCACACAGCATTGTTCCTAAGTACACTATGTCAAATGGTTACAATATCACTGTAACCTGATAAACATTCCATACAAGAATGAATCACCATATGTGTCGTCAGAAAAAGAAAAAAAAACATGCTGTAACTGCAACTTGCAAAAAGCAAAATACATAGTCCAAAATGAATGTTTATTCTATTCTAAATGCTTTTTGGAGTATGTTGCCTGCATTGTGAACTGGAGGTGTTTAAGAAGAGACTAAACTGTGACTCACCCACTAAAGTGTACCTGAAATAGGCCTTCAATGAGTCTAGCAATTATTGCATACAATTCCAGAAAGATAAATTATTTGTTATTCCTATTATTTTTTATTTAGGATCACTGCACAAAGTGTTACACTTGTGGAACTTCCCCTCTTTTTAAGAAGCCTGAACAAGAAAGCCAGCCACTCTAGAAACAAAGAGCCACATGGCATTGTCCACAGCCAGGAGCTTCAATTTGTTTTTTAGGGGTAGCAAGGGAGACGGCAGGGGTAGCAAGGGAGACCTCAGGTGACCCGTAAATGACATCCCTGGAAAGGTTGCCAGAGTCTCTAGAGTCATCGAGCTGGTTCTTGAGGTTGAGAAGTGCTGTTTCCATAACCTGTCTGGGGCAGAAGCTGGATTGACAAGCGCTAAGAATGTGGATTTGCTCAAGGTGTTGCTGGATTTGGATGTAAGCGGCTAAGTCAATGATTTGTAGCAGGAAGGGGTCTGTGGTGATGGGCCGATAATTGGCTGCAATGGCTAGGTCAAGTGAGGGTTTCTTAAGGAGAGGTGATATAC
Organism: Ambystoma mexicanum; assembly: GCF_040938575.1. Taxonomy (NCBI): domain Eukaryota; kingdom Metazoa; phylum Chordata; class Amphibia; order Caudata; family Ambystomatidae; genus Ambystoma; species Ambystoma mexicanum. The sequence goes on along the minus strand of NC_090937.1, from coordinate 893,865,252 downwards.
AGGATTCTTTTATTGACGTGGGGACTGAATAAGAGGTGAAGGAGGCATTGATGATGGTGGTGAATTGCGGTAGTAGGAGGCCACCGCATTCCTTAATGAGTGGTGCGGGGCAGCTGTCTCCTCTACAGCGGGAGTGTTTGAGGCTTTTTAGGATCTTGGTGACTTCAGCATCATTAACAGGGTGGATATTGAACAGGGGGGTATGCTGGGGGCGGCTGGGTGGGGGGGGAGTTGTAGAGCTAATGGTGGAGCCGGAATTTGTTTTGTAGAAAGGGATTTTGCCTAGAAGAGCATTCTGGATGTTGTTATGTCAGGTGTCGTTCTTGATAATCGTGGATGGTGGAGGCACTTTTGTTTCCAGTTTGCGTAGTTTGGCAAAGATTTTGCAGGAGTTTGACTCAGCATTCATGATGCGAGTGCTACAATGACTTAGAAGCTTGGATAGCATTTTTGTAATTCCCGGAGAGCTCTGTAAAATGGGATTTGTTTTCTGTTGAGGGGTGTGTACCCCAAATGCCCTCAATAGCACTTTTCTCAAAGCACAGAGTGTGTAGTGTGTAGATCACAAGTGAACCATAGGCTTGTTGCTTGGAGTGTTTAGGCATATGTTTTTTGAGGGGGCATGTGGGTTGATGAATGACGCAAGAGATGTGTTGTATTAGTTGACAAGAAGGTCTAGAGTGTGGGTGGAGGAAGGTCTGAAAGTAGAGGCCATAGGCGGTCACTGGAGAGATTGTGGGTGCCTCTTAAGATGATGGGGGTGGGTGGTAGGGCAGATGGGTTCCTTTTGGGGGTGATAAATGTAATTATATGGTGATATGACCATGCGGCAGGGGTGTTGGAAAAGACCATGGTGTTACTGTTGTGGTCGATTAGCCAGTCTAGGGTGCGTCCAAGAGTGTGCCTGGGGTTGAGAATTCTGCAGGACCAGTCTAGGGTGTAGGTGGAGCTGGCGAGGGTTGCAGCGCCCTTGTCGAAAGGTTCAGCGTAGCAGAGGTTGAAGTCACCCATGGCGATGATTTTGGAGTTAGGTTTAAGGTTAAACAAGAGGGGCTGAGTGAGGTCATCCTCGAAGGTTGTGGTGGATACGGGATAGTGGTAGATGACATGCAACGCGATGGTTGAGGTGGGTGGGTATCAGTGATAACTTGGCTGTGAGAGATTGGCAATTCAGGAGGGGGTTGGAGGTTAGGCTGCGGATAAGGAGAGTGTTTCTATAAATAATGGTGACTCTGCCGTCTTTTTGTGTGATTCTTTTGTTTGGTAGGATACCATAGTTGGGAGGTATAGCAATAGAGAGAGCAGCGACAGCACTGTCAGGAGCTCAGGTTTCAGTGATGGCTAAGATGTCAAGTCGGTTGACCTCAATGAGATCATGGATGTCTGGTGCGTGAGCAATAAGCCAGCATGCATTGATTAAGGCACAATGGATGCTAGGTGCTGGTGTTGAGGGTATAGTGCAGAGTGGTTGGGACTGTGGGTGAATGAAGGGGCCATGTTAGGAATGCTCTGAACAGTGGTCTGAGAATATATGTGGTTGTTGCAAGTGAGAAAGGAGGGAGAAAAGGAGGAGTGGGGTGTATGGCTGTGATGTGCGGGCTGAGAGCTGGGCGAGGTGAACAGATCCGGGATGGGGTTCAATGAGAGCAGTGGGGTTCAGGATTATGGTGGGCGAGAGAGCTGTTGTGGGTGGTGTATGCAATGGAGGGTGATTGGGCCTGTTGTCAAGGAAGTTTGGCCAGTTTGGGGCCATGGTAGATGCAGATGAAGTGTGTGGCTGGCGGGGGATTGAGCAGGAGGAGAGGCATTGAGTATGGGGGTAGGAGAAGCTGAAGGTGAGAGAGAGGGCAGGAAGTATGTAGGGGAGGGGAATGTAAGGTGTGCAGCTGAGTTGGAGCACACAGTTCATACTCGGGAGCCATACACTCACCTTCTGTCAGGGAGCTGGAGGCAACTTGCAGAGAAGGCTTGTTACAGGTATCAACCAGACCTCGATCTGCTTAAACAAGTGTATGCCATGGGCGTGGTCCTGTAGGGAAGGCTGGCAGTGTCCTCTAGTTTGCAGCACACTTCTGGTGATTGTAGCAGCCTACCAGGCAGGCTGTGTTGGGTGGCATGGCTGGCAGTAGGGAAGGTGATGGCCATCTTTACACAGAATGGGTGCTTTGCGACATTAGGGGATGTGGAGGCAGTGTCTTGATGGATGTGGGCTGCCCAAAGCTTGACCTGGAAGCTGGTATGTGCAGGCAGGAAGACTGCTTGATTTAGTGCTGATATTACAGGCAGGCAGATTGGCACCATGATGTTGCTGGCTGGAGGAAATAGGGCTTTGTTGATTACAGATGGGGGGCATAATGGAAGGGTGCCTTCCATGCCCTGACAGGCCTGGACAGGCACACACCTTAGTTGTGGGCCTTTGTTTTGTGCTGACCTTGCCTACCGGCTTGTGTCCGCTTCCTGGATTAAACTTCTTAATGAATTCTGGAATGGTTACAAAAAAGTAGTTGTCATAATAGGCCTCTCCATCCCAGTGCACCATCTCCTGCAGTCCACACACCACCTAAAAGCACTTTGGTTGCATTGTTGAGCATTAAGAATACCAAAATAAAATATGTTAGTTTGATGATTACAGATACATGTTGCATCTTTACCTTCGCAGCATAGCTGAGAAGTTGATGGCTTGCTGCATAGAGTTGTGTGTGTGTGTGTGTGTCTGTGGGTGTATGAGTGTGTGTGTGTGTGTGTGTGTGTTTGCATGCATGCACTTGTGGGTGTGATATTAAAGTCACAGATTGGCATCTTGCTAGTACAGAAAGTATGCTAAATCCTTCTGAGGTAAATAAAACAATGATCATGTCAAGTAATCATACACATATTAATGATATGCAGAGATAATACAAACGTAAGACCTGTTTATACTGCACACGCATTTTAATTCCAGATTCCTGAAAAATACACACCTAACAAAAATGTCCATCTGCTAGATACAATTAGCCATGCTCCTGGGGACACCAAGAAGGACCGGCATGAATGTAGTGGGCGATAAACTCCTGACAAGTGCATACCTTATCCAGAAGCTTTAGGGTGTGGTTATAATTAAGCTTCCCTGTTTTCCATTTTACTGATTTGTACACATGAAAACAGATGGAAAACATTCACCTCCTAAGGCAAGAATGCAGGTGCCTTGCTCAGCTCTCCAAGTTGCCAATCTTGCTTTACATGCCAGTATCTATGCAATTTAACACAATGGAGACTATAATAAAAAGGAACTTAATTCCCTTCAAAGATGTTAAAATGCTACGCCATAGCGTTGTTGCTCAGAGCAACAAAAGTAGGAGCAGCATGTTTTTTTTTTTATCGACAAAAAGCATCGTGGTTAGTTGTGCAAGAACCCAGTTCTTTGGGCATCCAATTTAAAGGTGTCAAAGCACTGCTTTCTTTATTTCAATAAATGTAGAAAAATACGTGATCTTTATGGTGGTAATTATGCAGAGATACATGATCCCTCGCCATTTGATTTGATTTGAGTATTTATATTGCGCTCAGGTTGGACTTAACCCTATAACGGCACAGCTGGGTAAAGAAAGTAGACGCAAGTAGGTAACTAGTCCAATAACAAAACATATAAGTGACACACCCCTCAAACTCCATATTTAAAAATGTGCTTATCAAGGACTTTTCAAAACTGATGCAGAGATTTCAGTGCTCTAATCTCCAGGGGTGGAGAGTTCCAAAACCTGGGACCGAATACTGCGAATCTTCTGTCTCCCCTGGAAACGCGAGCAGAGGAAGAAATTGAGAAAAGCAGCTCATCTCCTGTGCGAAGTGTCCTTGCCGGTTAGTATCTACTGATTTTATCCATCAATAAGACGGAGCAAGGCCGTGCAGACTTTTAAATATCAAACAGCTCACCTTAAAATCAATTCTATCCCCCCAAAACAACCAATGCAGGGACCGCCTCATGGTTGAAATGGGGGAAAATGTGTCAACCAGACAGACCATTCTTACGGCGGCAGCATTTTGAGCTTTCTGCTACCTCTGCTGTTGTCTGACCAGACTGCCATGATCCCTTGCCATACCCATGTCTTGTATATTACTTTGTATTTGTGTACCATTTCAGTATGCTAATTCTACCCTAAGCCTAGAAATACAGGTACCACAATGTAAAAACTAATTTGAACTGGATTGCCTACTCACATGTGACATTGGACAATTTAGGTTGTGTTTTAGTATTTGCATGTTAAGCTATAAAGCACAATTGAAATGTTGGTTTGTGTATTAGGTTGATGCATTTATTGATTTTATTTTGTTTGTAGCACTTCATTTGTGACAATCACTCGATGGTATCAGGTGTGAGTGGTCATACTGTGCTGTGCGTTTCTCTTCATTCGGGAACTCATAGTTTTACTTTCTCATTTTGAATGCTGAGCTGCAGTTGACAACATTATACAAAAGGAATCAGGAATATGAGGTATCTGTTTATTCTGCAGTGAGTTTGAGTCTGTAAAAATCTCAACATCAGCACTTTTCATGAGGATTTGAAATTGTGCACATGCCAATATGACTTTCGGTCATAGTATCTAGAAAACGAAAACAAAGAATGGACCTGAAATCAGGAGCATTGCAGGAGTTTTGATGAACACCATTCATGACAGCAATGGTACCACCACACACCTTCAGACTAGGTACAACTCTCTTAGTCCAACAACTGAGTAGGCATGGTGGGATGAAACACGCCATACTCCTCCACCGCAATTTCTGCCACTGGTTATCTTATGAAATGTTACAGAAAAGTGTAAAGTGCATGTTCACAGGGAAGTCTCTCAGTGCTGAATCCAGCCGACACAGAGAGTGAGGAGAGACTATGAAACAGAGTTCAAGAGATGGGTCATAAGGTATTGGGTGTAAGACAGATGATGAGAAATAAAACATGTGGAATTGACTCTTGTTCTTGGTCAACAATTACAGAAAAGAGTGACTCTAAATTCGACAGTGGCAGAATACAGCAACCGGAAAAGCGGGATATGGGAGGAGCAGCAAGTCAGAGAAAAGGATGTATAATTTGAAACAGGTTATCAAGACTAAATTATAGCATTGATAGAAGCATCAGTGATCTATACAAAGGGCTTTAAAAGAACCCTAGAGTGTAACCAGAACCAGTGAAGGCCGCGAGGTGATGAAAAATGTGTTGGAAACCATTTTGGCTGTCACGTTTTTGGATTATTTGCAGATGATGGATTTTATAGGAGTGGGGATTGAGACAGAAGAATTGCAATAATTCAACCATGATTGCACAAGCGCACTGACTGCAGACATCCATGTAGGTGGGTTAAGGAACGGGAGGAACTGATGGAGCACTGCGAGTTGAAGGAATCCAGATAAGGCCACGTTGCTGATTCGTAGGGATAAGGAGAGTTGATCATCATATTTGAATTGTAGGTTTTTGAAGCGAGGCATAGGCAGTGAAGTAGCAAAAGAGATAGAAGCAGCATGACAAGGTGACCACACAGTAGGATCTCCTCCAAATAACACAGTCTCAGACCCGTCTTAGTTTTGTTTAAGGGACTTGTTTTTCATTCAAGAGGAGATTTGGCCATTGTGCCATCACTATAAGCAAAGTATGAAAAGTTATGAGATTCTAAATGGGTTTTAAGTTGGATATTGAGTTTGATCAGGAGGGAAATTTCGTAGCCCTGGGTGAAAAATATGTGATGAGGTGAAAAGAGGAAGTGGAGGGAAGGGAATGAGTCTGTAAGAAGGTGGTCTAACAAAAACCACTACACCAGCAAAGATCTACAACTAAGATGCATAACGAATGCAGAAAGCTGACTCAAATCCTATGATCAACCACGATGAAGGCTGTAGAGTGGATTGAAATGACTAGGACCTCAGCTTTACCATCATCTGTAGTAATAAAGAGATGGTCAACTTCTGCAAACAGAAAATAATTGGTGTTCCAACCTGGGTGAAAGCCTGCCTTAGCAGGCGAAGGAATAAGCATTCTTTGAGGAAGGTACACAGCTGAACATGTCAATTTACTTTCAAGATCATGGAAGGAGCCGACAGAAGAGAGATGGGTGAAACGTTGAATGTCACAGATGTATGGAGTGCAGGCTTCTTGAGGAGTGGATATAAAAAAAAACAGTTTTAAAAGTGAGGGGGACAGATCCTGGGATGAAGTATATATTGAGGATCTTAAGGAGGGTGAGCCCAGACATTGGGACAGACGTGTATATGGTTAGACTCAGTCCAATAGATTTGGGTCAAAAGAAAGGGGCTGGGTTTAGGAGAAATGATGTGAAACAGGTGAGGTTTGTCATTAGGAGACAGGATAGATGAGTGGGATATAATGTGCAGGACATGTCTGCTCAGATGTGCACTACTATTTGTGCAAATTAATCTTCTATCAGTTCACATAGCTGTTGTGAGAGGGTGATATAAATAGAAATAGAATGAGGGAAAATATATATTTCAGGATGAAAGACTTGTTTTATTTCTGATGTGTTTAATGCAATCAGAAAAGTGGGTGGTTTTGACTCTGCTAATATATTTTTAATAAACATTCAGCTTGGGTTTGAAGGAGACTCCACAATTCTAAACATAACTTATGTGTTCTAAAGAAATCACACTTTACAGACATAGGCTAGTTACAGTGTTGGTTAAATCAAATAACATGTTCCAGTGAAGAGAGTCATTTTATACACAATTATCTACCTCATTTCATTGCATTCAGCATTTCTCCATACTGATATGCAAGGAGTTACTTGCTTGACGAATACACTTTAAATGCATATGATTCATAGGACATGACTGGCTTACTGCAATCTCCTGCTTTGCAAAACGATTTTTAAATTATGTGGCATGCTATATAATATAGTCACCTTTAAGGCCTTTGCGCTCCGTCTGTCCTCTTTATTGAGCAAGCTAGGCCATATGTTGCCAGCGTGTGTTAAAATAGACAGTTGCATATTTTACATCTACAACTTTCGGAAGGAGTAACAACAGCGTGGATACTGAATGGGATTCTTAATTTAAGACTAGGTATCTGTCAGAGCATTTGCATACATGCATGAATAAGTAGTGTAGTGAGAAATTCAAAAGAAGACATCTTAGTAGCAGAGGCAGAGTATATCTCCGAGCCATAAGGACTAGTGACAATTGCAAGTACAAACTACCACAGACTTTTTAAGACTGCCCACCATGTTTTTTATTATATTGCTCCAGACACCAGCTACTAAATCCTTCTTATTGTTTCCTTTAATATGGTAGGGGCATTGATCCACATAAACAATGGGCATTCCCTAAAATGCGTTCTTGCCATACACATTATGAGGAAAAGCTATATTGGCCACCTTATTTTAGCAATGTTATATTCCTCTTCATCTAGAGAATTGTTTTGGACACAATAATGTAGATCAACTAATATTTGTGACATCAGACTCTTTATTTTGACCATATCTAATTTTCGACAGGATAACCCTGCATTGACAAAATCCAGAAATTAATCCTTGAGTGAGAGACATTCCCAGTTCCTAGTTGCTCACTTTACAAGTATTGCAGAGGCTGGTGGGAGGTCTCAATTATTAAATGTTCCCATAGATAATGGATGGCAGTTTATCAATGCTCATAACATTGCCAGGCGTGATTTCTCACATTCATTACATTTAATCTCTACAGGCTATTATTACCTTTTGCTCACATACAAAATCACTTTACTAATCTAGTCATGCTTTTGCTATTATACCACTGTTAAACAGGCATTGTGATACCTTGCTTGTATGAAACATTCATAATTGTTCAGCATGGATCTTGGGAAAGACTTATTTTCATTTGTTTCACAGTCTGTGTTATAGAATCCCCCACTCTCACTTGACGGCTGGCTTCAAAGATGGGCCCATGGTTGATTGATCTCTGTGTAATCCTTTATAAATGTATAGCTGTTTTTTTTAATCCTTAAGGACTTTGTAATTCAGGTAGATTTGCAGGGTTCTTCAATTTCAGTAGAGCATCAACCTTCTTTTTCTGGGAAACAAGACCCTAAACTGCGATTTCATGGCCTATGCAACTTACTTCAGTTGGACACCACTGTAACATTTAAAGATATATCTTTGAGACTTTATTTTTCATCTGGGGCAACATGTAGTAGATGACCACCCCCTGCTCTTCCACAGTTTTACTTTTAATTAATAATACATTTCAAGTTGCTTATTTCTGCAAAATCATGCATGACATTGTGTAAGACTCTATTGAACTCATGTCTACTATGCATCTACCCAAATGGAGTACAGGTTTAAGCATATTGCTTCCCTCCAAATATAAATGCAAATTTATATTGGTGTCTGCAGAATAGTGAGACAGCCCTATACCCATTAGTCAAATTGCGGGCAGTATATACTTTATAACCCTGGATCTATGCTAAACCCTGATCGATATAAATGAGCGGCCACTGTGACATATGTACCCTCTTATTTAATTTCCCTTAAGTCTCCACTGTCCATTGGGTTTCAATATTACTAATACGGGGCTATTACATATTAAATGTAGTGTGAATTGGTTGAATAATCCCACATGATTCTAGGTTTTTGATAATCTGCATGGGTGATTCCATGGAAACTAGAAGTAACCATCCTACTAATACTGGCACCACATAATGGACTTGTTAAGGTGATCACTTCCTTTTTAGCCATTACTCACACAACCAGTCATCCATGGAAGCATACACTCAGTGTTAGACAGAGAGTTAAAGAAACAGCCGGATGGTAATGAATTTGTTTAATCACTGCTCCTTACAGTTGAAAAAGGAAATGTCAACTTTATAATACATACATCATGGGTTTTATATAATGACAACAAATTGTGTAATAATGTAGGCTAATATGAACCTTAGATTTTAAGATGTTCTAATTGCCCATTTTATTTAAAGGCCAAAATATCACTTGTTTCCCAATGGACATAAACACTTCCTGAAACATAGGACTCGCTATGCAAATTAGCAAGACTAGATAGTTTCCCAAATTTCACTGAATCATCGACATATGTTGCAACCTTGAACCGGAAAAAGCAGCTCTGATTGTGACATATTTCTTCTGACTTATTTAGCACACTATGTTCAAGACATATATAGACTGTCTGCCTTTCTATTGGTTAATTTCTCTAGCTTATCTTTTCTGACTGCAAGCCAGTTTTGTTTTATGAGTCACACCATTGGAAATCACATATCCCGCTATTAAATGTTTCTTGGCTCCTACCCAGACACCGCCTTTTCTGCACACAGCTCTACATTTCTATGTATGCTCAACACTTTTAAACACGTATACACTCCTATCAGACTTAAAGCCTTCATTCATTTTCAAGGCAAACTATGGAATCCACTTTAAGATGATGGACGTCTACTTTGGTCACATTTATTTTGTCAGGGCATACATTTGAACACTACCGGTTTTCTGATGTCTAATGTCTATTAATTGAGAATAATATCCTCCATATCTGAACACAATTTTGCCTAATATCTGTGCTATTCTATAATAAATACCTGTTTACCCTGTCTCTTATGCAACTATCTAATGTCATAAATGAAATGACATCACTTCTTTCATCCTTGGTCCACACAATTGTATCCTTAATGTTTTTGTTTAGAGTATGGAAAATACAATTATCTAAGTGCACAATTCTTCTTATATTCGCTTTATTGGACTAGGTGGCGGGACACAACCCCTAAACTGGAAGTGACTTCTTTTTGTTTCCTCATTCACACAGAAAACATTTGGACACCTTTGTTGGGAGACAGTATATTTTCCTCAGACCTAAATGTCCTTTCTGTGAATTAGCTGAAGTGTGTGCAGCACGTTGCACACTTCACATCATTTTCTTTCTTCTTGGATATCATTATGTGTTTGATGGAATATGAAAGTTATTTTCTATTCTATAAAGACATGTCTTTAAAATAAAGCTACATCATTGCATTGAGCATCGTTTACGAACAGGTTAGATTGTTTGCGATGTCTCACTGTTCATATGTTGATTTACCATGAACATCATCTAAAATAAATTAGCTTTCATTTGCATATAACAAGAATGCCTCTATCCACTATCCAAAAGAACAGACAGACATAGGTGTGCGCGCGTGCGCACACACACACATACACACACACACCCACACACACACATATTTATAAAGCCATGTAAACAACACAACTAAAACCATCCTCTGTGACTTCAATTTGCTCAGAAGGCAAACCACAAGAAAAGCATAGAGGTGCTACATGAAATGCTTAGCAGCATGGACAGCATGCAACCTTTCACAAAACCAACTCATATCAAAGGCAATACACTTGACCTGGTTTTACCATCTCTCCAGGCATAGTTTGTTTTCCCCCTTTCTTTGACAGGACAGACAACACAGCTATAATCATCCTTCACCACTGCATACATCTCCCAAAATAGTGACAAATCAAAGAAACCTAGAAACACCATTGCTCATTTAAGAACTTCTCCATGGATACATTGGAAGGAAACCTCATCACCTTGATCTCAACATCAGAACCTTCACAAATTTCCAATGGCTAGGACAGCAAACTAAACCACACTTGGGTGAAACGACCAACAAACATGCACCGCTGAAACGTGGGCTCACCAAACATAACCCCTCCATATTTGGTACACAGAGGAACTCTTTGACAGTAAGCATGCTATACACAAACAGGAAAGGTTCTGGGTAAAATCCAATCAACAGAAATAACTCATCACCCTAACAACCCTCTGTTCAGCACACAACTCATCACCAAAGCCAAATCAAACTAGCAAATATCAGCCATCATGTATGAATCCAAATAGAGCAGAATAATCTTGAAATACTTGAAGCACTGCAGCAACCTCCTACCAGACTCTGGAATACTGCAATCTAAATACTAATGCAAAGCCTTCATCAACATCTCCACGGACACGATGGACAAGATAAGTGTACAGATTGACAGCTTCGAACAATCCACAGATTTTTCCAGACATACCAGAAGGCAACTATCAAGAACAGAACTCAGGACAATTATTGCAGATGACCAAACTATTCTTCTAAAAATAACAAAAGCCACTACCTACAAAAGCAGACTCCTTCCATCACCATAGTGAATGTCATCACAAGGGAAGTACTACAACACTATTCAATGTCACTAATAAATTTGTCACTCAAGCCACCTTCTCAGATTCACTGACAAATGAACAGATCCTTCACCGGCTGAAGAAATCCACACTCGACTTGGTTCGGCCTAGTCATCTATTGCTCCATCACACATCTCCCATTCCTCAGCAAACATATTGCAAAGACTGTCACCATGTAGTGTCATGAAAGGATAACTTTATACAATCTCTCTGGGAAATTCCAGTCTGGTTTCTGACCAGGAGGCAGCACAGAGACCACCACCATGCTAGTTGTTGATAATTCTCTGCACATCCTGGAGAAAATGGACCTGTGCCTAATTGTCCTACTCGATCTTTATGCTGCTGACAATACCATTTACCATAAAGCCCTCATTAAGATCATCTCTTTGTGCAGAGAATTAATGGAACAGTCCTCTTCCTGCTCCCTATACAACAGAAACCAACTCATCCAGATAGATGCATTCAGATCAGAGCGCCAACCAGTAACCTGTGAAGATCCACACTTGTCCCTCATGTCCCCTGTCACCTGTCATCAATCCTGTGGAGTCATCACTGATCCCCTAGCCTACAATCTCCACCGATGTGGCCAGGGGACGACAGCCACTACCTGATCCTGACTCTGAGGGTGATATTATGAGGGAGAATCACATGGGAGGGGATGACTTTGGGGAGAACTGGTGACCCCATCAGGATGGACGCGGTATGACCCACATTCCTATGAAGAAGATTTGATAATCCCTGATTTCTTGATGGCATTTTGCCATTATACCCATCCTTCTAATAACAAAACTCAAAGAACACTTCTTAAAACTCAAAGACCTCTTCTTAGTAGACACTCTAAGCATGATGACTTTCACCCTTTATGTACATGAGGTCTTCACAAAACATCTTCTAGTTCTAACCATCTTGACTTAAATGTAAATCCAAAGCATTGTAACTTTACAAAGCCTCAATCTCCAATGGACTCCAAGTCCCAGAAAACCTATAGTAATGGGACAAGGAAGAGGAGAAAGGTGTTCATGTGGAGCAAGAAGCATACAAAGCTGAATGTGGAGACTAGTTGTTCTGATAACAGTCAGCTGTACGGGACATTTAATAATGATGTGCTTTTGGAGCCAAACTCAAAAAAAGGAGAGAAGAGATGCAGAGCAGGCACAGCGGGAAGCAGATCCTGAGACAGACACTCTTGGGCAGTCTGCACTGAAGGAGGCAGGCACTTCCTACTGGAGTGGAGAGAGACCAGGAGCAGTGTAGCAGAGCGTAACGGGGACAGAGAAGGAGCTGCTAATGAGGAGAAGGCTGGTGAGAGCGCGCTCACACTGTAGAGCCATTATTCCAACGACGAGGAAGAGAGAAGCAGGCAGGAAAATTGAAAAAGTGTCTGCAAGGCGGGGAACGCTTCCCTAGTGTTTGGAAATTGTGACAGCAGTATGCCAAATGTCACAGATGCCAATAACCACCGGTGAGTCTGCCCTGGAGCATTGAGGGGCCCGGGACGTACCAACAATTGTATCAGTAATTACCAAGAAGTTTCGAATGTCTGCCAAGTAATATTAAAAGACTACATTTATGCAAGTCTCCATATGCGGGATTCCAATATGGGGAAAGTGGGAGTAAACATCATGAAAAGCAAATTAACATCTCTAGTGAAGTATTTGAAAGGCAAGATTTGTACAACTCCTCATTTACAAAAGTTCGATATGAGAAAGATTGGCACAAGCATTGCCACAAACCAATGAACAGTATTAATGAAGTTGAAGAGCAAAACTTAAACAAACCTACATATAAGAGATGCCAGTATGGAGGAAGTTGGAACAAGTAATAACTGAAGCAAGTGGGGTGTAAAGCAGTGAAGAAGTAAGAACTGTGTTATACGTGAGAAAGAAAGAGTGTTCAATGATTGTAAGACGACCCACTGAAGGTGTTGCATCAGGCAGTCAGCCTTTGGGGAAAGGGAGAAAAGTGTCAAGAGAGTACACCAGGAGTCTTTCAAAACCAGAGGATCTTTTGGGTGAGAAACCTGGCAGGAGTGTACACCAGGGGTTTATCAAACCCAGAAGAGGAAGCAGTCCAAGAAGACCTAGTGAAAGTGTTTCATCAGGCAGGAAGATTTGGAGGATAGATAACTGGCAGGAGAGTACACCAGAGATTTCCAAGCCCAGGGAGCAGGATACCTGTCATTGCAGTACATCAGGTAATCCTGCCAAAATATGTAAAAGAAGAAAAGACATTGTAAAACAGAAAATAAATAGGTGAGTGAAAGAGACACTTTTTTCCACCATCCTTACAGAAACCACAACTTGCTTTGAGAATATACTGTTTGAAACTCTTGAGAAAGTGTTGTATAAGAGAGACATTTCTACTACTCTTGAGGAATTAGTGTTTGAGGAGGACAGTATTTTCATATTCCCTTAGAAACTGCTAAAAGCATCCTTGCTCATGTTGCCAATCGCTAATTTGTCAACCTTGAAACATAATTTGTTTGGAAGAGACATTTTCACCTTCTTCCCCACCTAGCAAGCCCACCCACCTGGTGCCTTCCTGGTTGCTGCTCTTTTTCCCCACTTAGCAAGCCCCGCCCACCTGGTGCCTTCCTGGTTGCTGCTATTTTTCCCTACTTAAGAAGCCCTCCAGTTATTTTCCTTTGCAGATGGGGAGCAGGTGCAAGTGGATCTAGGTCACCTTGCCTAACACCGCCCACCTTCTTAGCCCTGCCTCTTACTTCCTGCTCTTAACTCTTAGATCAAGGGTGTCTCTCGCCCAGCCGTCCGAAGCCAGGGGCAGTCGAAGAAAATGACAATTTCTGTTTGGACCTGTTCGGACCAGGAGGATCCAGGGACTGAACGACTGCTGAGAACAAAAGGTAAGCATGCACCAACATGTGTTTACTCTCTCTGTCCCCACAGGCCATACCCACCCCTCTACTCACCCGTGATGTTCCCTTGTGCTCCCCCTTTCTTGCACACAGGTGTTGCCTGTTTTGCTTGATTATTCTACCCTGCTCCCCCTCCCCCCTCTCCAGCCTACTTCTGCAGGAGTGTGTCCTGATACATTCTTGTTTCACCATCACCGTCTTGTGGCCAATGCTGGATTTGACTTTTATGGACTGGTGCATCACCCTTTCTCATGGTGGCCCTGAGTCATGCTGCTCCCATCTTCATCTTGTATCCGGGCTTGCAACATTATGTGTTACTACTGAATTCTGCATTTGTATTCGCTCTCCCCTCTTGCTTCTCCACTCTTTTTGACTGCTTACTCTGGGTTCTCTCCTCCTCTCCCGTTCTCCCTTTTCCTATATTCTCCCCTCCTCCCCTTACTTTCTTCTAGGCACTTACTCTATCAGAAATGTCCCTGGACCTAGTATGATAGCAACCTTGTCTGTCTCCTCCCCCCTCCCCTTACTTGTTCCCCCCCCCACAGCATTATCTGAAATGTTGTCAGGCCTAGTACAATAGTCGCTTGTTTTGTTCCTCCCCTACCTTTCTGCACCCCTCTCCCTCACCTCTTGTTTTTCTCCAGCTCTACCAGACATGTGGTCAGGCCTAGTACGGTAGAAGCCTGTCTGCTTCCATTTCCTTCCCATGTTTTAGCACTTGCACTATCTGAAATGTCGTCAGGAAGAGTACGATAGTTAATTTCACATCCTTACTGTTAATGTCCTGTAAGAATGTCATTGTATTTTTTTTGTTCCCTCCCTTGCCTTGAAGCGCTTTGAACCACATTGTGTATAGGCACTATATAAATAAACTACATATCTTAAGAAGGTGTTATATGAAAGAGACATTTCTACCACTCCCAAGGAACTGATGTTTGAACTGAACCTGTTATACCTAAAACAATTCAGTGGAAGGGAACTATCCCATAGATCCAAGGATTGTTCTGTTGGATTTATATGCTTAGTGTTTGCACTTATTTTTCTAAGTTTAGCAGAGGCCAAGGTGGGGAAGGTGCATGACAAGGTCTGTCACATGGCCAGGTTCCTCCTCAATGTTGTCTCCTCCTCATTGCTATCTGCCAGGTTCTAGTCCGGAGTGACTATATCCCACGGGTAGGGTGGGAAACCTGGACCTAGGAATGTTCTTGCCGGCTGCAAATGCAGTGCAAATTCCACCTTCCTTTCTTTGAATAAGAATGGAGGACTGTTTCCAGATACCATATGTAAAGGTGGTGACAAAGAGCCAGCGGCATCTAGGTGTGGAGAATTAATTCACTGAAGTGGATAAGCTACATTTCAGAGTACTTGTCATTGTACGCCTGTGGCACTCCTGAGGTTTCCTACTTCTAGCTACAATGTTACATTTTTGTTTTTCACATTTTTAGAAGAGGCTGCCTCTGTCAGAGCCTGCCAAACTCTACATTCATCCACCAGTTTCTTGATTTTATTGAGGTGCTTATAATAGCTATGAAGTCTAACTATGGTGTTTGACACCATTAGCAAAGCATGCAAGGTACTTTTAACTAAAACCAGGTCGTTTGATCAGATGATGGGTGTTCAACTTATTATTACTGTATGTCCGAAAGGAACTTAGTAGTGGACCTCATTCCGAGTGTGGCGATCTGGAACCAAGCGTGCTGGTAAGCTTACCGGCACCCTGGTTTCCGGACCACCATACTACGAGTCTACCTGCAGGCGCTGTTGCACCCAGCAGGGTCAGACCTGCTGGGCGCAACACACCTGCAGGCAGACATTTCACAGAAGCACTTGCACCATTTGCAACGGTGCGGTGCTTCCACCTCCCACTCCCATCAACTCCTGCGGGACTCCACGGAAATGGGGAGTTGACAAATTGGCACCTGACTTCCTGCGCCGCCGGGACTTGTAATTTCCCATTGGCACTGGTAAGTCAGGCGGCAGATGCAGTGTTTCCAGGTCAGTGGCAACCCGCCGGTGGTACCAGCGGGTGACCGCTGACCTCCGAATGTGGCCCATTGTCTCACAGATAGGCCAATACAAATAATCGATATCAAAAGGAAAGATAGAGTGTCAAAAGAATTTTCAATAATCGGTAAAAGTTTAGCATAAATACAAGATAAGTGCTATCCAGTCAGTATTCAAACAATGCTCGATCTTTGAATCTCTATATTGTCGTGAAGTATTATGCAGTTTTGGGCAACACGACCTCCAGCAAGGTTGATTTTCACACATTATGTGAGAAGCTTCTAAAAAACATGGCAGCCAATCGTAAAGGAAAAGTCTTCACATTCCCTGTAATACATTGTGAGATTGTCATTTAAAACTGTGCGTTTTGTATTGCACAGGTTTTGTTCTTTTGCGATCAGCCACAACATACCGCCCCATGATCTTTACAGAAAATAATGATGCCCTATGGGTTGTGTTTTCATTTGAAGGCCTTGTCTGCTTTTTGAAATTAAACATATTCCTTCAACCCCGGCTTCACAATTCCCTCAAAGCTGGGCACCAGATGGTTGCATGCAGGAGATGTTTTGCTGCTCCGATTCCTCCCTGGGCCACAATGGCTAAATGTTGCCTCGCACCCTGTGGGTCTACAGGCCTTCCCTGTGTGCACAGCACCCTCCTTTAAAAACAAAGTACCTACCTGTACTCCAGTAATCACATTGCTTTTGATTAAGCAAAGTTTTATCAGGTCACAATCTCCATGTATTGAAGCTCTATTTGCAACGCGTCATCTTTGCCACACCTACACATCCTTACTAGTGATGCCTTCATTTGTTATGCATACCTTCTCGTTCCACAAGATAGATTGTTCTTCTCGTTGAGATGCAAAACGTGAAAGCTAATCTCCAAAACAATTCTCAGTTCCCAGTACATGCGGAACAGCAGACAGCATTTGCGAAGCCTAGCTGGCTATATTGGTGGAGTTGCTTTCAAAGCACTCACCTCAAAAACAACTTTGAGGAGTTTGTGTTCTGTGCACAGAGTAAACAATATTCCCCCAGAACCATGCAAGAGGAAATGTATTTCATTACAAACCATAGAGGTATGAACAATTGTGACCACGTTCCCATTAGAAATGTAGTGAGAGGATAGGCCCTGAGCCTATATTGGGGGTCCGTGTAATAAGCAAAATGGCTAGCCTGGTGTCATATTACATAAGGTTTCAGATGTCTATTTCAGTATTTATACTGTTAAACATTCTTGCTTGTTTCTGACCATAAAATGTAACATGTTTTTTTAAGTAACGAATGCATGTGGCTAACCGCGTCAACCAAGTTTTGTAAAATACTTTGATAATAATTGACGAAACCCAGAAAACTGCTCAATTGCTCCTTCACCTCCTACATGGCATGAGCAAAATAAATGTCGGTCTACTACCTGACCCTGTACTGTGGTGACCTACTGAGTCGAACTGATCCACCCAGAACTGCCACTTATCCTTTCATGCCATCAAACTGCATTCCCACAACTCCATCAACACATGCTCAATGTTGCCATCATGTTCCTTCTCTTGTTCCTGCAAAAAAAAAATGCACTCTTGAAAGCTCACTATTTTATCTTGATCACCAAAGGCTTTCTGTAGGCCTTTTCGAAATGCCAATGATGTTGAAGGCAACCTGAAGAACATGACATTACAAAGATGTCCTCTATTTTATTAATACGGTTAATATCCACATGGTCAGATGTAGTCAAATCTGATGACATAGAGAAGACAAATTGGGCCTCATTACGCGGATGGCGGTAAAGGTTTAACGGTACCGGTAAGGGTACCAGTGCCGGTAAACCCTTACCGCCATACTACGAGGTCCCTTTGCGGCTCCCAACCTTAACGGCTGGTCTGTAAAGTAGGGACCCGCAAAGGGACCTTGAAGGTAATTACGGTACCGCAATTTGTGGTACCGTAATTACCGCCTTCCCCATTCCCATTGAGCCCTATGGGGGCAGAAATGGGAATGGGGAAGTGCCATGGTGAATGGGGAATTACCGCCCCCACTCACCTTGGAATAGGGTGGTAATTCCGCCATTCACCATGGCGGACTCGGTAAAATACCGGCGGAAACCATGGCGCTAATAGTGCCGTCCGTGTAATGAGGCCCATTCAGTTTAGTGAACCGTTTGCAGTCACCTGAACTGCATACCAATTAATGCATGTTTTGCAAATGGTGGCTGTGATCTTTCTCTATTTTATTGAGTCGTCATACTTCAGGGGTGCACAACTGATTTAGTTGGAGGAGTGAATGTACTAAACAAGTCTCATAAAGCGGGCCGCACTTTCCATGGGAGTGAACGGGTAGCAGAGCCACTGGGGCGAAAATCTGAGTTAAAAAACGTGGGTTTTAAGACTTTGCATTTCTTTCCTTTCTACTGTAACACATGACACATAGGGCCTGATTCATGGAACGTTTTCCTATGGTATTGCGCCATAAAACACTTCCATGAATCAGACCCATACCCTTTAAGTGGCGTTATCATTTTGATGTTTTTGTATTATGGCACTCAAACCCTGCTTTTAAATAAAACTAAAACTGTAAAAATCATGATGCAGACGCACATGCTGGACTGCAGAGTTTTCACACAGCTGCCATGAGGGACTGACTTTGGAACAGACAGCACTTCGTCACTACACTCCTGTGACTTGGAGGGCAGTACATAATGTCGTGAAGTGCTACATTTGTCTATGATCTGCAAGTTGTGCAACACTGCTTTAAGTAAACACATAAGCAGACATCTGGGCTCTCCCTGTGTAACACCACAAAGGTGGAAACCATCAAAGCGCATATGATTTTACTGTTATGACTTTGTTAAAAAAAAAAAAAGTGGTGTTTTACTGTGATTTATCTGATAGGGAAAAAGGGGTGTATATATTACAATAGTAACTGTGTTTAGAATATTTTACAATAAGAGTGCTGGAGTGTTTCAACTGTGTGTTTTTAAATACATAATTATATACTTTGATACCAAAGCTCTGGTCAGTGTTGGCTTGTATTATTGTATCTGAGTGCCTATTGTGTATACTTTGCATACTGCCTAACTCTTCTTGAGGGAAGTCTGACGGCTCAGCCACAGCTACCAGGTAAATCTGGGTGGTGCAGACTGCTACCAATTGGGTTTACTGCCAAACACCTGTAGTCCTAAATCTTGTGCAGTGGTCCCTAAGGGAACTGCACAGGTTTCTGCCTAACACTGGTGGCAGCGGTGGGATTTGTATTGAGTATACATTTTAGTGTGCTTATAGATACCTTAGTGCAACTAACCACAAAGCTTAGCACTAAAGAAGTTATTTTCTAAACCTGTCAACTATGGAAAGTTATATTCAAGAGTCCCTTGCTACAAAAACTGCTGATTGTTTAAGAGTTCTCTGTAAGCATAAGAACCTCCTGACTAAAGGCAAGAAAATGGAGCTAATAGAAAGGTTGTTAGCAAATCAAAGTCTGGATGGTGGTTCAGAGGAACCTACCACTCCAGCAACTGTACATAACAGCAATGATATTGATATGAATGTTAGTATTGATAACTTTGAGTCAGAAGCAGAAGAGGAGGGGGAAGATGATAGAGTTGTCTCCCCTGGGCCTCTACCTGCCCTGCCAGCTGTACCTACTGGACCTTTAACAGGTCCCACACTTAATCCCCAATATATGGAACTAGAAAAAATGAAGCTTGAATTAGAATTCAAAACAATTAGTGCTCAAACAGAACAACGGCACCAAGAACTAAGGCTCAGAGAAATGGAGATCAACCATAAGCTAGAAATGAAAAAAAATGGTATGTGGAAAGTGCTTCTCTCTCCGAATCCTGTAGGAGTTCCAGTCCCAAAAGACCCAGGATGCCAAAGGAGTTGGTGGGTATGTATGAGCCTAAGTTGGATGTGTTGGATTGGTTGAGTTTGTTTGAATATAATCATGGGCTCCAGAACATTACAGGAAATGAGTTACTTTCCTGGTTGTTCTCTAGGCTCCCCGCTGTTGCAACTGATGTGGTAATGGAGTTAGGGGAGGAGGATAAGAAGGATTGTGAATGTGTGAAGCTAGCTTTGATAGCTAGATTTGGGAAGACCCCTTCCCAGTACCTTAAGAGGTTTAGGACCCTCAAAAAGCATGATGGTACCCCTTGGGCTACCTGGGTGAGTGAAAGTTTGAAGAACTCAGAGGGATGGATTAAGGGTTACAAAGTGAACACGTATGAGGGAATGAGGGAATGAAGAATCTTGTGATGTTGGAGTCAATTTATGATGCCTGCTCTCCTGAGCTCAGACAGCATGTGGCTGATTCAAAGGAATTAGATTCCAGGAAACTAGTTAAGGCTGCTGACTTGTGGGTTGCCAACAGGGCTACTCACAAGGATCCTGGGGCAACTCAGAAAAAGGATGAGGGGAAACAGCCAAAAAAGGACTCCAAAGAGAATTCGAATAATTCCAATCCCAAAGAGGGCCCCAAACAAAACACTAAGGGTAAGCCACAAGGGAAACCAAATCAGGGTAGTGTACCCTCTGGTGGTAAACCAGAAGGAGGTCAGAGCAAGCCACCATTCCAGAAAGCATTTGGTAAATGCTATGTTTGTGGCTCGCCTGACCATGTGAAAGGAGATCCCAGATGTAAGGGTAAATCTTCAGGGGTTCAGCTTGTCTCCTTAGCCTTCGCTCCAGAGGAGGAAGTACAAATGGCAAGTGGAAACTTTCTACTACTGGCTGATGAACCCATTGGAGTCTCAGCCAGTGTTTCTTTAGTATCTCTGGGTCTGTGGGAACAACAGAATTTAGATGTCTATAACTCTATCCCAGATAATACTAAAGAGTATTATAAGGACAGTATCCAGGTGAATGGTCAGGAGACTCCTGCCATTAGGGACACTGGGGCCAGCATAACGGTGGTGGATACATCTTTTTTTCAGGCTGAGGATGTTGCTAAGGCACCCAAACGCCTCACCAAGTTAGCTGGAGGGACTGTGCAGATGCTACCCCAATTACCAGTTTTCATCCAGTGTAATGACATGACTGTGAAGATACCCGTCAGCATACAAAGTGAGGTACCAGGAAGGGTTCTGTTGGGTAATGACCTGAAAACTCTCGGAGTAGTGTCACATACCCCCAGACCTCCTAGTAAAAGGTTACAGGAGCTCACCAGACCTGCAAGGGAGAGAACCATGAGAGGTACTCCCAAGGAGATGATGAAGAAAGATATCACTCTTACTCCACTGGAGTTACAACTTGCTATCACTGAACAAAAAGGGGAAACCCAAGACTTCCAAGAAACAGCCAACAGCAAGCACTCCAGTGCTTCCAACAAGGACTTCCTCTAGGTTGTCCAAAGTTACACCTGTAACTCCACCTCCAGCTGAGGCTGAGAGGGAGGTACAACCATATATGGTTGAGCTAGACTCTGAAGAAGAGCCAATGGATGGCCAAGAACTCATTGGAGATCTGGATCCTGTTGACCATCCTGAGCTGCAGTCTTTACTGGCAGAAGGTGGACCCCGCAGGGCAGACTTCAGTAAGGGACAGAGAGAATGTCCAACTCTGGAAGGTCTTCGCCAACAGGCATCTTCTCAGGCTGATGGGCAAGAACCTGGGAAGTATAGGTTGCACTGGAAAGATGGCCTCATCTACAGTGAACCAACTGGGTCTGCACCTGGATACTACAAGTGGCTTGTAGTACCTCAAGAAAACAGACACCAGTTCTTGCAACTGGCCCATGAGATTCCTTTGGCTGGTCACTTGAGTTTCAAGAAGACCAAGGAAAGGCTCTCACTCTACTTTTATTTGCCAAAGATGGGGACTGAGGTAGATATGTTTTGCAAGAACTGCCACACCTGCCAGACTTCTGGTAAGGTGGGTTCCAAGAATGTGGCACCTTTAGTGCCTCTCCCAGTTGTGGGAGTCCCATTTTAGAGGGTAGGGATTGACATTGTTGGTCCCCTTGATCCCCCAACCTCCTCAGGCAACAGGTTTATCCTTGTTGTAGTAGACCATGCTATTAGGTACCCTGAGGCAATTCATATGAGGACAGTTACAGCACATTCTGTGGCTAAGGCCCTCCTTGGTATTTTTACCAGGGTTGGGTTTCCCAAGGAAGTAATCTCTGACACGGTGTCAAATTGTATGTCCCACTACATGAAAGCCATGTGGAAAACCTGGGGAGTTACTTACAAGTTCTCTACAGCCTACTACCCTCAGACAAATGGGTTGGTAGAAAGGTTCAACAGAACCATGAAGAGCATGATAGGTGCTTTAGAAGATCCCCTTAAAAGAAAGTGGGACCTTCTATTACCATGCCTTCTCTTTGCTTATAGAGAAGTCCCTCAGGAGGGAGTAGGTTATTCTCCCTTTGAACTTTTTTATGGCCATCCAGTTAGAGGCCCATTGGCCCTGATTAAGGAGGGGTTGGAGAGTGCTCCTTCCCCCAAGCCAGTCAGAGTGACTAACTATGTGATAGGTGTCTGGCGGAGAATGTCACAAATTATGGCAGAAGCAAGTGATAACCTGAAAGTTGGACAAGCTTTGGTCAAACATTGGTATGACCAAAAGGCTAACATGGTTGAGTTCACTCAAGACCAGCTAGTTCTAGTTATGATCCCAACAAGGCAGAGGGCCTTGCAAGATAAATGGATGGGACCCTTCAAGGTTGTGGGTAAACTTGGAGAGGTGAACTATCTGGTGGACTTGGGCAATCCCAAGGAGGCACCCAGAGTCTTCCACACCAACCGACTAAAGGCATATGTCTCCAGGCCTGAAGTAGGAGCCTTGCTTCTAGCTTCACCAGAAGAGGAAGAAGAGAGTGAAGCTCTCCCTGATATCCTCAGAGGCTTACCCTTGGACGAAAATATTGAAGGAGTAAATCTCTCTTCAAATCTGACACCTGAGCAACAAGAAGAGTGCAAAGCCATGTTAAATCAGTTTGCCTCTCTGTTCTCACTTTCACCAGGCTTGACCCCTTGGGGACAGCATGATATACTCACTGGTGACTGTCTGCCAGTCAAAAGCAGAAGATAAAGAATGTCAGAAAATGTAAGGACCCACATCAAAGGGGAGGTCAAGAAGATGCTTGATCTTGGGGTAATAGAGCCCTCTACTAGTCCTTGGTCTAGCCCAGTTGTGTTAGTACCAAAGGCAGGATCCAAAGAATTGAGATTCTGTGTAGACTATAGAGCTCTTAATGCAGTCACTAAGACTGATGCCCACCATTTGCCAAGGACAGATGAGTTGGTGGATAGACTTGGTTCAGCCAAGTTCCTCAGCACATTTGACCTTACGTCAGGCTACTGGCAAATAGCCCTGACAGACCATGCCAAGGAGAAGACTGCATTTTCTACCCCAGTTGGCTTATACCAATTTAAGGTTATGCCTTTTGGATTGAAAAATGCACCTGCCACATTCCAAAGGATGGTAAATCAGGTTCTGGCTGGGATGGAGGATTTCTGCATGGCATACTTGGATGACATTGCAGTATTCAGCCAATCCTGGGAAGAGCATGTTAACCACCTAGGACGTGTGTTGCAGGCTCTTGGACAGGCCAATCTGACCATAAAGGCAAGTAAATGCCAAATTGGTCAGAGTAAGGTGGTCTACCTTGGGCATGAGGTAGGAGGTGGAGAAATAAGGCCTTTGCTCAGTAAGATTGAAGCTGTGCAAAATTGGACAATAGCTACTACTCAAACCCAAGTGAGAGCCTTCCTAGGCCTCACTGGGTACTACAGGAATTTCATAGAGAACTATGGGACCATAGCTTCTCCACTGAATGTAATCTCCTCTCCAAAATTCCCTAAGAAGGTCAAATGGAATGAGGAATGTAATCAGGCCTTTGAAACCCTGAAGAAATCTCTTTGCCAAGCACCAGTATTGAGAGCTCCTGACTATCACCAAACTTTCATTGTGCAGACAGAAGCTCCTAATGTAGGTATAGGTGCAGTCCTTAGCCAACTGGATGAGAAAGGTAGGGAGCACTCCAGAAAGCTGAAGGATCCTGAGACAAGGTGGGCAACTATCGAAACAGAATTGTTTGCTATTGTGTGGGCACTGAAGAGGTTTAGGCCATACTTGTATGGTTCTACTTTTGTCATTTAGACTGACCACCAACCCTTGAGATTGTTGATGCAAATGAAAGGGGAAAATCCAAACTATTGAGATGGTCAATCTGCCTGCAAGGGTTTGATTTCACCATTGAGCACAGGTCAGGGTGTCACCACCATTATGCTAATGGTCTCTCTAGGATGTATGTCATCGACTAGAGGTATGGGATTCATCCAGGAGTGGATTACATCCTCCTGTCCCTTAGTATGGGGGGGGCGAGTGTTTGGGAGAATTCTCTGTAAAGGCTAATTTCCCAAACCTAGTGAGTCCCCCAGCAGCTTTGCTGGATTTTTGGGGTTTATTTTTTCTCCTGCTAAGAGTGAGACTCTTTTTCTACCACTCTTAGACATGATTTGAGGTGTTCCTTTGACTTTGTATGTGTTCTATGGGCTATGGGGTCCTTTACCCCATAGGGTTTCATGTGTTTTTGATATGTGGGTTACACAGCACCCTCCGTGCAGCCCAGGGGTGTTGTAGCGACACCCAAACATAGACTCCATACCCTGGGACTGACTACTGTCTCCCAGGGCATGTAAAGTCACCATTGGCTTTACTAGTCTTAAATTGTGAACAGAACCAGTACAAACCATCATATTGTGGACATACTGGTCGGGGCAATTTGATTGCCCTGGGGTCTGTTGTTCGAGGGGGCACTGTCCAGTCCCCCCCGGCCGAGTTTTGGCTGGTGGTAGTGGATACTACTTTTTATATTCGACCGCGAATATATTCCTATGCGATTTTCCCATTGTTCGAGGCTACCACTTTTTAAAATAGCCTCGAACATACCGCCGGTTTATTAAATTAATATAAATTCACCGGTTGGTATTTTTTGCTGAAACTTGGTTTCAAAATGGCGTTTGTGTTCGCTTCTGTGACTCCAACCAAGTCGAGCCCTTTGCTCCACTTTTTGGCAGGCTTCTCCACAGAAGCCTCCAAAAGTGGTGCCACTCGTCTGGGTACCACAGGGGGTGTTGGAGGGGGTTTAGGCACCCTGGACTGAGTTGCCTCGGCAACTCAAGTCGCACTCTTGTGTGATTGGCCCAAGTGGTGAGCTGCCCGGCTCACCACTTAGCATGTTTGAGTGACAGCTAGGCTGAATCAATGGGGATTTTCTGCATAAAAGCAGGGCTTTGGGGACTGGAACTTCAGAAGTCGCCACAGGACCTAAAGAATCCGAGGAGGGAGAAGCCGAGCCGACCTGCAACAACAACACCACCGGTGGAGCCCTGCTGAACCGTCTCACCACTTTTCCCGACGACAGAGGAGATCTCCAGTCCGGAGAGTCTTCTTCCTTTGACTGGTGGGGATAACCAGTTTGCCCGTCTTTTCGCCTTCCTGGACCATCTCGTGGCCGCCTTGCCCGTGCCAAGCACCTCGGCAACCGGAATACCACGGTTTACCACTACCGCGAAGAAAAGGGTAGTACCTTGTAACCGGGAAACTCTGCGGCTGGTTTCTTCCCTGGCAGTGCAACAACCTTCATCTTTCCTCCATGTCGAGACCTACTCTTCCTCTGGACGAAACACTGACTTGCACCCACTGCCAGGAACAACTGCCCCCGCTGGAGCGTTCTTCCCATTTCAGGTACTGTGTCCTGCCTGGCTTCCCTTGCGACAGATCTTTCGGGGTGACAGTAAATCCTCGACTTTCTAACCTGGGTTAGCCTGGGGCCTGTTAATTAACTTTTCCTGACTTGATCTCAATCTTTTATGAACTATCTACAAAGACTCTTTGGGCATAACCCCACTGTGTGATCCTGGACACATTTTGCTTGCTCTCTCTAAGAGTGGGCCTGGCATTTGAACTTCCTTGCACCCCAGTAGACTTTGCCTAACCTGCCTCACTGTGGTTCTTTGAAAAGTATTGAGATTTGTGTGCTTTCATAACTTTGCCTTTTCCCTCCCTTTTTATATAACGTATTAGAGTGCCATCTTATGTTAAGTGCTCACCTCTGTCTGAAAATAAGTGGTGTTTCTCATTAAGACTTGTCTAATAAGTAATCAGGGTTGTATCTATATAATAGTGACTGGGTGTTGAATGTACTTACCTCTTTTTGTGCTAGTGTAATTTACAAGTGTGTCTTTAAATAAATCATTATATACTTTTACACCAAAGCTCTGGTCAGTGTTTGCTTGTGCTACTGAATCTCTGCACCTATTGTGTATACTCTATATACTGCCTAACTCATCTTGAGAGAAGTCTGACTGCTCAGCCACAGCTACCTGGTAAATCTGGATGGTGCAGACTGCTACCAATTGGGTTTACTGCCAAACACCTGTAGTCCTAAATCTTTTGCAGTGGTCCCTAAGGGAACTGCACAGGTTTCTGCCTAACAGCCGGCATGATGTGATTGTTCTAGTGCATAGTTTTTATTTTACCAGATTTTGTGGTGATACCAGTTTCTTTTTTAGCATGCTGGATGGCCATTACTAGTGGTTCTGGTGCTAAGAAGCAGGCAAGGAAAAAAGGCAATTCCTGTTTGCTGCTAAGCCTTTTGCCAAATGGCTCAGCAAACTGGCCTTTGCATGTAACTCCAACTGTCAGATTGGTATGTAAACATTTTAACTTTGGGATAAATAATCTTCAGCATGCTTTCATGACAGGATAAGAAAGGGCATGCGCATGTAGTTGTTTACTCCCCAGTCAGTTTCAAATACCCCTTGCAAGTAATGGTTCAATCTTTGGATAATCATTTTAGGCCTGGTTGCTAGGAATTTTGCTAGGATATTGATGCCTGTGTTAAAGAAAGAAAAGGGTACAGGCAAGTGCGCAAGGTATTTTCATGGCTTGTCTTATCTATTTTTCTTTCAATTTTTGACCCATAATTTCCCTGACTGCTCTACTAATGCTCAGGCTATGCAAGCAAACAGGAAATTCAGGTGTCTTCTGTTTAGCTACTTGAATTTTCTGTTAAGCATTAAGACGGGTATTTTTTTAATTCGAGGCTGGCCATTGTGGGCTGAATATCATTTTCTAGTTTGGATTCTAAACCTTGCACCCCAAAAGCATTTTTCTCTGTCCTCATCAGGCCACTAATAGCCTTTCTACTTTTTCAACTTTTTCAATGTGTCTATGGTTGAGATATGAGAGGGAATATTCCACTGCCTTAGTACGTATAACATTTACTCACATGTGGCTTTATTTAGATTTCTCAGGAAGGTCTCTGTTTTAGTTTACATTTTTAGCTTGACTATTTTGTGCTTGCTAATTCTTGCAGCACCCTGTCTCTGTTAACTCTTTTCAGGAGGCCGAGGAGTGTATCATTGTGTTATTGAGTCAGAGTAATTATTTCAGTACTCTTTGAAGCTATCAGAAGGAGATTATGTATCACTTGCTCAGTCTCTGTTTTTGGTATGTCAGACTACATCTGACATATTCGAATTGAGGAACTAAAGAGAAATTCCTTCAGCCAACAAGGTGCATGATATCCTTACAGAAATAGTCCATGGGAGACGATGTAGTCTTTTCAATTGAAAGTACTGTTTGGGAGTATGAGAATATGGGTTATTACCAGAGCATTGGAGAATACATTCCGCGCCCTAAATATGCATGAATGTACAAGCTGTGAATGTCCTTGTAGCAAACAACATGGAAGCCAACAGCTGCACACACATGCACCCAACAGAGATTCCCTTGT
This sequence comes from Ambystoma mexicanum, assembly GCF_040938575.1. Taxonomy (NCBI): domain Eukaryota; kingdom Metazoa; phylum Chordata; class Amphibia; order Caudata; family Ambystomatidae; genus Ambystoma; species Ambystoma mexicanum. Next base: position 893,837,481 of record NC_090937.1, on the reverse strand, counting down.
GAAGGCCCAACAAAGCACAAACAGCCATGCCTTAGTGAATCAAAGGGTAGTCACCCTATAGCCGAACATAACCCTGTCCCATAGTAAACACAGTTGCATTTAACATCAATTAGGGAAATATGAAATGTATAAACAATAATAATGAATGACAGTAGCCTTATACACTAAACTGAGCATGCAGTACATGTAGGCCTCGAAATCTAGTAGGTCACCTCACAAGGATGAACATACTCACCCCCAAGGCAGAAAATATCTCTTGAACCTTTGCAAGGTAGCATACACACCTCTCAAATGTAACTTTCCACAGCAAGTGGTTAAATGCTGCACAGTGATCAGCAAAGACTAGGAAGGCAAACTAGTTTCCAAGCTTGAGATGAGGTAGTGAGGTCATGAGAGATCAACACAAAGATAGAAGACCCAAGTTCTGAAAGGACCAAACACTGCATACTGATTGGTCCAAATATATTGTTCTAGTTGAGTTCCCAGGCAAGCATTCGAAAGACATATAACAAATCTTGCTCCTGAACAGTATGTCAACATGTAATGCTATGAAGGTCATACAAGAGCTGAGCAATAACTGTTGGAAGATATGTATGTTAATACAGAGTGGATAAAACACAACAATGTTAAGGAAGAAGTCACGAAGAATGCCATTCCACATGAAGTAGGATTGATTAGGAATAATTGATTTGTTTTCCAGAATCTCACACATAACCCTCGCTGTATGTACATTTTTGAAATAAGAGCACCTTCATGAAGTCACAAATAGTATAAACACATACATATAAACATGTAAATACATGCACATATCCTTGTCATTACAAGAGAACAAAGTTCACAAGCAGTTAAGCCTCAGCATGAAAGGTCAAAGATAGATAGATGAAACCATGAGACATGGAAGACAGGCCAGCAATATTTCCAAAGACGTGTTGCAAAGTATACCATGTATAAATGGCTCACTATGATGTTAATGGTAAGATGGTGCCAAAACAATTAGGTCAACAGGAGAGGATTTCAGATTACAATCTCAATGCCACATTGTCACACGTAATCATTCACCCCACTCATACCTCTTGTGAAAAAAAACAATTGCAAGTTGTGTTTAGCTGATACATATTTAAAAGAGAGCCGTCCGATTAGATCGCCTGCAAACAGAGATGAGCTCAGTGTAAATTAGTTAACCTTTTCAATAACTAATTCAGTCATGTGGTTAGAGTAAATCAATAGAGTATAAGAAATGTATGGACATGCTCATAGTACAAATGATGCTGTTGAATGAGAAGCCTGGACAATGTAAGTGATTTGTAACATTTGTTGTCTTTTCCTTTCTGTAACACACCATTAAACCGGCCATTTTTCAGAAGAGAATCAAATGTCTTTTTCGATGCTTCTCTTCTTAGGCAGTTATAATAAATCTGTGTTCTTCTCATATCTCGTGCATTCATTTGTTGGCTCTTGTGGATTGATTTTTGATACTTGGATCAGGACTTACCCAGAAGATCCATGTCCTGTACAAGACAGGCATATCTTTAGGATGAAACAAATGTCATGGCTCCACTAATCCATTGTCACAAAGGATGTTGTCTCTGCTTTAATGGTGGTTAAGTCCACTTGTTCTGTCAAGGAGTGGGTCCCAGGTGAAACACCAGTGCATCCCAAATGGACACTGGCTATTCCTCTTCCAGTTAAGACTATGCATGCATGATAAAAAGGGATGATTTCTACCAATTGAGTACATGTGTTGAATCGGTCATTAATGTGTTATCTCCTGTGGTATCTCCCACACGTGATTGTATAATTTCTAGTTTTACTCCATGTCTAAGATATTCAGGAGAGAACCTCTTTCTTAAGTAACATAGTTACAGAGTAGCCTTTTATTTTGTTAAACGACAGTGGAAGATCTTCCCAGCACAATATATATTCAGTGTATCTAATTATTCAGGGGAAAGTTGTGGTTCGAGCAGGAGTATGCCATCTGGAAGTTGTGAGTCCAAGTTGGAATAAACATTTTCTTTTAAATGTAGTGAGACTTTCTAGTGACATTAAGTAACACCGCTTTTAGATCTATTACCCTTGTTGTGCAGATCAAGTTTGGTGCACTTGACTTATACCTATCATTTCAATGGTGGGGAGTTGGGGAGCAGGTTGAGCTGTGCCCATGGCATACTGCTATGCGATGTTTGTCCATAAGGCAATCAGTGGATAGATAAGGTTATTCTTTTCTGCATGCTTCAACAAAACATAACTTAAATATCATAACAGGACTCGATGTATACTCTCACGGGATTGCTGTGGTCGGTAGGTGTGTTGTGTGTCGTGAACACACATCTACCTAACAGATGTCAGGAATAGTGCAAAGAAAAGGATAACACAGACCAGCGGTCTTCAGGCCGAGGCCGCTGAATTGCAAATCAGTTCTTCCGAAGGCTCACCTCCTGTATAAGAATGAACGCACTCTGCTGAACTGTGAATTTCAAAGTAATCTCCGGCTCTCCTTTCACTGGTAAATGAGAAGACTGCTTGTAAATAAAAAAATAAAAAAAAGATTTACAGTACAATGCAAGCTGGAAGCATTAAAAGTGCCCATGGGACTCTAGTGTCTTAGCTCAGGTTCTCTGCCACCGGCAGCTTAAAACTTTACAAAAGCGATACAAATGCTCATTTAGTAAAGTGAGTTTGGCACAGAGAAGCAGTAGAGTGGATTGCAAATTAAGCATCCGATCAACCACCAGAACCCTGAAAATATTTACTGGTCGCATCCCAATTTTAAATGATTTTAGAACTACAATGCATTGCCCAAAAAATGCACACCTCAAATTAAACGTTTGAAACATTGCAAACAAAGAACAAGTAATACATGGAATATAGTGTGAATTCGAATGCTTGTTTAAATATTGTATTCTGTAAATACTCAGATGGTGCAGAGCTGCTTCTGACCATCGTAGTGTATTATGAAGGTGAGTGCAGTGACATGGATAACACATGCCGCTGCTTTGAAGGTCGGTTCACCTCGGTACAGAATAGATTATAATTGGGTCCAGCAATGCAGGTCATCTTACCTCCGCATGTAATGGGGTAGATAGTAAATGGCGCAGTGCAACACTGAGTTTGTAAACTCATTTAAAGCAATACCGTTCAGATATCAATCATGGGTCAAATCAGACCTTGGGCCTCATTAGGACCCTGTCGCTAAGTGTTTAAGGGCGCCGTAAAAGGCTGCAGCGCCGTTAAACACTTAGCGCCTTACTACAAGGTCCCTTTGTGGGACCCGATCTGAATGGCTGGTCTAGACCATCCGTTAAAGTAGGGACCCGCAAAGGGACCTTGGTGCTAAGTACGATACCGCAATTTGCGATACCGTACTTAGCGCCTTCCCCATTCCCATAGAGCCCTATGGGGCGAAAAAGGGAATGGGGCCATGGTTCAATGGGGAATTACTGCTCCACCAACCTTGGAATGGGGTGGTAATTCCCCATTGAACCATGGCGGACCCGTTACAACACTGGCACCAACCATGGTGCTAATAGTTCTGACCCTCTCACGTTCATCAAAGTGGCACTGCTAAAGTGCCATCCATATTGCAATGAATCAGTTTTCTCAATTTCGTTGGAGGTAGGGAGTCACATTTATTCACTCTGGTCTGCTATGACTTCTTTTTTTGTGTGTTCTTTTGGTGAATTTGAACATGCAATTGATGGCAACTGCATATGTGGTGTTACTATGGAATTGACAAAACATCACCCTGCTCGTTCTTTTTTTTTTTGCCATCCTCAATAGTCTTGGCGCTCATTTCCATTGTTCTTACAGCATGAACCCATATACCTCATTCTTCAGGTGAAGTTATTTGTTTGTGAGCGAGTTGTCGAGTTTTCCACTTATATTTTCTTTGGAAAACACTCATAACCAATACAGTGAAAGGATGAAGACTTGAGGCCCGATTGTCAAAGCTTATTTCAATGGATTGAACCATTGTAAAACCTTCGTAAATTAGGCCATAGGTGGTTCAACAATTACGTTCTTTTCCATCTCTTTATTCTGCTTGGTTCCTTGTCATATTGCAGGCATGCTGCAAAGTCACTTTTGTTTTTCCCACAAACATGAATAAACACATAGGAAATACACATATAGAAGTACACGACCTAGGGTATTCAGTCCATGATCCCTCTTCTTGCACATATGCATCATTTTATTCCGACCTAAAGGTAGTTAATCTTCCATTCTAATCATCTATGTCTGATATATGTGGCAATAATGGGATGATGATTCCGATTCTTATTATGTGTAATGTATTTTTTTATATTTGGCAAAGGTGACTTTGTGCTTTCTCTTCAAAACAAGAGCATCATTCATTTAAATGCATACATGTATTTTGGAACCGATGATTTAATTGAGATGTGATGAGGCTGGGTTTACTTTGAAATGTCGGCTGGGATTACATTTTATATGTAAAAAAAAAAATAAGAAATCTGAAAAAAGAAACTATGCCCATTAAAATATGACCATTCGACCACCTCCATGTTAACCTGCCTCCTTACAGTCTGAACGTCTGACTGTAAGGGCTAATCGACTGATTACCTTTGGTGGTAGCTGGTCCCTACCATCACAACATTCATTTCTGTTCAATCAGGTCTCAGCTCTTAATGAACATCCACTGACACTCTGTTCACTCTCCCTCTCTCCTCTGTCCTATTATTAACCCAAGATCAGCATTACAGCATTAAGACTCAGTGGTATGTACTCCCAATCCCCAATCCTCGCTTGCTCTTTCATGCACCGTGATGTAGCTCATTACGCACGTTCCGGTACTTGAAGAAACATATTCCTGCCCAAATATATGCACAGTTGGGGGGGCTAATGAAATAATATATTTCTGAAATCATTTTTTGGTTGATACCTTCAACTAAGTGGTGTGCCATGTTCAGAAACACGTGACAATAGAAGAAGGATTTCATCTGGAGCTGTTGCTTAGAAGGAACTGATTTACACTGAAGGTCTTCTTTTCTGTGAATGTTCAGATAAAAAGTTGGCAAAATGGGTTCAAAAATACATTTACACGTTTCTCAATCTAGTGACTATACTGGTCTCCCTCTGGTTTGCTTTTCATAACGATCTCAGGAATGAAGTTCCCAGCTGCTTCTTTCACAATATCACAGTCACAGGGATTTATCCCCCAACCTAGGCATATAGTACCCTGCGCAAATTGTGGAATTTGTCTAGGAGGAAAGTGCCTGCTTCACTTATTCTTGGTCCAGGATTATAGTTCCGGAGATCACCTACACAGAATACAACAAACTTCTCCAAAACAAAGTTTATAGTGGATCTCTCACAACTAAAGGATCCTGTACCCCTCTAATTACTAAGGGGTGCAGTACTATTTTTGCTATTAAGGGATATGGTGCCCTTCTCTCTTCTTAGTGAGACATATAATGCCCTTCTTGCTACAAATAGGTAATGACTCCTTCTCTCTACCCAGATATATATATCATCCATTTAATTTGCCTTTGTTCTCTCGGGTCCCAAGGCCTTTCAAATCCTTGGGCCTTTCCTCAATCAACATCAGCAGTGTTGTCATGCTCCGAAGTATGCCCACGCACAGGGGCAAAATGGCTCCTGATCAACCAATAATGGAAAGTATGGAGACTGCTAATCTGGAGCCCTCCGTGCAGTCCTCATCAGAACTGACAGATGGAAGAGATGAACAAACTCACCCACCACACCAGATCAGTCCCATGCAATTGCTGCGAATCAAGGAAAGATCATTGGAGAGCTTAATTTAGCAAACAGTATTACAGATTTGTGCCCTTGGATAGACTTGATCGATATGCTTGCTGTGCAATTTAAGACAGACAAAGTAGATAAATCCTGCCAATGGGACCAGCTCACTGATAAGAATAATCAGAGTCCCCAGCATGTAGTAAATCAAAGTTCCCAAACACACTCAATTTAATTTGAGCCATCTACCCCTCACAGTTGTAAATCAATCTTTAGTGAATGGGTAGGGCATAAACATCAGAAATACTAGGGATACATCTTGTCAGATGACTCCCGAGCTAATGAATACCCCACTTCTACCAGATCATAAATCCATGACACAGCGAAAAGTGTCATCTGACTTGCAAATTATGTACTCTAACACGTCCATCATAAGTGGATAGCATGCGCCAGCATCTACATCAACCCTGGCGGTTCGAGCAGAAGAGATGGTTCAAGCCTCTGTACACTAAGTCCTACAGAACATCACTAACCCCAAATATGGCAATTCTAGAAGTCTACCTATTGGCAAAACCTTCATGCCCCCAATCGCTGAAGATTCTGTGAGCATAACTGCAATGGATCATGGACACTTTGTTATCACTAACATAGAGACTGCAGCAGGGAATGAACCAAGAAACACCTTGAGAAACCTATGCCAGAAGACTGGGGCTGGTGTTGTGTGAATGTCAGATCTGAAGATTGTTCAAAGGATTAATATTGATCAGTGATGTACCCAGAATGGCACAGATTGTATATTCGTGGCATGCGGCAAAAACAATCTGCAGTCCTTTCTTTCCATTTGTAATGATCTTTGTGTTTGTGTGTTTGTTTTTTACTTGTTTGTTTATTGTTTTTATATAGCGCACCAAACCCGAGGGTAGCTGGGCACAAGCAGTACAGGGAGGCTTTATGCTTTATGATACATAGAGTTACAGTCATAGAATCACAGTCATAGAATTACCAGTCACAGGTTACTGGTAGGCAGTTACAGATATATACAATACATTACAATATATACAGTTGCATTGAGGAAGGTAATAAGAGGTGGAATTTCGGTGTCAGCTTTTAAGGTGGCAGATATTGGCTTGATCTGTTGTTTGACACTAAGGGGGTAATTCATAGAATTCAGCGCACAAGTGGCGCATGCGGCTGGCGCACAGTGTGCGCGTGCGAATCTCTGCGCCAGCCGTGTGCGCCAAAACCCATTTCCGCGCACAGCGTATTCATGGATTCCAGCCACCAAAACCAGCCGTGGCGCACAGTGGCGCAGCGACCTTGCAGCAGTGCCAGTTACGCCCCCAAGAACGCCTTCCGCGCAGGGAAAAGCCATCAAAATCCCCAATCCAGTGCAAAGGGCTGCGCTAACCCTGTACCAGCACGGCAAGCGGGCTACGTGTATTTCAAGGGTTCGCGTGAAGTTTCTCACACGATCGGGCCTGGGGGAGCGTGCTACGTGTATTACAGGGGTTCGCGTGAACTTTTTCACGCGATCGGGCCTGGGGGAGCGTGCTATGTGTATTTCAGGGGTATGCGTGAATTTTTCACGCAATCGGGCCTGGGGGAGCGGGCTACGTGTATTTCAGGGGTTCGCGTGAAGTTTCTCACGCAATAGGGCCTGGGGGAGCGGGCTACGTGTATTTCAGGGGTTCGCGTGAACTTTCTCACGCGATCAGGCCTGGGGGAGCGGGCTACGTGCATTTCAGGGGTTCGCATGAAGTTTCTCACGCGATCGGGCCTGGGGGAGCGGGCTACGTGTATTTCAGGGGTTCGCGTGAAGTTTCTCACGCGATCGGGCCTGGGGGAGCGTGCTACCTGTATTTCAGGGGTTCGCGTGAACTTATTCACGCGATCGGGCCTGGGGGAGCGTGCTACGTGTATTTCAGGGGTTCGCGTGAACTTTTTCACGCGATCGGGCCTGGGGGAGCGGGCTACGTGTATTTCAGGGGTTCGCGTGAAGTTTCTCACGCGATCGGGCCTGGGGGAGCGGGCTACGTGTATTTCAGGGGTTCGCGTGAAGTTTCTCACGCGATCGGGCCTGGGGGAGCGGGCTACGTGTATTTTAGGGGTGCGTGAGAAGTTCCACACGCGATTGGTCTGGGCGCGTGTATTTCAGGGGTGCGCGGGAAGTTCCACACGCGATTGGCCTGGGCGCATGTATTTCAGGGGTGCGCGGGAAGTTCCACACGCGATTGGCCTGGGCGCGTGTGTTCCAGGGGTGCGCGGGAAGTTCCACACGCGATTGGGCTGCGTGCGGGTATTAGGGGTGCGCGCAAAGTTTCACACGCGATTGGGCTGCGTGCGGGTATTAGGGGTGCGCGCACATTTTCACACGCGATTGGGCTGCGTGCGGGTATTAAAGGGGTGCGCGCAAAGTTTTACACGCGATTGGGCTGTGTGCGGGTATTACAGGGGTGCGCACAAAGTTTTACACGCGATTTCAGCAGGGTACGTGTATTTCAGGGGTGCCGGGGAGTCCTACATGTGATTTGCCAGTGTGGGTCCTCCCAGGTGTTCCCTGTACACCCTCCACGGCCCCTGCAGGCAGCCCACACCACAGGGGACTACCCTGCATCCCTGGTCATGTCCCGCAAGCAGCCCACCCAACATCGGCATGCCCCCCAGCAAAGGCACATGTCTCCTTGCACCAATGATCACCAACTCATGTCCCCTTGCACCCCCACCCCCAGCATTGCAGGGCACCTGCCAGCAGGCCCCCACCCATGTCTCCCAGCACCCCCACCCCCCCCAGTCACCAGGGGCAGCCTCCACCAGGCCCCCACCCATGTCTCCCAGCACCCCCACCCTCCCAGTCACCAGGGGCAGCCTCCACCAGGCCCCCACCCATGTCTCCCACCACCCCCACCCCCCAGCAGTGCAGGGGCACCCACCACCAGGCCCCCACCCATGTCTCCCACCACCCCCACCCCCCCAGTCACCAGGGGCAGCCTCACCCAGGCCCCCACCCATGTCTCCCACCACCCCCACCCCCCAGCAGTGCAGGGGCACCCACCACCAGGCCCCCACCCATGTCTTCCACCACCCCCACCCCCCCAGTCACCAGGGGGAGCCTCCACCAGGCCCCCACCCATGTCTCCCACCACCCCACCCCCCCAGTCACCAGGGGCAGCCTCCACCAGGCCCCCACCCATGTCTCCCAGCACCCCCACCCCCCCAGTCACCAGGGGCAGCCTCCACCAGGCCCCCACCCATGTCTCCCACCACCCCCACCCCCCAGCACTGTGGGGCACCTGCCAGCAGGCCCCCACCCATGTCCAACTCATGTCTCCCACCACCCCCACCCCCCAGCACTGTGGGGCACCTGCCAGCAGGCCCCCACCCATTTCCAACTCATGTCTCCCACCACCCCCACCCCCCAGCACTGTGGGGCACCTGCCAGCAGGCCCCCACCCATGTCCAACTCATGTCTCCCACCACCCCCACCCCCCAGCACTGTGGGGCACCTGCCAGCAGGCCCCCACCCATGTCCAACTCATGTCTCCCACCACCCCCACCCCCCAGCACTGTGGGGCACCTGCCAGCAGGCCCCCAACCATGTCCCCCTGCCCCCAGGTCCTGACGATACACAATCATGGCAGTAATGGGCAGCATACCCAGCACAAACACCCAGCCAAGGATTGCATCCACCCACATAGCAAATGCAATTACATGATACAACCCCAATGGCAAGTATGTAAATGAACACATGTCCGTCACACACACATACACAATGGGTGCAAGTGAATGTCAAAACCCATATCATGACATGCATGAAACCAATGAGAAAATACCACAAAAGAAAGTTATAAAAACATGTATTCTCGAAGAAAATGAAGTAAACTAATCAAACATACAACAATGGGGATAACAAAATGAATTGTCCATGTCCGATAAGTAATGTAAAAATCCAAAAAACAAAGGAATCCAAAAACTAATGTTGTCCAAAGCAAAATCATGGTGAAAAAAAATAAGGAAAAACCATTGCCTCATGGTGAACACAAATATGAATCAAAAAAATGTATTTTAAAAAATCCAACTATACACAAGAATATTCCAGGGTCCATGATCCCAACACTATAAATGAAACCTACTACTACCAATAAAAAAACTATATACAGAAAAGTGGCCATTGTCCGAGCGGTCCAAAAAAATCTCAAAAAATAAAGGAAACCTAACACTAACTAACTAAAGAACTATATACAATGGCAGCGGGCAAGTCCTGCGGCTCACTCTGTGATGTTGTCGGCCAGGGCATCATCGAACTCCATGTCGATGTCCTGGAGGCGGGACTCTGTCCTGGCCCCGAGGTCTCGCAGGGATAACCCCATGTTCACCTCAAACTCCCTGCGAGCTTCCTCGAGGCACTCAGCCCGCCTCAACGCCCGACGCATGGAGAACTCCGCCCTGACCATGGTGAGCCGCTCCTCTTATGCCCGCTGCCGCTCCGCACCTGTCCGCTAGACCAACTGCTCCCACACGGAAGACACTACCATCCCAGGGTTCTCCTGCCCTCCGGCCGATGCCTGCCCCTCTGATCTTGATAGCCCCGAGCCATGATGCCTCCCACGTCGAGCCTGCTGCTGCCTCCGACGCCACTGCCTCTGCCAGCACGACGGCATCCAGGATGATGGAAACCACCGACGCGGTCGTGCACGTGCCCTGCCCGATGATGCCGTCACATCCTCCATCTGCTGGGGTCCAGTTGCTGTGTTGTCCACCCCTGCTGGACCTCTGACTCCCGACTGTGCAGGGATGGGATCCCCACCGAGCTGGCTGCATTGGTCAGGGCAGGTCCACAGGGGGCCCTGGTGGCATCTGGGCCGGAAGACGGCAAGGAGAACGACTGCCGTATAGTCTCCACAGAGGAGGAGAGGGCCGCCAGATTGGCCGACACATGTAGGAAACCCCCGAACATGGCCGATCCCAATTGGGCCACGTCGGCATGGTGCTCTTCGTTATGACGTGCGTGCTCCTCCTGGGAAGCACGCACGGCATCACGAATCACAGCCGTGCGCATCGCGACCCCAATCAGGACCTTCTCCACACGGCCAGGGGTCCCCTCGTCCGCAGGTGGAGGGGAGTCAGATGACATGGACATCCCCTCTACCTGCGGACGGGCCTGGGACGGGGCATCCCTGCTGGTGCAAGGTGGTGCACCCACAGGTTCAGGGACAGCGACATGCACAGGCCCCTCCACGGTGACCTGTGCTGCCTCCTGCCCCTGCCCCTGGACTGCACCACTTGCACCAGCAGGGATGCCCCCACCAGGCCCCATGTGCGCCTCAGTGGCGGCCTCCTCCTCCTCTGTGGAAACCACCAACCTGGATGGCTCCTCGCCGTCTACCGCCGTAGCAGGCCCCTGTGGGGGCTCACCCACCGCTTCCGCTGCAGCCGTGGGGGCATCCCCGCCGCCTTGCTCCACAGCGCCGTCTCCGCCCTCTCCTTCACTAGCCGCTGCGTAGAGGGAGACATAGAACACAAGCATCAGGGTACTGTACAATGGTCCCCTAGACAGGAAGCAATAGCAGATGAGTGCCACTGTCAAAGTACACTTCCATCATGTCACACCACAACACATGTGTCAGTCCAGGCAAAACACACACAGTGACAGTCATGGTGCATGCCATGGACATTTCAATGCATGTCCAATGGACTCTCGAATCATACAATGTAATGGGACTCACATGCATCATGGGTCATGCCTATCACATGCACACACTTCACCTCAGTCACATCCATCTGGCCCTGTTCACCCCAATCACAGTGCATACAAGGATGACTAGGCTGCATCAGTGAATCTGTACATTGTCACAGACATGTGTCATGCATCCATGGCACTCACAAGTCACAGACACGCAGGTCAGGCACACAGACATGGATACCACATATGTATCTGGCATCAGCACCCATCCCTCACCCCCACCCATGTCCAGGAACAGAGACTGCCATGCTCTCATGTGTGCAATCTGCACAGGGCTCCCCATGTCGCATTCAAACACATGCAACAACCGTGCGGTTCACACATTACAGGTCGCACATGCATTCCCATGATGTCCCTGCACACATACATGCGTACATGGCCTATGTCACACATGCAGGCAAGTATCAGACAACCAGCACACTGCAACATGCCCTGTCTCACACAGCAATGCTTGGCCACTTACCACTCAACTCCAGACGGGTCTCCCTCTCAAGGACCTGTGCGTGGAGCGCTGGGTGTGCGCATTCCAGGACCCTCAACTGGATGGAACTCATGCGGCCCCGGCCCCCCTCCACGAGGCGCCGGGCCTTCATGAGGGTCGTGGACCTCAAGTCCTCCCAGCGCTTCTTGACCTTCTGGATGGTGCGGGTTGCCACCCCCTCCGCATTGATGGCAACCACACAGTCGGCCCAGATCCTCTCCCGTCCTTCCCTGTTGGCGCGGGACGATCCGAAGAGGGCATCATACTGCCCCAGGACTTGCTCCACCAGGACACCAACTTCGGTGGCAGTGAAGCTGGTGCCCCTCTGCCCCTCTGGCCGGGGGTTGCCACTGGTGCCAGATGTTGATGTGCCCGACATGGCAACCCCAGGGGCAGGAGTGGGTGGGCAACTGGGTCCTGGGGCTGGGCTGTGGAGCGATGTTATCCGAGTCGGGAGTCTTCTGTTCCAGCAGGGGTGGACACAGCAACTGGACACCTGCAGATGGCTGATGTGCAGGCACCAAATGGCAGGGCATGGTGGCAGCAGGCAGGCAAGCAGGCAGGCAGCAGCAGATGGCACGTGGGAGGCTGCTCGGGGCACTGGGTGGCAGTAATTCGGCCTTCTGGGCAGGAGCGTGGTCTTCCGTGTGTTTTCGCGTGGCCAGCTTGATACGGAGTGATTTGGCACGTGAAAATCCTGCACGTCAGCGTGAAAATCGAGGAAAGGCCCTTAGCGCGTAAGCGCGTCAGCACGCGTACGCGATTTCATTGGACCAAAGGCCCTTACAGCGTAAGCGCGTCTGTGACGTTTTGCGCACGGGCGTTGCCCTGGCAGGGCTTGGAGATCCCGCGTGCCTTTATGTTCTGTACGTGCTTTTCGTGCGGTGCGTGTGTTTTCCATCCGTTGGGGTTCACACGCTATTACTTCACAGCGGGTGTTGGCTACGCGTTCTTCTACACGCAAGGCAGACGGTGAGTGGTACCCGCTCCCCCAGGCCCGATCGCGTGAAAAAGTTCACGCGAACCCCTGAAATACACGTAGCTCGCTCCCCCAGGCCCGATCGCGTGAGAAACTTCACGCGAACCCCTGAAATACACGTAGCACGCTCCCCCAGGCCCGATCGCGTGAAAAAGTTCACGTGAACCCCTGAAATACACGTAGCACGCTCCCCCAGGCCCGATCGCGTGAAAAAGTTCACGTGAACCCCTGAAATACACGTAGCACGCTCCCCCAGGCCCGATCGCGTGAGAAACTTCACGCGAACCCCTGAAATACACATAGCCCGCTCCCCCAGGCCCGATCGCGTGAGAAACTTCACGCGAACCCCTGAAATACACGTAGCCCGCTCCCCCAGGCCCGATCGCGTGTGTAACTTCCCGTGCAACCCCGTGCACAGGCACTATTGCTGTATGTTGCCAGGGACGCTACCGCCTGCCTTCGTGTGGCGGACGTGTTTGGGCTTGTGCGTGTCTTTCGCTGTGCGTGGCTTTGCCCTATTCGATTCCATGAATACGTTTGGTTCGGGTGCGTGTGGGCGTTCCGTCTGCTTCCCTGCAGTACATCCCCAGTTACGCCCTTGTTTTCGCGAGTTGTTCCCCATTCCGCGCGTTACGCCCCGTGTTTCGCCCACTTTCTAGTGTATGCGCAGAGGTTGTGCGCTTTCACTGTGCGCACGGGTTTGGCGCACATCCCGAGGAAGACACGCGCAGGGACTTCCATGAATCGCACGCGTGCGCGTGCGCCTCTTTTTTCCGCTTGCGCCTGCTTGCGCGTAGATTTTCGGCGCACGTTTGTTCCATGAATCGGCCCCTAAGTTGTTGGGTGAGCGTCATTGGTTCTTATCCATTTCTATATGTTTCATCTGAAACTGGGGTAGGTTTGATCAGCCTGGAGTGAAGAGGGGAGTGAGTTCCATGTTTGGGCTGCCATGAATGGGAAGCTTCTGCCGCCAGATTTGGCTAGGTTGAAATGTGGTACGCTAAGGTAGCAAGAATTGGAGGATCTAGTCAGGCGATTAGTAGTTTTCTTGGCTACCTGGTCGGAGAGGTACTGTGGTGAGGCATTGTTGAGGCATTTGTGGGTCAGGGAAGTAGTTTTTAGCATAATTCTGTCTTTAATTGACAGCCAGTGATTTTGTCTTCTGATTGCAGAGATGTGATCTCTGTTTGGGATATTTAGTGCTGTTCTCAGTGCGTTGTTTTGTAGCGTTTGAATGTTGTTTAAGATGTATTTGTTAGACCCCATGTAGAGGGCATTGCAATAGTCCAATCCTGAGAGTATGAGGGCATTGGTGAGGGTAATGCAGGTAGTAGGGGATAGGTAGAGTCTACAGGCCCTAATTAGTTTGCATGTGTATGCTGATGTGGACACTAGGGAGTTGACTTTTTTCCTCATGGTTAGGGTGGAGTCGAGGTAGAATCCAAGTGTTTTTACTTTCTTTACAACCTTGATGGTATTGCCATCAATGTTGAAGGAGGAGTACTCGTTGTTGAGTTTTTTAAGGTTGGTCGGGGTACCTAGTATTAGGAGTTTGGTCTTGTCGCCATTCAGGCAGAGGCCGTGCATGGCCAACCATGCCTGAAAGAGCAAGTAGATTTTGTTCACAAGAGCCGTGTCAGTGATGTAATTGCCCGAAAGGGGTATGAGGATCGGTGTCATCTGCATAATTGGTGTAAATGACTACCTAATTGTCCAATTTGTCAAACAGTGGCTTTGTGAAGATATTGTACATGGTGGGTGAGACGCATGATCCTTGTGGAACGCCGCAGGTTATTGAGATAGGATCTGCTGAGTCTATCGGGGAGAATACTCTCATGGTTCTATTGTTGAGGAATGATTTAATCCATGCTACTGCTTCCTTAGAGAAGTGAGCCGCTGAGGCAAGGTGTTTGAAAAGGATTTTGTGGTCCACAAAGTCAAAGGCAGCTGACAAGTCAAAGAGGAGCAGCATGGCAGTTTTCCCTTTATTAGTGAGTGCCTCAATATGTGTTTTTAAAACGATCAATGCAGTTTCAGTGCCATGTTGCGGTCTGAAACCTGATTGGGGCATGCCGAGGAGATGATTAGTTTCCAGATATTGTTGTATCTGGATGTACGCTACTCTGTCAAGTATCTTTAAAAGAAAGGGAACCTTCGTGATGGGCCTGTAGTTAGTTGGAATGGCTGGATCTAAGTTTTGTTTTTTTCAGCCGGGGTAAGACCCAGGATACTTTCAAGTTACTTGGGACCGTGTTAGTTGAAAAGGATGACTTTATGTGTTTGGTGATGAATGGTGACAGGTCTCTCGTTTCATCTTTGATTAGTTGTGCTGGGCAGTTGTCGCCCTGGCATCTAGCTGGATTCAGGGAGGAGATGATTTTCTCTACTTCAAGGATGGAAACTTTGGAGAATTTAAATTGGTCTGGTTTATTGGTTAGTGAGTCGGTAGTTTGGGAGTGAGTATCATGTTTGGTGAGGGAGCATTTCTTATTCACAATCTTTCCTTTGAGAAGTACAATTTTGTTGGCTATAGCATTTTGAATGTTGGTGCACCAGGCTTTGTCTTTGGTTATATTGTCGGCTGGAGGGATTGGTGCGTCCATTTCTCATAGTATGGTAAAGAGCTCTTTTGTGTTAGAGCTGGCTTTGGCAATCCTGTTGTTATAAAGGTCTTTCTTGGTGTTAATTATTTCTTTGTTGTAGTGGTCGGCAAATTTAGTTAGGTTTGTTTTATTTTCTGCTGATGGTGTGTGTTGCCAAAAGGCTTCCAGTTTTCTTTTTTTTTGTCTAAGGCCTTTTAAATGTGGTGTGAACCAGGCATTTAGGTGTGCTTTTGATTTGATTTTGCGCAGTTTAAGAGGTGTGATGGAATCCAATGCTGTGGACATAGTTGTGTTGTAAGTGTTAACTGGTATGTTGGGGTCTGTGGATGCAGATAGACGGTTTAATGAAGGCAGGATAAGTGGTAAGAGTCTGTCCATTGTGATATCTTTTTTGTTCCTGGTAGGTTGAGGGGGAGCTATAGTCATGTTTGTTTGTGTCTTTTTGTCTATTACCATGGTGAAGTGAAGGTAATCAGGTGGTGGTCACTCCACGGCAGTGGAGAGATGGAATCGATGGACAGGTTACAATTTAGGTCGGCCCCCCAGTCGAGGGTTCTGCCTTTTGAGTGTGTTGGTAGGTTTACTTTTTGGGCAAGTCCTTGTTCTGAGAGCATATTAGTGATAGTGTTGGCGTAATTGTCTGTTTCTTCATTAAAGCCAAGGTTGGAGTCCCCTAGGATGAATACCTGAAAGGTTGTCTTTGTGTTATTGGAGAAGATGCTTGAGATGTCATCCTCGAAGGATCAATAGGTCCCGGAGGCCTGTACACTAGGTAGATTGTTAGCCTCTTAGAGCTAGATATTGTTATTTTTGCTATGAGCATTTTGCAGGACGTGTTTGGAGGTGATGTTATGAGTCTGATTGCTAGTTGTGTTTTGGCTATGATGGTGATACCTCCTCCTCTAGCGTTGGTACTATCTGCTCTGAGGATTTGGTAGTTTTCAGGGACTGCTAAGGCTAGGGCAGGACCTGCTGCGTCTTGTAGCCAGGTATCAGTGACTGCTAGGAGGTCGAGATTATTTAAGGTGATCAGGTCGGCTATGTCTGTAGCGTGTGCTACCAAGGATCTAGTGTTTATTAAGGCAATATTGAGGTTGGTGGACTGGACAGTATGAGAATGAGTTTTGCTGGATTTGCGAGGGCTGGTTTTAGGATTGGCTAGTTTCTGCAGGGTATCTGAGGCTGTTTCATCGGGATAGTGGGGTAGTTTAGACTTGGAGCGGTTATTATTTGGGTGGTGGTCCTGTTTCGATAGGACATTAGCTTGTGGATCATGGAGGTGGGGCAGCCTAGCTCGAAGTTAAATATTCCTTTCTGTGACTGGACAGGGTATGAATTTGGTACTAGTCATGGTCGTTGGAGCATGGTTTACTGCGAGACAGTTAGTAAAGATAGTCTGATGGATGATTAATATAATGTTAACTGTTAAAGAAGTTTGGGCTAGGTTTCTTATGTTCATATTTGCAATAAGGTGGTCCAGTTTGTTGGCAGTAGTGTGCTGTGCTGGTATGGGGAGGGGTGGAAGCAATATAGGTGGGCTAGTCCTGCATAGGAGAGTTCACAATGTGCAGCTCAGGACAGACAGGTTGGCTAGTACGCAATGGGCAGAATAGGCCAGTGATTTATGAGGCAGCTCAGGGCAGGCAAACTAGGCTAGTACACAGTAGGTAAAATAGGCTAGTGCATATTAGGCAGCTCAGGGCAGGAGGCAAACTAGGCTAGTACACAGTAGGCAAACTAGGCTAGTAAACAGTAGGCAAAATAGGCTAGTGCATATTAGGCAGATCAGGGCAGGAGGCAAACTAGGCTAGTACACAGTAGGCAAACTAGGCTAGTACACAGTAGGCAAAATAGGCGAGTGCATATTAAGCAAGATAGTCTATAAGTGAGGTCAAGTTAACACAATATAATCCATATTGGCATATATAATAACGGGCTGAATGCAATGGGCAACAATAATAAGGTAGGCTAGTTCTGCTTGAGGCAGTGGGTAGTTCAACAGTAATGCCGAGGGCTACTGCAGTAACAATAATGCAGTCAGCTAGTGCAAATTGAGTGCAATGGGCAATAATCTGGTAGGCTAGTTTATAAATGGGCAGATTCAACAGGGCTCAATGGCTGAGATGCAGTCGCTGTGTATCTAGGTGTTAGCATGACATTCAGGGTCTGATGTAGCGCTAGGGAATAAGGCAAATCCTAGGCAGCAATAATAGTAACAGTTATGATGGGAACAGGCCATATCTGCATTGTGAAACTAAGGGGTTACCAAAGCCTATCAAGTTCGACTCTTGTTGTTTGTGCTCTGCGCTGAGCAATGGGAGCACTGAGGTGATGCTGGTAGCGAATGCAGTAGGCTAGTTACAAGTAGATGGTGCTTTCCGCAGAATGGGGCATTGAACGGCGTCAGGTCACAAACTACAGGAGGATGTTGTGTGCCAGAGCGGCAAGTGGTGGGATCGTGGTAGGATGAGGGAGCTTACCCGAGCAGAGAGACTGGCCATGGCTCCAGGGCCTTTTTCCTCTGCCTTCTCTCCGCAGGCCGGCTTCCACCTTACGGCAGTGCTGATTGGTTCAAATGGGGCTGGTTACCTAGCAACAAAGACAACAGCCTCAGTTTCACGCCACGTTGCGCCTGCCATTTTGGATTCAGGCGCTGGCTCGACGGCAACGTTGCTGGGCATGTAAACACACGAAAAAGACTGTCAGGGTAATTCATAGAATTTCGCAGAAAAGTGTCGCAAGCGGCTGGCGCAGAGTGTCCGCGTGCGATTGACTGCGCCAGGCACGTGCGCTAAAACCGATTTCCGCGCACAGCGTATTCATGGATTTTAGGCTCCCAAACCAGCCGTGGCGCAGAGTATCGCAGCGACCCTGCAGCAGCGCCAGTAACGCCCCCAAGAACGCCCTCGCGCAAGGAAAAGCCATCAAAATCGCTAAATCATCGCAAAGGGCTGCGCTAACCCTGGACCAGTTTACAGGGCTGCCAAACAAGGAACGCAAAGCGGGTAACGTGCATATCAGGGGTACGCGTGAAGTTATACACGCGATTGGCCAGGGTACGTCTATTACAGGGGTACGCGGGAAGTGTAACACGCGATTAGCCAGGGTACGTGTATTACAGGGGTACGCGGGAAGTTAAACACGCGATTGGCCAGGGTACGTGTATTACAGGGGTATGCGGGAAGTTTAACACGCGATTAGCCAGGGTACGTGTATTACAGGGGTACGCGGGAAGTTTAACACGCGATTGGCCAGGGTACGTGTATTACAGGGGTATGCGGGAAGTTTAACATGCAATTAGCCAGGGTACGTGTATTACAGGGGTACGCGGGAAGTTCAACACGCGATTAGCCAGGGTACGTGTATTACAGGGGTACGCGGGAAGTTTAACACGCGATTGGCCAGGGTACGTGTATTACAGGGGTATGCGGGAAGTTTAACATGCGATTAGCCAGGGTACGTGTATTACAGGGGTACGCGGGAAGTTTAACACGCGATTAGCCAGGGTACGTGTATTACAGGGGTACGCGGGAAGTTTAACACGCGATTGGCCAGGGTACGTGTATTACAGGGGTATGCGGGAAGTTTTACATGCGATCAGCCAGGGTACGTGTATTACAGGGGTACGCGGGAAGTTTAACACGAGATTGGCCAGGGTACGTGTATTACAGGGGTAGGCGGGAAGTTTCACACGCGATTAGCCAGGGCACGTGTATCACAGGGGTACGCGGGAATTATCACATGCGATTTGGCTGTGTACGTGTATTACAGGGGTACACGGGAAGTTTTACACGCGATTCGGCTGGGTACGTGTATTACAGGGATGCGATTTGGCCAGGTACGTGTATTACAGGGGTGCGCAGGAATTATCACACGCGATTTGGCTGGGTACGTGTATTACAGGGGTGTGTGGGAATCATCACACGCGATTTGGCTGGGTACGTGTATTACAGGGGTGCGTGGGAAGTCACACGCGATTAGGCTGGGTGGGTCCTCACAGGTGTTCCCTGTACACCCTCCACGGCCCCTGCAGGCAGCCTACAAAACAGGGGACTACCCTGCACACCTGCTCATGTCCCCCTGCACCCCCACCCCCCCAGCAGTGCAGGGGCAGCCTCCACCAGGCCCCCACTCATGTCTCCCACCACCCCCACCCTCCCGCCACCAGGGGCAGCCTCCACCAGGCCCCCACCCATGTCTCCCACCACCCCCACCCTCCCGCCACCAGGGGCAGCCTCCACCAGGCCCCCACCCATGTCTCCCACCACCCCCACCCCCCCGCCACCAGGGGCACCCTCCACCAGGCCCCCACCCATGTCTCCCACCACCCCCAACCCCCAGCAGTGCACGGGCAGCCTCCACCAGGCCCCCACCCATGTCTCCCACCACCCCCACCCCCCCGCCACCAGGGGCAGCCTCCACCAGGCCCCCACCCATGTCTCCCACCACCCCCACCCCCCCGCCACCAGGGGCACCCTCCACCAGGCCCCCACTCATGTCTCCCACCACCCCCACCAGTGCAGGGGCAGCCTCCACCAGGCCCCCACCCATGTCTCCCACCACCCCCACCCCCCCGCCACCAGGGGCACCCTCCACCAGGCCCCCACTCATGTCTCCCACCACCCCCACCAGTGCAGGGGCAGCCTCCACCAGGCCCCCACCCATGTCTCCCACCACCCCCACCCCCCCGCCACCAGGGGCAGCCTCCACCAGGCCCCCACCCATGTCTCCCACCACCCCCACCCTCCCGCCACCAGGGGCAGCCTCCACCAGGCCCCCACCCATGTCTCCCACCACCCCCACCCCCCCCGCCACCAGGGGCACCCTCCACCAGGCCCCCACTCATGTCTCCCACCACCCCCACCAGTGCAGGGGCACCCTCCACCAGGCCCCCACCCATGTCTCCCAACACCCCCACCCCCCCGCCACCAGGGGCACCCTCCACCAGGCCCCCACTCATGTCTCCCACCACCCCCACCAGTGCAGGGGCAGCCTCCACCAGGCCCCCACCCATGTCTCCCACCACCCCCACCCCCCCGCCACCAGGGGCAGCCTCCACCAGGCCCCCACCCATGTCTCCCACCACCCCCACCCTCCCGCCACCAGGGGCACCCTCCACCAGGCCCCCACTCATGTCTCCCACCACCCCCACCAGTGCAGGGGCACCCTCCACCAGGCCCCCACCCATGTCTCCCAACACCCCCACCCACCAGCACTGTGGGGCACGTGGCCAGCAGGCAGTCAGGCAGCAGCAGATGGCAGGTGGGAGCGTGCTCAGGGCTCTGGGGGGCAGTAATTTGGCCTCCTGGCCAGGAGCGTGGTCTCTCGTGTGTGAACGCGTGGACAGCCTGATAGGGAGTGAAATCCCACACGTCAGCAAAGGCCCTTAGCGCGTAAACCCGTCAACAGCATATGCGCGCCTATAGTCACCTGCACGTGCAGGAAATTGTTGCGTGACACGTCCCAGTGTCAAAGCGTGTGATTGGTGAAAATGGATCTACACGTAGAAGTGACAAAGCGTGTGATTGGTGAAAATGGATCTACACGCAGAAGTGACAAAGCGTGTGATTGGTGAAAATGGATCTACACGCAGAAGTGACAAAGCGTGTGATTGGTGAAAATGTATCTACACGCAGGAGTGACAAAGCGTGTGATTGGTGAACGTACACGCCGCGTAAGTGACGCTGTACGTGTGGGCCTGTATATAAGGTACATGTAGAACACCATTTCCTTGTACGTGCTTTTCGTGGAGAGCGAGTGGGTGAATTCTGTACTTCTTGTCGTTTCACACGCGATTTACTTCACGGCGTTTCCAGTTCGTATTCCCTGTTACCTCTGACAGCTTTTTCTCTTTTTTCTCTTTTACTGGTTTACCTGGGCCTGTTCCCTCAAACAGTGTCCCCTTCTACTGTTGTCCTGTCTTCTCAGACAGCGTACACATCTTCTTTTGGCGGGGGTTTAGCCAGCCAAACGCGCTCATTTTTCACGCTCTTTTACCTGGCAGACGGTGAGTCACGCACGTATCCAACTTCTGTGCTTGCCCCGTGTGTAGCCTACCCCTTCAGAGGTCATTCTAGGCTGCGTGTGACACGCATACGTTCATTCTTGTGTTACTGGGTGCCACAGCGTAGTGCAGGTTTTTCTTTCTGCACACGTGGTCTAGGAGGGGTTGCGTGCACGTCATCTCCCTTTTTTGGGCCTCCTGTGCGTTGCGTGACCCGTCATCCTTCCCCAGGGGTTACAATCAGCCGTGCTAGAGCACTAGGGTACAATTACCATCTGGTACCCAACCCCTTTGACCCCCAATTGCCCAGGACAATTGTCTACAGCCACTCCCATACGCACATTAATATCAGTGCCATGGCTGGGAGGCGAGGATTCCGTAAGGGTGGCAAAGGTGGAAGAGCCACAAGTGGTGGCCGTGGTGGATCCGGTAGGGGACGTGGTCGTAACTTGCAGGGTGAGCCTGTCCCCCCATGTGTGGAGGACCAGTCAAGGGCACCCATCATCCCCCCCCTCCCCCCCCTCCCCCCCTCCCGTTGAGGCTGAAGTGGCTGACACCATCCATGCTCAGCCCTTGTTGGACCAGCCCATTGTGGCACCAGACCTGGCTGACTCCATGGCTGACTTCCAGGTCAGCAGGGCTACGACACGTGCGCTGGTGCACGTTGATGCCATCATGCCACGTGGATCTGGGGCAGCAAGGTCATCTGCTGCACCAAGGAGGCAGGGCGGAGAGGCTGCAGGGGCAGCTGCGGCTCCATCCACCCCAGCCCTCACACACCCAGCCAGGACAGTGTCGGTCCTAGTCCATGCTGCTGACATTCCCCCTGACACCATCACACTAGAGCCAATGCCTGCACCAACTCCCATGCTGAGTGTGCAATCCCACACTCCTGATACAGAGTCCACCAGGGCTCCTGCCCCTAGTGTCCAGAGCAGCGCAGGACACTCAGGATCACCACCACCTTCCAAGCGGAAGAGGAAGAGTGCTCGTCCGGCACAGGCTGATGCCCCAGACACGGCTACACAGTCCGGCCCGTCCAGGAAGCCCAGCTTCACGGATGACGAACTGAATACACTTGTCGAGTATGTGTCCGGACATGACAACGAGATGGTCATTGTTGCAGGATCCAAGAACACACCTGCACAACGCCAGGCACACTGGCAGACCGTTGCGGACATCGTAAGTGCCCTTGGAATCGTGAGGCGCACAGCCAATGATTGCTATAAGCGCTGGAATGACCTAAAGCGCAGGGCAAAGAGTAAGCTGGCCTCAAGTCATGCCGCAACTCTAGTGACTGGAGGTGGGTCTCCAGTAGTAGACATGGAACTCACTCCACATGAGTCAGTCGCTGGGACCTACGTCACGGAGGAACAGATCCAAGGCGTGGGAGATCTGGCTGATTACGAGGCATTGTCCGGTGAGTGCACATGCATGTGTGTGTCATCCATGTGCATGGTGTGTGTGTGAGGGCTTCTGTTCGGGTGCCAGGTGAGAGTGTGTGCGCCTGAGTCGTATGGGTCAGCCATGTGCTTCATGCAATCCTTCCTGCGCAGCTGCATTTGGCCATAGCAGTATCCCTTCTGCCAACAGTAGACATCTAGCACAACTGCACGCCAGTTGCCCTTGAAGTGTCACCTTGACACAACATATTTGCTTCTTTTTCACTGTTCATTCAGTCTGTTTGTTTGCATTCCACCACTTTCACTAGGCATGTCGCTGTCCACTAGTCACATGTCTGACATGGGTATGGTAAAGTGGAGTGACTTTGTTACCTGGATATCATTTGTACACACATGTCCCTGTGCAATTTGACCATTTCAGACTGGCAGCTCCAGGTGAAAAATCTGACCTGTTAGAATTAGAAAAGCTATTACATGCGGGAACTGGACTGAATGAATAGGTTCTGCCCTCCTCTCCATCTTCACTCAATAGCAATGGTACATGCCATCTGTGTGATGGCATGTGTGTTTCACCTGCCAATCACAGGCCAATGTGTGATGCCACTGCCAGGCAGCATGCAGAAAATTTGTTCATCTTCCATCTTGGTGTCATCAGTGTGTGCCATTTGCCTGCACTTCATACGCAGTGAGGGTGCATGCATGGGAGGGTTTTAGTCATGTGGGACATGTGTCAATCAAGTACTGGTTCTCTTGCTTCTCAGCCCTCAATGTGTGCCATGGTGCTAATGCCTGTTTCCATTTCTTTGTTTTCATGTCTTTGCAGGGGAAGACGCACCTGATACTGCTGGGGTTGTGGAGATGGTGCAGACCCAGGAGGTGTCCCAGGGCCGACCAACCACCAGTGAGGGACGTGGTGTGGTGGTGGGGGAGAACCCACAAGTGCTGCAGGTCGTGCTCTCAAGGGGTGTCTCTGGCTGCACCTCCCCCGAGCTGTACTCAGGTGTTGATTCGGATGAGACCTACGTGCCGTCGCAGGTGAGTGTTCCAGGGAGGGATTCTGTTCTGTCTCACCCACCTGCACCAGGGTCAGTACCCTCCATGGGGATGTCAGTGTTGGCAGCTACGCCTTCGGTGGTTACGGATGCAGGGTCACACTCCGCGAGATCTGATCCTGTTCCTGGGCCAGCAGATCAGAGGGGGAATGCAGTCCTGCAGCCTCAGGCAGTGCCGGCACAGCAAGGCGCAGTTCGCCTTGCCCCAGACAGGTGTGGTGCCCGCCGACGTGGTGGCCGTACGCCACCCGACAATACCGCATGGGAGCAATCCATTTACGGTATGGCTACCCAACAGGCTGCATCATCCGAGATGATGGCTCAGGCCATGGATAGGGTGGCCACTTCCATTGTCCCCCCAGAAAGGCTGATGGAGCGACTAGAGCAGGCAACCGACTCCATCTGCCAGTCACACAGGGAGGACATGTTGGGGTCCAACAGGGACAGGCGGGCGGCACTGGCGACTCTGCAGGAGGCCATCTCCATTGAGTCCCAGGGCCACAGGGAAGCCCTGAGGCAGGAGCTCCTACACCTCAGGACGACTCTTGTTGAGCTTGAGGCTTCAACACACCAAAGGACAGAACAGCAGCTGGAGCGTCTCACCCGTACGCTCTCAGCTGAGATGCAGGCAACGAGGGCGGAGGTCCGGGCATCCCGTGAGTTGTTGCATGGGGACCTCCGCACACTCATCCTCCAGAACCAGACCTACCACACCCGCATGCTTGCAGCCATGGAGGAGCAGACTAGGGCCTTGCGTGGGCTGCCTCCCATAGTGCAACCACCTCCGGATGCAGCTGCACAGGGTGATAATAGCGACAGCAGTGATACTCCCACAATAGGGTAGCCGTGTGGGCCATGAGCCCATGGAGGTGTTTTATCTTCCCAGGATCCACGCAGGTGGGTTCTGGTGTGCATCCTGTCCTCGGACCTCCTGGGTGGCCTCCCCAACCCCCCCGGGCCCATCAATGGCCATTTTTGATTGTTTCTTATTTTTATTTTTATTTTGATTTCTTTTATTCCCAATTTTTTTGGGACGATCTGTTGGCTTCGATCTGTTGGCTTCGATCTGTTGGCTTCGATGTGTTGGCTCCGATCTGTTGGCTCTGATCTGTTGGCTCCGATCTGTTGGCTTCGATCTGTTGGCTTCGATCTGTTGGCTCCGATCTGTTGGCTCCGATCTGTTGGCTCCGATCTGTTGGCTCCGATCTGTTGGCTCCGATGTGTTGGCTTCGATGTGTTGGCTTCGATCTGTTGGCTTCGATCTGTTGGCTTCGATCTGTTGGCTTCCGTGGTTCCTGTGGGCATACGCTGCATTGTGGCTGGGCACATGCAGGCTTGTAATGTATTTGGTTCAGATGCTTGGGTTTGAGTCACACACACCCCTCCTGCTTCCCGTTTCCATGGGCTTGCAAAGGGTGTGCCCAAGTGACAGTGAATTACACAGTGACGTTGGACTCCCATGAGCTGTGTGGCCAGTCTGTAGTCAATACTGTGTATACATTCATAGTGAATATTGCTGTTGTGTTGTACACTGCATGTTGCATTGATGTGTAACTCTTCTTCTGTGTCTACCTCCCAATTTGCAGGTCCCTTCCTCAAGTCCACACAAGGACCTCTAGTCTGGAGATGGGGACCATGTTGGCAGCAGTGCACCTACAACTCTACATGGCGCCAACACTGCACAGTTGGTAGTGGTGGGAGTGCAGGCATTTCCAGGTGGTGAGACTACTAATATGTAACATTTGTGATGTCATGTTAATGGTACTACGTGCTCAAGTATGTTGTTGGTCCTGCATTGCTGTGAGCATATCAGGTGTTGCAGGTTTCTAATAGTGCCACTGTACATAGTGAGAGTGATGTCATGTTGTGGGGATTACTTTGTTTACCTGCAATTAGCATGACATGGCACGGTGTGTCGTGTGGCAGTGCTGGGGTTGGGTTGGCTGACATGGCACTGTCCTCTTGTTGCATTTTGCAAGTGGGTATTCATTTTAGCTGCTTCAATGTGTAACTTCACAAAACTGCATTGGTGGTGTCTGTGTGGGTAGGGATGCACACATTGTGACACTTCCAGGTGAACAATCTCAGGCTGACATGGTATTCCCGGTTCATTCTCCAGACATTCATGATCAGTGTCAGGTTGAGTCATCATTGATTGTCAGATGGAATGTGCCAGGGCAGTGTGCACTCCACAGGGGTGTGATATCTATGTGAAGTAATTAGCCACTAGCTGTGTACGGGCTGCCTCCCCCCGTGCCCTTTCCCCTCCCATGCGCAGCGGCTGTGCATGTGGTTGGGGATGTGGGGCCACCACCATGTCCACGGCCAGGCCCCGGCGTGTTGCAACGTTGTGCAGGACACATGCTGCCACTATGATCCTGCACACTACTGGGGGAGCGTATAACAGCTGCCCGCCAGAACGGTCAAGGGAGCGAAAGCGTGACTTTAGCACTCCGAATGTGCGCTCCACTATGCCCCTGGTTGTAATGTGGGCTGTGTTATATCTTACCTGGGGTGGCGTGGTGGGGTTCCGAATTGGCGTCATCATGTGGGGGCTGAGAGGGTAGGCACTGTCCCCTGTGGAGGTGGGGATTGGTATCATTGGTGAGGTTGTGACCTTGCTCAGTATCCAACATGCATGCATGTGCAGTGGCATACATACTCACCAAGCAGCCATGTATCGCCATGCCGCCCAGCTTCTAGGTCCCGGCTTAGGGTGGACATTCGGTAAATGAAGCTGTCGTGGGTGGAGCCGGGATAGTTGGCATATACTGAGGTGATGATTCCCTTGGCATTACATGCTACCTGCACGTTGATGGAATGCCAGTGCTTGCGGTTCCTATAGATGTGCTCAGATGCCCTGGGGGGACGTAGAGCCACATGGGTGCAGTCGATGGCACCTAGCACTTTGGGGAATCGTGCCACTGCGTAAAAATCCAGGGCGGCAGCATGCCTTTCTGCAGGTGTTCTGGGCAGGTATATGTGCCTGCGGACTGATGGGCGTGCAGTCATGATGTTCAAGACCTGGTGTAGGCAGCGTGACTGGTTGGCCTGTGACACCCCACCCACTATGGCACTTGTCCGCTGAAATGATCCAGTGGCTAAGAAGTGCAGTACATTGAGGACCTTCTCCAGGGGGCTGAGTGCTTGGGAGCACAGGGTGGGTGATGTGAGGTCATCCTCCCACTCACTCACCAGGTCCAGTATGATGTGTGGTGGAAACCTGTACCTCCCATACACCTGGTCATCAGGCATCCCGAAAAGGCTGGTTCTGGGTGTGAATATTCTGGCCCTGACTATCCTCCTCCTCCTTTGGTAGCCCACTGCCACTGCTGCTAGGAACGGTATGTTCATCCTGGCGTCTGAGCTTGTTATTGTTAAAGTCCGCAATTTTATGCTTTGCGCGTGTTCTAGGCGAGCGTGTGACCCGCGCACCCCTGGAATCCAGTTCCCAGTCCAATAGCGTGTGGAAATTCACACGCACCACGGGATACAGCGTGTGACCCGCGCACCCCTGGAATCCAGTTCCCAGTCCAATAGCGTGTGGAAATTCACACGCACCACGGGATACAGCGTGTGACCCGCGCACCCCTGGAATCCAGTTCCCAGTCCAATAGCGTGTGGAAATTCACACGCACCACGGGATACAGCGTGTGACCCGCGCACCCCTGGAATCCAGTTCCCAGTCCAATAGCGTGTGGAAATTCACACGCACCACGGGATACAGCGTGTGACCCGCGCACCCCTGGAATCCAGTTCCCAGTCCAATAGCGTGTGGAAATTCACACGCACCACGGGATACAGGTTCGCTGACGTACTTGCGTGTGTAAGTGGCTGCGCACCCATTAAATACACGTACATAGGCCAATCGCGTGTACGCGCACTTTTGTCCAATTACACGCGATGACACTCTGACGTGCAGTATCTCCACGTGTGCCCCGTCATCACGTGCTGAGTGGGGAACACCCGTGCGGGTCACGTCACAGACGCGCTTACGCGCTGAGGGACTCTGGTCCAATAGAATCGCGTATGCGTGCTGACGCGCTTACGCGCTAAGGGCCTTTCCTCGGATTTCACGCTGACGTGCAGGATATTCACGTGCCAAATCACTCCGTATCAAGCTGGCCACGCGAAAACACACGGAAGCCCACGCTCCTGCCCAGAAGGCCGAGTTACTGCCCCCCAGTGCCCCGAGCAGCCTCCCACGTGCCATCTGCTGCTGCCTGCCTGCCTGCCTGCCTGCTGCCACCGTGCCCTGCCATTTGGTGCCTGCACATCAGCCATCTGCAGGGGTCCAGTTGCTGTGTCCACCCCTGCTGGAACTGAAGACTCCCGACTGGGATTACATCGCTCCACAGCCCAGCCCCAGGACCCAGTTGCCCACCCACACCTGCCTCTGGGGTTGCCATGTCGGGCACTTCCACATCTGGCACCAGTGGCAACCCCAGGCCAGAGGGGCAGAGGGGCACCAGCTTCACTGTCACCGAAGTTGGTGTCCTGGTGGAGCATGTCCTGGGGCAGTATGATGCCCTCTTTGGATCGTCCCGCGCCAGCAAGGAAGGACGGCAGAGGATCTGGGCCGACTGTGTGGTTGCCATCAACGCGGAGGGGGTGGCAACCCGCGACGTCCTGAAGATCAAGAAGCGCTGGGAGGACTTGAGGTCCAGGACCCTTGTGAAGGCCCGGCGCCTCGTGGAGGGGGGCCGGGGCCGCATGAGTTCCATCCAGATGAGGGTCCTGGAACGCGTATGCCCAGCGCTCCACGCCCAGATCCTTGAGAGGGAGGCCCGTCTGGAGTTGAGCGGTAAGTGTCCATGCATTACTGTGTGAGACAGGGCATGTTGCGGTGTGCTGGTTCTATGATACTTGCCTGTATGTGTGCCATAGGCCATGTATGCATGTATGTGTGCAGGGACATCATGGTAATGCATGTGCGACCAGTGATGTGTGATGCACATGGTTGTTGCATGTGTTGAAATGCCGCATGGGGAGCCCTATTCAGATTTTGAACATGAGAGCATGCCAGTCTCTGTACCTGGACATGGGTGGGGGTGAGGGATGGGTGCTGATGCCAGGTACATATATGGTAGCCATGTCTGTGTGCCTGACCTGCGTGTCTGTGACTTGTGCATGCCATGGATGCATGACACATGTGTGTGACAATGCAGAGATTCAGTAAAGCAGCCAAATTACCCTTGTATCCGCTGTGTTTGGTGTGTTTGGGGCCAGATGGATGTGACTGAGGTGAAGTGTGTGCATGTGATGGGCATGAGCCATGATGCATGTGAGTTACATATCATTGAATGTTTCAAGAGTCCATTGGACATGCATGGAAATGTCCATGGCATGCACCATGCCTGTTACTGTGTGTGTTTTGCCTTGACTGACCCATGTGTTGTGGAGGGACATGATGGAAGTGTACTTTGACAGTGGTGCTCATCTGCTATTGCTTCCTGTCTAGGGGACCATTGTACAGTGCCCTGATGCTTGTGTTCTTTGTCTCCCTCTACGCAGCGGCTAGTGAAGAAGAGGGCGGAGACGGCGCTGTGGAGCAAGGCGGCGGGGATGCCCCCACGGCTGCAGCGGAAGGGGTGGGTGAGCCCCCACAGGGGCCTGCTACGGTGGGAGACGGTGAGGAGCCATCCAGGTTGGTGGTTTGCACAGAGGAGGAGGAGGCCGCCACTGGGGCACACATGGGGCCTGGTGGGGGCATCCCTGCTGGTGCAAGTGGTGCAGTCCAGGGCCAGGGGCAGGAGGCAGCACAGGTCACCGTGGAGGGGCCTGTGCATGTCGCTGTCCCTGACCCTGTGAGTGCACCACCATGCACCAGCAGGGATGCCCCGTCCCAGGCCTGTCCGCAGGTAGAGGGGATGTCCATGTCACCTGACTCCCCTCCACCTGCGGACGTGGGAACCCCTGGCCGTGCGGAGAAGGTCCTGATTGGGGTCGCGATGCGCACGGCTGTGATTCGTGATGCCGTGCGTGCTTCCCGGGAGGAGCACGCACGTCATCACGAAGTGCATCGTGCCGACGTGGCCCAATTGGGATCGGCCATGTTCGGGGGTTTCCTGCATGTGTTGGCCAATGTGGCGGCCCTCTCCTCCTCTGTGCAGGCTATCCACCAGTCGTTCTCCTTGCCGTCTTCCAGCCCAGATGCCACCAGGGCCCCCTGTGGACCTGCCCCGACCAATGCAGCCAGCTCGGTGGGGATCCCATCCCTGCCACAGTCGGGAGTCAGAGATCCAGCAGGGGTGGACACCAGAGCAACTGGACCCCAGCAGATGGAGGATGTGACGGCATCATCGGGCAGGGCACGTGCACGACGGCGTCGGTGGTTTCCATCAGCCTGGATGCCGTCGAGCTGGCACAGGCAGTTGCGTCGGAGGCAGCAGCAGGCTCAACGTGGGAGGCATCATGGCTCGGGGCCATCAACATCAGGGGTGCAGGCATCGGCCGGAGGGCAGGAGAACCCTGGAATGGGAGTGGCTTCCATGTGGGAGAGGTTGTGCCAGCGGATAGGTGCGGAGCGGCAGCGGGCAGAGGAGGAACGGCTCACGATGGTCAGGGCGGAGGACTCCATGCGGAGGGCGCTGAGGCGGGCTGAGTGCCTCGAGGGTCTTCCCAGGGAGTTTGAGCTTGACACTGCGTTATCCCTGCGGGACCTCGGGGCCAGGGAACATGCCCGCCTCCAAGCCATTGACCAGGAGTTCGATGATGCCCTGGCCCATGACAACAACCAGTGAGCCGTCCGAATAGCCCGCTGCCTTTGTATATAGTTGTATAGTTAGGGTTAGGTTTCCTTTGTTTTTTGATTTTTTTTTGGTTGCGATTGGACAATGCACCACTTTTTTGTATATAGTTCACTTTTTAGTTAGTAGTCAGTTAGGTTTAATTTGGTAGGGCTCATGGACCCAGGATGATCTTCTTCATTGGCTTATTTTAATTCTTCAGATTATTTTCTTGGACATTCATCTTGTTTTGTTTGATTTGCTTTGTTTATTTTCTTATTTCATTTCCATTCTACTTGCTGTTAAATACATATTATTTTTTTAATCTTCAATGTGTCGTATCATCTCATTGCTTTCAGGCATGTCATGTTGGGTGTTTTGTCATTCACTTGCAGCCATTGTGTGTGACAGACATGTGTTAAATTGCATTATTTAAATTGGGGGTGTAACATGTAATTGCCTTTGCTATGTGGGTGGGTGTGATAGTTGGTTGGGCCTTTTGGCAGGGGAGGATGGGCATTACGGACATGATTGGGGAATGTTGGGACCCAGGTGCAGGGGGGCATGGATTGGACATGGGTGGGGGCCTGCTGGCAGGTGCCCCACAGTGCTGGGGGGTGGGGGTGGTGGTAGACATGAGTGGGGGCCTGGTGGAGGATGACCCTGCACTGCTGGGGTGTGGGGGTGGTGGGTGACATGAGTGGGGGCCTGGTGGAGGGTGACCCTGCACTGCTGGGGTGTGGGGGTGGTGGGTGACATGAGTGGGGGCCTGGTGGAGGGTGACCCTGCACTGCTGGGGTGTGGGGGTGGTGGTAGACATGAGTGGGGGCCTGGTGGAGGGTGACCCTGCACTGCTGGGGTGTGAGGGTGGTGGGAGACATGAGTGGGGGCCTGGTGGAGGCTGACCCTGGTGGCTGGGGGGTGGGGGTGGTGGTAGACATGAGTGGGGGCCTGGTGGAGGGTGCCCCTGGTGGCTGGGGGGTGGGGGTGGTGGGAGACATGAGTGGGGGCCTGGTGGAGGCTGACCCTGGTGGCTGGGGGGTGGGGGTGGTGGTAGACATGAGTGGGGGCCTGGTGGAGGGTGCCCCTGGTGGCTGGGGGGTGGGGGTGGTGGGTGACATGAGTCGGGGCCTGGTGGAGGGTGACCCTGCACTGCTGGGGTGTGGGGGTGGTGGGTGACATGAGTGGGGGCCTGGTGGAGGGTGCCCCTGGTGGCTGGGGGGTGGGGGTGGTGGGAGACATGAGTGGGGGCCTGGTGGAGGGTGCCCCTGGTGGCTGGAGGGTGGGGGTGGTGGTAGACATGAGTGGGGGCCTGGTGGAGGGTGACCCTGCACTGCTGGGGTGTGGGGGTGGTGGGTGACATGAGTGGGGGCCTGGTGGAGGGTGACCCTGCACTGCTGGGGTGTGGGGGTGGTGGGTGACATGAGTGGGGGCCTGGTGGAGGGTGACCCTGCACTGCTGGGGTGTGGGGGTGGTGGGAGACATGAATGGGGGCCTGGTGGAGGGTGACCCTGCACTGCTGGGGTGTGGGGGTGGTGGGTGACATGAGTGGGGGCCTGGTGGAGGGTGACCCTGCACTGCTGGGGTGTGGGGGTGGTGGGAGACATGAGTGGGGGCCTGGTGGAGGCTGACCCTGGTGGCTGGGGGGTGGGGGTGGTGGGAGACATGAGTGGGGGCCTGGTGGAGGGTGCCCCTGGTGGCTGGGGGGTGGGGGTGGTGGGAGACATGAGTGGGGGCCTGGTGGAGGCTGACCCTGGTGGCTGGGGGGTGGGGGTGGTGGGAGACATGAGTTGGACATGGGTGGGGGCCTGCTGGCAGGTGCCCCACAGTGCTGGGGGGTGGGGGTGGTGGGGGACATGAGTTGGACATGGGTGGGGGCCTGCTGGCAGGTGCCCCACAGTGCTGGGGGGTGGGGGTGGTGGGGGACATGAGTTGGACATGGGTGGGGGCCTGCTGGCAAGTGCCCCACAGTGCTGGGGGGTGGGGGCGGTGGGAGACATGAGTGGGGGCCTGGTGGAGGCTGACCCTGGGGGGTGGGGGTGGTGGTAGACATGAGTGGGGGCCTGGTGGAGGGTGACCCTGCACTGCTGGGGTGTGGGGGTGGTGGGTGACATGAGTGGGGGCCTGGTGGAGGGTGACCCTGCACTGCTGGGGTGTGGGGGTGGTGGGTGACATGAGTGGGGGCCTGGTGGAGGGTGACCCTGCACTGCTGGGGGGTGGGGGTGGTGGGGGACATGAGTTGGACATGGGTGGGGGCCTGCTGGCAGGTGCCCCACAGTGCTGGGGGGTGGGGGTGCAAGGGGACATGAGTTGGTGTTCATTAGTTCAAGGAGACATGTGCCTTTGCTGGGGGGCATGCCCATGGTGGGTGGGCTGCCTGCGGGACATGACCAGGGATGCAGGGTAGTCCCCTGTGGTGTGGGCTGCCTGCAGGGGCCGTGGAGGGTGTACAGGGTACACCTGGGAGGACCCACACTGTCAAATCACATGTGGAACTTCCCGCGCACCCCTGATATACACGCGCCCAGGCTATTCGCGTGTGGAACTTCCCGCGCACCCCTGGAATACACGCGCCCAGGCTATTCGCGTGTGGAACTTCCCGCGCACCCCTGAAATACACGCGCCCAGGCTATTCGCGTGTGGAACTTCCCGCGCACCCCTGAAATACACGCGCCCAGGCTATTCGCGTGTGGAACTTCCCGCGCACCCCTGAAATACACGCGCCCCCAGCCTATTCGCGTGTGGAACTTCCCCCGCACCCCTGAAATACACGCCCCTAGGCTATTCGCGTGTGGAACTTCCCGCGCACCCCTGAAATACACGCGCCCAGGCTATTCGCGTGTGGAACTTCCCGCGCACCCCTGAAATACACGCGCCCAGGCTACTCGCGTGTGGAACTTCCCGCGCACCCCTGAAATACACGCGCCCAGGCTACTCGCGTGTGGAACTTCCCGCGCACCCCTGAAATACACGCGCCCAGGCTATTCGCGTGTGGAACTTCCCGCGCACCCCTGAAATACACGCGCCCCCAGGCTATTCGCGTGTGGAACTTCCCGCGCACCCCTGAAATACACGCGCCCAGGCTATTCGCGTGTGGAACTTCCCGCGCACCCCTGAAATACACGCGCCCAGGCTATTCGCGTGTGGAACTTCCCGCGCACCCCTGAAATACACGCGCCCCCAGGCTATTCGCGTGTGGAACTTCCCGCGCACCCCTGAAATACACGCGCCTAGGCTGTACGCGTGTGGAACTTCCCGCGCACCCCTGAAATACACGCGCCCAGGCTGTTCGCGTGTGGAACTTCCCGCGCACCCCTGAAATACACGCGCCCAGGCTGTTCGCGTGTGGAACTTCCCGCGCACCCCTGAAATACACGCGCACCCAGGCTATTCGCGTGTGGAACTTCCCGCGCACCCCTGAAATACACGCGCCCAGGCTGTTCGCGTGTGGAACTTCCCGCGCACCCCTGAAATACACGCGCCCAGGCTGTTCGCGTGTGGAACTTCCCGCGCACCCCTGAAATACACGCGCCCAGGCTATTCGCGTGTGGAACTTCCCGCGCACCCCTGGAATACACGCGCCCCCAGGCTATTCGCGTGTGGAACTTCCCGCGCACCCCTGGATCTTCCCGCGCACCCCTGTAATACACATAGCCCGCTCCCCCAGGCCCGATCGCGTGAGGAACTTCACGCGAACCCCTGTAATACACGTAGCCCGCTCCCCCAGGCCCGATCGCGTGAGGAACTTCACGCGAACCCCTGTAATACACGTAGCCCGCTCCCCTAGGCCCGATCGCGTGAGGAACTTCACGCGAACCCCTGATATACACGTAGCCCGCTCCCCCAGGCCCGATCGCATGTGAAACTTCACGCGAACCCCTGTGATGCACGTACCCTGCTGAAATCGCGTGTTAGACTTCCCGCGCACCCCGGTATACACGCACACGTATTTTTTGTCAGCGGGTGTCCGTGTTTGTGGGTACCCCTTTGCACGTCATTTTTCCTGGAGGGCCACAGTATGGGACATTCATCATGGCAGTATATAGGTGCGATTTGTTGGCGCACCTTTTGGCGCACATTTCTTACAGCCGCAGAGACGCTACCGCCTGGTTTCTTGTGGCGGTCGTGTTTGTGCCTGTGCGCTGGTTTGAGCGTGCGCTTTTTTCCCCTATTCTATTCCATGAATACGTGTTGTAGGCGAGCGTGTGGGCGTTCCGCGCACTTGTGTCCTGTACTTCCCCCGTGACGCCCACGTTTTGGCAAGTTGTTCCCCATTCCGAGTGTTACGCCCGTGTTCCGCCTACTTTTGTTGCGTGCGCCGCGCTATGTGCGAATTTCGCTGTGGCCTGTGCGATTTTCGCTGTGACCTGGCGCACGCTGTTAGATGGCCTGTGCGCCAAGCACTTTTTTATCGCATATCCGCTGGTTTTCTCGCGCACGGCCTTCCATGAATCGGCGTGCGCTGCTTTTCCTGCGATTTTCGCAATTGCACTGCGATTTTCGATATTCCACTGCAAATCGCACGTTTTTGCCCACTTGCGCCGCGCTAATTATTCCATGAATCGGCTTCTGTATCTGCAGGATAAAGGGAGATTAAAACCCACGGCTGGCCTCACCCTCTAAAATAGGATGCAGGATTCTCTTGCGGTGCAGGCTCA
The DNA here is from genome assembly GCF_040938575.1 of Ambystoma mexicanum. Lineage (NCBI taxonomy): Eukaryota > Metazoa > Chordata > Amphibia > Caudata > Ambystomatidae > Ambystoma > Ambystoma mexicanum. The sequence continues at coordinate 893,802,121 of NC_090937.1, read as the reverse complement.
ACGTGGTGACAATGTTGTGGCCGCTGTGCTCGAATCTAGGCAGCACGTCTTAGCTGCTCCTGGACGGTGGGGAGATGTGCTCCTGCCCTCTCCACTGCTTCATCTAACCTGAAGTTAGTAGTTGACTTTGCTCCCTTGTAGTACTGCTGACCCGTGGATCGTGGAATTCTGTTCTTGACTTTCTATATTATTCTTTGTATTGTGTGTTTTTCTTGTTTCGTGTTGTGACCTACGTGCGTGTAGCACATTATAAAACATTAAAAATAAATAAAATAAAAGTAAATATGTCTTACTTGTCCAGCCTGCCTCTGAGTTCTGGATTGTAGAACCTTTAGTATGGTCGCAGTTGCTGGCTTTTGTACTCCACTTCTATGCATTATGTTGCCTGCAAAATAACTGCTCTTTCACCCTGCCTGCTCTTCTTTGGATGTTGGATAATATATCACCTGCCATGCAGTTAAAAAGATATTCTCCCGTGAATTACCTTCCTCGCTCATGACTATGTGATTGTGCAGTGTTCTATTTTATGCATTAGTATTTCAAATCTGGCTTTGTTTCCACTACTGAGAAAGTGTACCAAGGGTCCTCTGATTCGAAAATGGGTCTCAACATGTCTTGGAATTCTGGTTGTGCTCCTTTGATACAAGCAGTCATTAACACCAGAAAAAGTTTCGGCAGAGTCACCTTCCCCACACTGTCTATATACAAATTAGGGGTTTTAGAGGGGGGTGCCACTCTTTGCCGAGCTTTCTGTATTTACAAACACATATAACAAATGACCTCATGTGCTCGTCACTCCTCAGATGCATTTTGACTGAATTACGCAACAGGATTTGGTGGAGGAGGCAGACGTCCTGTCAGGGAAACATTAATTAATTCAATATACTTCCTATCCATAAAACCTTCCATAGTCTTAATAGTGAAGAGCACACATCCCTGTACCTTTTTAGCACTTGGTCTTGACATATTTACAGAGTACACAGGTGCTTCTTGCGAAAACTACAAAATTCAAGGGATGAATCTGAAAAATGTATATACAAATCATATGTTGGAGATGCGCGTGTGTTACCAGTAAAAATAAAACTCACTAGAATACACCTTTCTCCGCTATCTATAGTGGTATATGTATCACGTGCTGGATAGCCAAACCACCTCCCATTATATTATATTAATGGGATGAAGCCCTCTATAAACAATCACGTTTGGAATAAAGCGGCGTGTGTATCACGTGCTGGATAGCCAAACCACCTCCCATTATATTATATTAATGGGATGAGGCCCTCTATAAACAATCACGTTTGGAATAAAGCGGCGTGTGTATCACGTGCTGGATAGCCAAACCACCTCCCATTATATTATATTAATGGGATGAAGCCCTCTATAAACAATCACGTTTGGAATAAAGCGGCGTGTGTATCACGTGCTGGATAGCCAAACCACCTCCCATTATATGATATTAATGGGATGAAGCCCTCTATAAACAATCACGTTTGGAATAAAGCGGCGTGTGTATCACGTGCTGGATAGCCAAACCACCTCCCATTATATGATATTAATGGGATGAAGCCCTCTATAAACAATCACGTTTGGAATAAAGCGGCGTGGTATTTGAAACAATGATGCCTAATGTCTAAACATTGATTGGTAGCATGGTTACACAAGGGGCTTGAACTACACCAGCTCCTTCATAATACTTCATAGTTACTTTACATAGAGAGGAGTTCGTATCTTCAAACGAAGCCAACTAATTGGGATGCTACTGCAGCCAAACTGGGGAAAGACTTACCTTTATGCATCTTGATAGAATGCCTGGTTATAAGTAGCCACAAAGCTGGAACTGTATGTTACCCACGCTGAATGTACCATGAGTGTTATGGTGCATGGTACATGGCCCACATACCCACGCTGGCATGACTCCTGTGATGGACAACAGTATTCTCAAGACAGACACAGTGCAGCCATCTTGGCATGGGCAAAACCTGTACATCTCAGTCGTCATATGCAGTGAAGAATTAAATGTGAGACCATGAATACATTCCTATGTATGAACAGATTATGGAAAACAATGATATCTTACTTTATTCAATACCCACATAAAAGTTAGTTTTTGTTCCCAACAAGCTAATATGTTATTAGCATCAGGACCCTGAACTTGTACTATTACAGTCCTTTGGAGGTCATTCTCAGTATGTTCAGAAAATACATTCATAAGATAGGAGCATTTTCAAAAACCATGAAATCCTGTTTCATGTAGGGCGCATATGAAACATAAAGGCAGTTTCGAAAGCCATCTTTGCAAACATTTATATTGGATAATACACTATACAAAAATGAAACACATTAAAACTAAGAAACAAACAATTGAACCATGAAAGTAAACTAGATCAAACTACTGACCTCTTACACAACGCACCATTGTTAACAGCATTATTGACGTGTTGGCATCAGGTTGCCTCCTCCTTACTGTGCTATATGTATATTGCAGGAAGCACATCAGGAAAACGTTGCATTTCAAATGTATTCATGTACTATGCACAAATTAACAATCAAAAAGAAAATCTTTGCTGTCTTCCGTGCAAGTCTGTGTTTCGAAACAGAGTATTATTTGGTTATGGTACACGGGTGAAAATGTGTAAATATAAGGTCTGGGCAGGGATCCAGTGGATGTTTTGTTTATGTAATTTGTTCCAGATTAAGCTTGACAAATATTAATCAGTGTTTTGATTAACCACAAGCTACCGGATGAAGCGTGCCGTGGCATCCTGTGGTGTTTTAGCAAGATCAGGTGCATAGTGGCCATCATGATCCATTTCAATCTGTAGTTGCTTATCCAGTCCTGTTTTATTCTTTGCACTCTGGGACTTGTAGATGGTGTCTTATAATGGGAAACGTAGTACCACATGTCCCAGAATGCAAGCAACAAAACAGGACTTGATAAGCAACTACAGAATGGAAAGGAACATGCTGGCAACTATAGAAAGTATTCCAGAGGCATCGGTACTATGTGCTATGCTCCCTCGGAATATGTAAACATATTCCTGGAGAACAAGTGCCTTGTATCATCTCCTTCAGACCGTGCACAAATATTCCCAGGGACTATGCTTTGAAAGCTCTGTGGCCGTGGGAACATGTTTTGAAATTCAGACGTTTTATAAAGAGAGCTTCTTGGAGGAGGTATGGGAGTGCTGTTTGGGAGCATCATGTAGTGCTTTCGAGCAGAGCTAAGCTGAGCATCCAAGCAAGCAGAACAGCAGGGAGGGGCTCTTGTTGCACCTTTATCTGACTTGGGATCTTTGCAGCATTAACTTTGATTTTTTTATTATGGAGGGTCAAAAAGCATCTGCTTTTTACTTTGTGAGAGAATTTGTCATTGAACTGTATTTGAAGGAGCCAAGAACTTGAGTACAGCAACTGAAACCCATTGAACTATTTTATTTGAATTTGGGCTACGTTTGCATCCTGGTTATACAATTGACAACAAACGTCTTTTAAGGTGTGTGCTATAGCCAATAGAGATCATGATGTTTTTTCCTAGGTGGGTTTTTCATTGTATTTGATATTTTGAAGATTACATGGGATTCTACAACTCAAGCCTCCATCCACATGCTGTCAGTCGAGCTTTCAACTCACCACTATGAAAGTGGAGTGGCACAAGTATGTGTTTTTACCTGTTTTAATATCACATTGAGAATAAGAAGAGATATTAAAAGAGGTATTGGAAAATTCAATGGGAGGGTTATTAATATGTATGCAATATTTTAGTGCGAGCCAATTATCATTCACAATACCTTTAAGAAGGTGCTTTTGTGTTGTTGATTTGCTTGATTAATTGCAAGCATATAGTCTAGAAAATGATATACGTGTTTTCATTAATAAGTGATCATTGCAGCTACATTGTATTACTCTTTTCTTCTAATACAAAGAAATACACTTTGCAGGAGGGTGTGAGTTCATTGAGTGTTCCTTATTGAAATTCTTTTCGTGAACTTCCATACACGTGTTTAGATCTATCTAGGGAGAATCTATGTATATTCCAGTGTATTGTCTTGGACTATATTATGCATGTGTTGATAATCAATGGGTTGGGAGGTAGTTTGACAGTAGTCTGTCAATACATTTAATGACAATAGTAAATCAGTCATGTCTAGATTAGTGAGAGTTTTTAGCACACTGCAGGGGTTTAGTGTCTGCTCTCTTTTTGATGTTCTGTGCGAGGTTTTTGCTTTTCTCTACCTTCATGCCTAACACAACCCCTGGCACACTACCGGGGGTGGAGGAAAGACTCTGATTGTAGGGGTGACAAAAATCAAGTCAACTGGATGACTGAAGCCGTAATCTCAGTGCATAGCAAATGAAACAAACAATTATTCACTATGTACCTCGTTTGACCAACTAAAGAGTGCACTAAAATACTATTGATGCATTCATTTATGGAGATGTCTAGACTGTTCATTGCAGATAGGGACTACTTCAAGGAGACATCAATGAAGCAGGGTGGAGGGCCTAGGGGAATACATTATATGAAAGCGTGCAACAGGGATTGAGATATTCACCTAGCAATCAACACGTCGATTGAACCTGACTGTCCAGCACGTATTTGCAGTTGACATCAGGAAATAGGCAACACTGATTAAACATGTGTGGCACTCTACACACTATATCCAGTGGTTCTGTACATTTTTAGAGTTTATCATCGATTGCCTATCTACAATAATTGTATGAATATGATTGAGTAAAGGTGTAGTCATGGGTGGTTGTCGATACATGCCAGGACACACAGTGAAAGACTCGCAATATCCTTTGAAGCACTCAGTTGAATATATCATAGAAAACGCTTATTAATACTTTAGACATTTACACAACAATAGTAGAAGCATGGATAGTAAAATATGAATCTAGGAATATTAATACCACATGTAGTAGTAAGTTATAATGATTAAGTGAGTTTGCAGCTACACATTGAATTTGGGGAAACCATCAAATATGCACCTTATCAAACTACTAATCCAATATAAAACAAACCTTGCATGTATTTTTATTTAATATTGTACACCAGTAAAGATTGCACTTATCCATGGGAGTATAGGTGCACTTTATTACAGAAAATGGACTTGCAACGAATTCCCAAACATGATACACATTGTGTAAATGAATATTCCAGTCATTATACAATAAGAAGAGTGTGCCCTAGCCACTGCAAATGCATCATGAAGCAAGACACAGACAGCAGATTCAAGGTTTAAACAAGACACCTCTATTCACTTAAATGTCAGGATGGTGTAAGGCCTAACCTTCCCTATGCTAAAGTGGTATTTCCCTACCTAAAGAAACTAAGGATAGTCTGAGTCAGTAAGTACAACTTAAAAATCTGTCTGTATCCAAAACCTACCCTTGCCCTCACAACTAAAGCTAAACAATGTGTAGGGGTGTCAGCAACAAAAGAAATAGTGTTCCAAATAAAGTTCTGAGCTTATTTCCAGCTCTTGGCTTAGTCTCCAGCTCCCCTTAGCCAAGACAACACAATTCAGAAAGGGTCTCAGCGATCCCTTGATAAGATGACAACAACATTCGCAAGGTCTTGGGGATCTCTCCCCAAAGTTCAAAATAGTTTTGAAAAGGATCTCGGGGTTTCCTTCTCCAATAATACAACGCCGCTCCAAAGGTCCTCAGGGTTCCTTTATCTAAGGTGACAACATAGTTCACAAAGTCGTGGGCTTCTTTCTCACAGGTTGAAAACAGTTTTCAAATGGATCTCGAGGCTCCCTTCCCCAAGAATACAACACATTTCCGGAAAGGCCTTAGGCTTCCCTTCCCGAAGGCAACAACACAATTCAAAACGTCTTGGGTTTTCCTTCCCCGAGATGTCAGCTCTTGTAGCTTGCAAACTCACAATCAGTTCAATTCTCTTAATTCTCAAAATCAGTTACAGGTTGTCTTTATAATATATCTTTCACATTCACTTCAGCAATCTAATTCACAATTGGAGATTCTTTAATGTTACTTTCCTTGCCTTTTCCAGACAGGGTAAACTCTGTCTAGGTGCAGATGTCGAACCACATGGTACACCCATTACAGATCACACAACCGATAACCCTATGTTTTCTTGTCCACACAGGTTCTGTCTCATTGCACCTGTGCTATGGTTCACATTAACTTTGGAATCTCCTTGACAGTCTCTTTTCTTTGACACAGTGTTTTCTTCCACACAACTCACTCTGTGGTGCACACCCTCTCCCACCACCTTGCTTTCACAATCTTCATAAGTACTCATAACTTGCTTTTCACATTTTTAATAAATCTTCATTCTTTGTTTTTAAGTGTTCATTAAATGTGATTCACACATGCTTTCATTTAACTCGTAGGCTTATCAAACCTTTCCTTCAGTTCAGTATTCAGAAATGCTTGTAAAGCTTTCTTTTAGTTCGGTATTCAATAATGTTCGCTTTATATTCAAATTCCTTGACCTATTGTTCAACGTTTGCTCCGTGTTTACAAACTCCTCACTTTGTGTTAACCATCACTTGCACAAACATCTCAGTTCATCTGGAATTACCATATGCTCAGTTGAAGTCTCAGGAGTGCCAGGTATGAGTTTTCCCTTCAATTCAGTCACTGGTCCTCAGCCCTGTTCCGGGCATCCTCTCTAATTCTTTTTCCTGAAATTCTTCTGCTCTGCACACACACTTTTCTGGAGCTCTGAAAGTAGTGCTCTACTTCTGCAAACTTGGCTCTGGGTTGTCGGTAGCACAGCTCTTCACCCATGGATGCTACCGGTGAACTCCAGAAACTAGGAGTTTTCCGTGCCCCACAGCTCTGGCTGTGGGCACAAGGTAGAGGAGACTCTTGTGGCCTCAACCCTCTCATGGCCCGCCCAGGTCCTGGTGTCACAGTCTCCCGCTGCAGTGACTGTCGTCCGGACCTCCAGACAAGATTCGCCTCAGCAGCCCCCTTCTGGGAAGGAATTTTCCTCTCTCAGGCTTGTCTCTCCCAGACCAGTGTCTCTCTTGCTGGTTTAACTTTCCTTGCTGGCATCTCCACAATTTATGCACCTGTGACCTGCTAACTGGTTGCAGGTGCCAGCCCTGGAGTCTAATTTCCTCACAAAAATTTCTGGTATTCTCTGGACATGCCCAACCCTCGCAATAGTTTCCAGGCTTCTCCCTCGTCGCAGCACCAGAGTGATGGAAATGAATGTTATTCACCTCTTCCTCGTCCCAGTACTAGAGTGGTATGACTGAGGGTAAATATGCACAAATCTCGGTTGTCTTTTTTAACTATTTTGGCCTGATGTTTCTCTGAAACAATATTATGAGGCCGATACATGTTTACCTTCCTTGAATAAGGAAACATTCTGCTATTTGACCTCTTCCTATTGTCAGTACATTGATGGCATCTTCCAAGGTCATCTTGAAAGGAAGAAAAGGTCAAATGATGACAATAGCCCACAAAGACTGCTGGGACAGTAGGGAAGAAGTTGTCTGTCTCCCAAAACGTAAGGGGATTGTCAAACTATGTAGTCCTTGCGGCTTGCCTACAGTATATTGCGGGCAAAAAACATGTCAGGACCATGCTCACACCAACCCTTGTCACAACATGAGGATGTTCCACTTTGGCCAGTGCTGCCCGGAACAATCCATTGTTGGGCAGTGCTGTCGCAGGCCAGCTGAGTAGGCTTTCCACTTCCCCTTGCAGTTGGGTCACTCTGCTCTCGACAGCAACTGAGAGCGTATTGTCCCCGCAAGCGCTGGGGGAGGAGGGGACCAGACTTTTGTGGAGTGGCCCGTGCCCTTGGAAGAGGTAAGAAGAGCAATTCCTTCTAGGGCAATGAGATAAAAACCCTACGCAATGCACACACAGGACCACCTAGGGGTCGTAGGAAGCAGAAGCTTGGTTTAAGGTAAATTCTGATGAACTGGCTTGGACAGCAATATGGAATGTTATGGGAGGGGATGCCTGACCTGAAACAACAATGATAAAGTGCTAAAAAAAAACAGAACACCATACACATGAATTGTCATTCCATATGGTCTCTGGTAAAACATATCTTTTCATTTTTGGGCCTTTTCACATACTTCTGAGATGAGGTTTGCTATAGTAGTCATTTACTGCTACTCACAATGAAACATTTACCAGAATGAGAGTCCGGAATACGTTAATCATGGATCATGGTATGCAGATGGTGTCAACTGTGGCGGATCTGGAGACTTCTTCTGTTCTTTCCTAAGGGAGCCAAACCCTTTGAGGCTAGGGAGGTGAGCTTGCTCAGCAAAACCATTCCTAGGTGTTTGGGAAAGCTGGTACACACTGGTAGTGACTCCCCTTCAGAGGACAAGGACTCTGATTCCCATGGGTTACTCCTGATACGCAATGTATTATCTGCCTAGCTAGGAGTAAGAAATGCTAACAATACATTTATGAGTTTTGCTCAAGTTAAATCTGATCTTTCCACATGCTTGACAACATGAGGTGAAGAATACACCCCTTCTGAACACTGGAGCATGTATACAGGGCCAATAAACCTTGAATGGAGTAGGTGAAACCCAACGCTGAGATGAGTCTAAGACGTGAGAATGTTGTTTAGGGGAGGAGCCGCACAGACCAGACGAGCTGGCAGCAGCGTGGAACCAGACCTCGAGTAGCGACTGCGTACAGCACCTGGGGGCTGGAGCCCACAAACAGACACTGAGCACAGTGAGGAAAGGAGGACTGGATCCTCCACACTCAGACTGAGTGCCAGCAGAAAAGAGAGAGAGAGAGAGAGAAACATGAACACTGCTAGCATCCAGAAGTGAAGAGCAGCAAACCTTGGAGAATGCTGCCATTGCTTATGAGGGGCAACCTCACTCGAGCAAGCACCACAACACAGCAGGATGCCCAGGTCAGATGGAGGAGAAGAAAAGTGATAACGAAGAGGGTAGTTCTTCGGAAGAACTACCCTGGACCAATCCAAGGGTCAAAGGGCCATAATAGAAGAGAAAGAACTAGACAAAGATAAGGACAAGGGTTACAGTGGAACAGATAAACCCGACCATCATAAGCCTACATAAGGCTCACAGGGTCCCAAGAAAACAGAGAGAACTAGAAGCAAAAATGGGTCACAGGAATACTAAGGAACTACATGAGCTGGTCAGGGGACACTAAGGAGCCACAGGACCACAATAGGGAGAGTAAAAGCAAATATCAAAGGACCACAGAGGCACCTGAATGTTGGTAAAAGTGTGGAGCGATCAACCAAGTTAGTGGAAAGCAATCAGGGACATATCCCTTCAATTAAAGATGTCAGGACATTTTGATTTTTCAGGAACTTTAGGCTTTTTTGACCTTTGGCAAAATTGATAGCCTGACAAGAATTGTTTTCTTTGAGTGGAACTTTTGTTTTCTTCTAACCATTTGATCCAAACCCAGGATTGATTCCTGGGATAGACAGGTACTGTAATGAAGAACCAAGAGTTGATGGCACTCAACCTATTTATTTTATGGTTTTGCTAAGTGGTAAGGCCAGTTCAGTAGATAGGTTTGGGCGAGAACTATTCTTACTTTGGACTATAGACAAGCTACTTAGTTTAATTTGGTTAGGAATGGAACTCCCATTCAGAACTAGGATCAGTGAGGTGTTTTATTTTAATTTAAACAAAAACTACAGTCCAACATGTTCTCTGGTCCGAGTCATTCCTCTGGTTTGCCACACAATGGAGAAGAATTATTCCTCACCTGCTCTGTAATCAGGCTCCAAAGATTAATCTACTTATAGGTCTAGATATAGTATCCCTATACACAAATATCCCACAACAGGCCACATTTGAAACAATAGATGATGTTCTCCTCAGTAGATCAGTTAACGATCCAGTTCCAAACTCCTTCATCAGGTAGTGCATAAAAATAGCCCTCACTAGACAATACTTCGAATTTCAAGAGCAATTCTTTTTAACAAAAAGAAGGCACAATCATGGGACAACTAAGGCCTGATCCTAGCTAACCTATATTTAGAGACTTTTGAAAAATCTATTATATATGCCCCTTGCAAACTGTTTAGACAACAGATTAAACTCCGAACTCGGTTCATCAACAATATCTTGATTATCTGGGGGGATCACTAGAAATGGCTAATTACTTCTTTAACTGGCTGAACACCCAAAACCGCCACTTGAAATTCACCATGAATCCAAGTAATCTTTCCTCAAATGTTCTCGATATAACTATATTTCATGAAAATGGAAAGTTGTCGGTGAAACCTTACCATAAACCCACAGACTGCAATTCACTATTGGGCAATACCAGCCACAATATAAAACACCTTAGAGATAATCTACTCTTTGGACAATTTTTACATTTTTACATTTAAAAAGAATCAGTAGTCTAGTTAAAAGGAAACCTTTTAACTAGAGGCTACTACACTTTCGGCTAAATTACAGAATCGAGGATATCCTAAAAAATGTGTGAACAAAGCCGCTAAAAGGGCTTTTAACAATAACAGAGAAAACTTGCTAGAAGAAAAGATACCTACACCTAAAGATGACTGCATTGTTTGCGTTAAGGCATTTACTATCCTTAGCTGAGTTATCCAGAAACATCATCCAGAAACATTGGGAAGTTTTTGCATCAACACAATTGAACTTATAGCAACCAATTTTTGCATATAAGAAGAGTACATCTATAGGAAACTGTGTGAACAAAAATAAACTAAGGCTTAAAAGTGCCCCCATCACATGCATTACATGTTCATGGCGACTGAATCCCATCATAGGACACTACCCATATAGAAAGTGTAGCATATGCAAACAAACTAAAAAATCAAAAGAGATTTGAGCTTGGAAGCAACTAAATATGGAAACAAGATAGTTTTTCAAATTGCATCTCTAACCATGTGATTCACCTCAACTACATTGGTAAGACCAATACAAAAATCAAAACCCAAATAATAGAACACATAAGCTGTCTAAAATCTAAGATTGAGCAAGCCCTAATGGTAAAACCCTTCATGACTAAAAATCATGGATGGGAAGATATTGATTGGACGGTCCTACACGTGGTGAGAGGACAAAAAACAGCAGATGAGAGAAGACACATTGTTCAAAAGAGAACAAGAAATCATTTTCATGACAAAAAGTGACAAAACATGTCTTAATGAGGCGGTGGAGTGGCACAAAATCAAAAGGCTAATAGGACATATGTATATAGATATATTCACTCATGGAGGTTAACAACACAACCAACCTGAACCTTTTTTACATCTATCTATGCTTGTACTTCAAATATGAGCCCTGAATGGGTGGCACTACTAGTTGAAATGTCCACTAGTATTACGGCTTGTCAAAATAAGTATGAAAGGGCTAGAGACCACTGCCTATTACACAATCAAAGTCGGTGTGATATAAAAAGCCAGCACCATATTCAATACCCAGGAGATTTCAATTTAAGAGATCATAGAGGGACATTAGTTCGCCAACAGAGATAGAGTGGAGTTTCACCATCGAAAGTTCGATAGTACAAGCTTGCAGCACCATTCCAAGATGGCGCCCAGGATTACCGGCACTAATGAGAGTCTATTTAAGACGGAGTAACGGTTATCTAGATGACAAGAACACATATAGATCTAACAGACCGGCAAAGCACAACCAGGCCTCACTAGCTCACTGCAGGTAAGCTACAACAAAGAATTATACTGGTAAGGTTACTTTTACAAACCGTCTCCCTGAAAACTTATCTACCCACAACTTTAGAACATCACGCCCTATGGATATGCCTAATCGTAGGCGTTATAGTAATAAACCCATTACCCACAAGCTAAGCAGATTCCTAATGTAGTGACTGCAACGGTTTACTTTGCATTTACTTCTTTACTCTAGGAGATGAACTACCATGACATTTCTGATCCCAAAGACAACAGCGAGAACATGCAAAATGCTGAACATCAAATGGGTGAGTTCTTACCACCTCTATAGAGCAGAGCACTTCTGCAAATATGTTAACTAAACTGTAGATATACATGGAAAAGAGATCTTTAATACATTCCCCCCTGCACCAAGATTACTATCACAGTGCGTACAGAAGAGAAACAGATAGGCATACACTACCAATCATCAGCGGAGACAAGAGTCATGTGAAGACAGGTTAGTAGCCTTCAGATATTTTACGCTAACACCCATGCTTGAGACAGGGAGAGAGCAAATAATGGTTCGAAAGTATCACCTAAGCATATTTAATTGCTTTACATACACACACACAGATTAATAGTCTATATATGAGACCCTCCATGTGAATGCTGGCTACCCCCACATACCAACTCAGGTAAATATGCCCTTAGTTTGGTAAAGGGTCTTTTTGAGAACCCATATACTGATGATAGCATTAATAGCTACATCATATTGTTTGTTATTGAAAGGCCAAGATGTTGTGATACCGAGGCAAGCCCACAGATCTAAAATTCAGAATACAGGCAAGAACTTCGACTATATTAGTGACTTACTTATTTAAACTCCTGATGAATGTTTGCCATTAAAAGGAACAAGAACAGAAACATGTTGAGTTTGAACCTATGATACATGGAATAGGAGTAATAGTGTCACCAGAGATACAAGGAGAAACTATCAGCACAACAGGAGAAGTTGAAACTAATCTCTACCCAGATATACATAACAGAACTCTATAGAGAGAAATTAATTCACCTAGATTAGATACGGTCACTCCTCAAAAATACTATAACTGTAAGGACAGAACAGATTTGTTGTGTCATACGTTGTCCTTGTATTATATGGATTTTTCTTAATCACCTTGTTTCAATGTCTATGAATAGATGTGTGCTGAATAATTTTAGAGGCTTCAAACTAAATTTCTATTTTTGCTAAATCAGTGATCTAAATTGTTTATTATTCCACATCATGGGATGATGTATTCTCTGCCTCATAGTTTAGATGATAACCATGCACCACACCACAACACCTTACCACCCACAGGCTAATGATCTGGTGAAATGTTTGACCATGTGATAAAGGACATGGCACAGTTATTGGTCAGGTCTGACTATTCCACTGATAAGTATTCAAGACTTGCTTCTGGCTATAGAGTCAACCGGCATTACTCCACAGGAGAATGCCATTGCAAGTTCATGTGGGCTATCACCACAAGGGGTATAAAACGTCCCACATGGTTAAGCAAACAATTTGTGTTTAACAGGAGGGATACTGCTACTGTAAGGGCTTGGGGTCGTAATATACATAACATGAAAATTGGTCTAACACACACATTTATATGCAATTTATAAGCATTATTTCTTCCATTGCAATATTTAATGTGTAACCAATTGAAGCAGTCTTACCAAGAAAAAATAGACTATCTGCTCTGGGTGTATTCATCACCCATAAACAATGATGTTTAATATTTAATTTTTCAAACACACCCTTTGTGTGGCGGTAAACATTATCTTATACACATAGCACCCATCATACGAAGGGCTAAAGTACTGCATCATTTAGCTGAAAGACATACATATATACATCCATACATACATACATACATACTCTAAAACAGATGGCTGAAAACATATAACATATAGAATGACAATTTTTAGTTGTTTACATAAGGTATCATGGTCAACGAGATCAAACGCAGCAAACAAATCTAGGAGGAGGAGAAGTGATGGTTTTTCTTTGTCCATAGTGTCACTGAGCTGATTTTGAGAGTGAGTAGGGCAGACTCTGTCCCATGGCCCGGGCAGAAACCAGATTGCCTCTTGCCCAGGATGTCATTCACTTCCAAAAACTGCTGGATTTGAGTATAGGCAACTTTGTCCAGTATTTTCAGAAGGAATGTGACCGTGGTGATGTGTCTGTAATTCAAGGCATGCCGGGATGGTGTTTGAATTGAATGAAGCATTGATGAATGCTGTCAGGAACGGGGGTAAGGTGTCCACACACTCCTTGATACGATTGGCTGGGCCAACATCGCCTTTGCAGTTGGACGGATTGATTTTCTGAATTATGTCAATTACATCTGTCTCAGTTACTTCCCTGAATGAGAAAAGTGTTTTCTCTTTGGTTTCTGTGCTGGTCGTATAGGAGACAGGCACGTTGATTTTGGATAGGCCTTGTGGTGGGTGTTGATCTTCTTCAGCAGGAGATCACTTTTATTAATCATGGCTGTTTGGACACTAGTGCACCAGGGTTCGTCTTTCACAGCATCCTGTGTGTTTGTGAATGGAGTGGCAAATTCGTTAAAGATGGCAAACAGCTCTTTTGATTCCGATGTAGCGTTAGAGATCCTATCATTAAATGCTGTAGATTTAGCTAGAACAATATCTTTTTTATTGTGTCGTCAGTGTTTTGTAGGCTATTAGCGTGGAGCCCTGTGGGGCACCTTGCCATTTGCTGAGTGCTTTGCACTTAAGGGCGCTTAGTTCTTTGACATCAGTGGAGAACCAAGAATTGTTCTTGCTTTCTAGCGGGGCAATGGCATCAACTGCAGTTTTGAGTGTGGTGTTGTAGAGCTTAGCCAGCACATAGGGGTCTGAGGAGAGTGGGGGCTTGAAAACTGGAATCTCTAAGTAAGGACAGATCCTATCTTTGGTTAGGTTTCGTGAGCATCTCACTGGAGCAGGTGAGGCATGCGTGAATGATTTAGGAGTATTACTGCTGGTGGGGATGGTGAAATTTATAAGGTGGTGGTCGGTCCATGGTGGTGGAGTATTGGAGCTGATGTCTACACCGCAGTTGTGGCCTACTACCCAGTCTAGGATACAACCTTTGCAGTGGGTAGGATTGGATACATTTTGCTGGAAGCCTTCCTCTGGGCCAAAAATAGGTGTAACTTGTTTGGTAGACACTGAGATGTGGGTTACTAAGGTGGTCAAGTAAAACAGGAAAAATTGCAAAGAGCCACTCGTGGTAGCCCAGTATTTACCGACCGCCAGTTAAAGAACCCCAAAACTTGACTGTGCAGCGGGGATACACGAATGTGGATGACTTGTGGCTTACTCCTACAGAGCAGGAATTCCAAAATCTGCAACACAGAGTTAACAGAGCCCTATGTAAGCTTATGTAGAAATGCTATTTACTAAGTCTCTGGGTTGGGGTGGAATTTTGATTTCCTAAAAGCACTCTTTTCATACTGCACTGATCAGGAATGCTGCGATTTTACATTGACATCAATGGGCTTTGCATCAACCCTTAAATTGCTGGTGCAGCCCAGCAGTGAGGCATGTGTACTTGTTAATACATTTGCACATCAGCTTTTGTTCTAAGTCTGAGTGGTGAATATAGCATTAAACCCCATGCTGCGAAGTTGACATGGCCATTACTGCCATGAATCCCTTGCAACAGACATTACTGTCTGTAACTTCTCCATAATGTGGGGATTAATGCTTTTAGCTGATAAGGCTATAAGAACCACAGGTAAAACCATCGAAGGTGCTAATCACATTTCTGGGCCCATTGCACTTGTCCAATTTTCCTGAAAAAAACAAAAATACAAATGAAGATGACTGGCAATAGAAACTCTATAAGTTACTAATGCCCTTTAATAATTCCAATGTCAGGACATAGGTGGTCAGGAAGCCGAGCTTTGCTGCGGAAGCTGTGCAGTAATGGGGATGAAAGATGGGCACGACAGACAGTGAAGAATTCCTGATGCATTGGTGAGTTGCTTAGGCGAGTGAATAGCACTGTCCAAAGGGGCATTGTCCCCACAGAAAAAGGGTGATTTGGAGGGGAAGAGGAGGTGCCCAGAACAGTACATGGGCAGTTACTGGCATATTCCACCTGAGTGGCTGGCACCTATCCCTGGGTGCTAATAGTAGCTTCTCTAGAATTCCATGGATCTTTGCAGTTGAATATTGTGCCAGAGGATGTTGAGAACATGACATGGTGGTGTAGCAAGGGGGACATTGTATTTGTTTTGGATTAGTTTGATGTTCAGTAGATATAGAGCGTGGTCAATTTCATGAATGAACTTCCTGATTATAGCTGAAAAAGAACAGAATGCTGCTAAAAATCCAAAAATAAAACCAATCACTTTGAAATATAAACATTCCTCCTTGTATTTCCCTGAGGAGGAGAACCTGGAGAATGTGGCTGCATACTTTGTGACAAGTCATCAAGAACAGTGTGAATGTTTCCTCATGAATGAAATGGGACTAACCTGTTCACTTCACCCATAGGGTTTGCAAGCCCTGATGTGCACTGGCTAGATTCTGTTAGATTCAATTCCTGCTGTTAAAGAAGATATTCTTGAGGGGCATTAGAGACATCATTGCTTTTTTTTTTTACAATGATAAACATTGAGGGGAATATCATAGTATATGCCAACCACGAAAGGTTGAAATCACAAACTGCGTTCTCCTTGAATCTATGCTATATTGATGCACACCAGTGCGTGCCATCCCTTGTTATGAGGTGGGATTCTAATGAAGAAGGGAAATCAGACTCTAGAGTGAAGGCCTTCCAGGTTCCCAAGCACACACTTGCAGAGATATTTGAAACCTGCTGTTATTCGGATCATAAAGTAGCGAGTATTTGTGCACTCAGAAAAGACCATCACAATTTATGAAACAGCTGTATTTATAACAGTTTGAATACTTTGCCAGAGTCAGTGCCTAATCCATTTGAAGGAGAACAGGGCCTCTTCCCAGCCTGTGGTAGGATGTCTACTATGATGTATGCCCGAGCCAGTCCTAGTCCAAGGGTGGGGTGAGGGAGATGGTAGTTCCCCAGTCCTTGAGCCCCCTGAATGTGCACTTTGAGTGCAAAGTCCAATACCATTTTCAATCACCCAATGTCACGCAGCCTCAAGCATGGCCCAAGTTCACTTAATTTTATTCAGAACTTCCAAGACCAGCATGGACGCCATAATGAGTGAATCCAGCAGGAGATAGTCACACCTATACAGATCCTGATATTCTGGCACTTGTAATCAGAGGGAGGCATCTATCACCAGAGAGTAGATTAAGCAACAAGTTGACCCGGCATCCACAGGAGAAATGAACAGATATGCTTCAAATTGCCACATGCCAAATAGGGGGTAGGGGGGGCTAGAGGGGCTGTGTAGCCTTGCACTACAATGGCCTGCTCCCAGTGGAAAAGACAGCAGTAGATTGGGCCCCAGACTCAGGTGGAATGCGGACCCAATGTGAGGAGCAGGGAAGGTTAAAGGCAGGATATCATAGGTATAAAAGACCCATGGGAGGCATCAAGAGTGGAGGGGGGGGTTCGGGTGAGGTCAGAAGGTGCAAAGATAGATCAAGTGACAGGTATGAGGATGGAAGTTAAATCTGAGTGCTAAAGAGGCTGTGGAGAAGTAGACTAAGAATGCAGGTGAGGTATTGCGTGTGAGGAGCCTGGTTCCCACTGGAGAGAGTGAAGCTGTGATAGGGAGAGTATGTGTGAGAGAGAGTGAGTAGAAGTAGAGTGGGGCTATAGGGGTAGAACATTGGTAATGGAGGAGTCTAGAGGCTAACAAAGAGTTCTGAGAGTGACAGTGAGTGGTGTGTGATTGAGAGGGACAGAGAGACAAAGAGAGAGAGAGAGAGGGAGGGAGGAAGAGGGAGGAAGATAGAGAAAAGCAATAGAAGCATTTGGAAGGTCTAGATAGTGAGTGTAGAATGTGGGAGAGTAAGCGTGGGAAGATATGACAGAGAGTAAAAGGGGAAAATTACGACGATAGTAATGAGCTACAGGGTCATAGAACGGAGGGAAAGGGAGGGAGAGAGAAAGGGAGAACAGGAAATTGTCTGAAGGAATTTAGGCAGTATTCTTACCCCATCTTTAAGAAAATCATATTGGGCAATACTAGCACAGGTTACACTTAGAAAGCCACAGAGGGTATCAGACAAATGAGGACTTGGTCTTTAGTTACTGTAGATAGTAAGGGTTATCCATCAGTAGTATTTACACTGACCTGGGACAATGGGAAATCCTAGGTTAGGGTGGAGAGTGTCCTCGGGAGAGTGACCTCGGGAAGGTGAGGTTCTAGGGAGAAAGAAACCCATTAGTTGGCCCATTCTACAGTCTCAAACCTCCAACAACAAGAACCATAAAGAGTTAAAAAATAAACCCATTTCAACCATCTACCGAATTATTTGAGTTTTTTAAGGGCAGTACGGACATATATGACACACTTGGCACAGTTTACTTGCCACAGTCATGTATGAGGCCTTTTTCTGGTGAGCATCGATACACCAATAACTTTAGCATCCCTAGTTTTCTTTTCTGTTAGTTTTAATCTATGTGTAAATCTTCGCATCTCAGAAAACCTTTGTAACTCAAGACATTGCGCAATTTCTTCTCGAACAAGGCCCACTGATTTGGATGGCCACTCTCACATGTGTCTATGCTGCAGGGATGTATTTCCTGTTCCAGCAGCATTTAAGACCTGTTCATTAAACTGAGACTCTGTAGACTTTAGTGGGCTTTATTTGGACATCTGAGTGCTAATAAGTATGAAAATTCAAGTCCATGAAAAGATTATTGCCGGCTCTTTATTGCCGAGATGCATTTTATTATCGGGCTGGAGAATTGAAAATCCGACCTCAACACATAAATCGAACCAGGGTGGACGTGACAATTCGCCTGTGTACTAGATCCTGTGTAATTAGCTCACGTTTCATCTTCCCACTTCTCTTGCCCTCCTCCTTTCAAATCCACCCCCTCTATCCCGAGCGCCACTATTTGTGTGTAAACAGTTGTATTTGAAGAGAAAATAAATGGAGTCTTAGTACATCTTAATTAGAGCAGCCCGCTGCCTATTTCACATTCCGTGTAATTTCATCATTCACACCGTGCAGCATGTGGCCAATGGGAGTCCACAATTAGCATTTGGTTTTGCTGGTCTTTTAACAGAGAAATGTATGCAGACTACCATCACTTGGTCCATAGCCAGTGCACGTCTGCAACCTAAACCATGCACAGGACTCGGATTGTAACCTATATAATGCAACCTCTGGAGAGCATAGAAACGCCTCGTGTTCGGAATCGCGTGAAAGCCTCCAGCATGGCACCATGCACCTGGCTCACGGCCAACCGGGCACACTAGTCCACACGCCCTAGAAAGGAAAAGACGAGGGGCAGTTCCAGATCCTTGCACGACTGGTGAAGGCTGTTATTACTGAAAGGATGTCCATGCCTCTTCTATACCAGACAAGGAACACGATGGTGCAAAGAACAAGGGGTGGGGGTGGGGGGGCTCCCCTGATAATTGTGGCATTTGTCATTTAAGTAAAGGAATTCCATCTTCTCCGTGTATATATCCCATGAGTTAACATGGGCTAAGTTCTTGGGGAGAAACACCACTACCCTGGGGACTGCAATTTGCACATAAAGCTAGGACAGATTCTCCTAGCTAGCTTCTCCTCAAACCCTGTCCTTTTGAACTCAGTGTTGTCTCTCCCAAGGACCGTCTTGGGTCCCTCAACAGGGGGCAGTGTCAATAGATAAATCCACTCACGAGATTACCTCACACTAGTGTGGGGGAGGGGGGCACCGTTGTCAGGTCAGTGGAAGTCTGTCAAAGGCACATGCCACCGCGTTTAGGGCCTTGCTGTAGATCCATGCTAAGGCGAACACGTGGCCCAACAATTGCCACACATCATTAAAGACCACTTAAGGAAGAGTCCATATCTAGGTCATGGAATTGGCATCAAGCTCAGTGATAATGGAATAATATAGTGTTTCAGATGCACAGGTGTGCTCCCATCAAGTTTGACTAATGGTTCATGATGTTAATTCACAAAGCATTGCAGAGCAAAGTTTACGATAAGCAATGACCATGGGCCCATCACCTCAACTGATGATTGCATTCGAACAATACACACATTACATCAGCGATTTGTGCATTCATATGGACATATTGATTTCAATTTAGACCTAATATTCTCATTCTGACATCAGATCAGAAGCCTTAAACGTTCACTTGTGAACTATACACATTCAGAAATAAGTGAAGAGAACAGAAATACAGGTACTCATTTGGTTATCAAAGAAACGCTGACGTTTATAATCTGTATGTTGTTGATCAAGTAATTTCATCAATTATCTCACAATAACTCTACCGCAGAATGTGGGCTGTAAAATGTCAATCGAATTTGATACCAATATATGGAGTTATTGTGCATTCTGAATTGCACAGAAATCAAGCACTGACAATACTATGTGAAGTGGAGGAATAAGTGTCAATAGATGATGTATGCCTTCTATCAGCCTCTAGGTCATTTAGGGTCACAAATATTGTCCCTTTGTCAGTCAGCCAATTTTATGTCAATGGAAACTTACATAAAAGATACACAACGATCAATAAAAATATAAAATGATACAATCCCAAAAAAAGAACTAAGGATCAAGAATAAAAAGATCAATTATGAATAACATTGTTCACATTAACAATACATCATACTCGGTCCTCATATAAATGTATTGCAAAATGTATGTCCTTGGGGTTAAGTAATATGTTGGGGGATAGAGTACGGTTTCCAGATTGAGTTTACAGCAATCTTAGACAGAGCACAATATGTCACACGTCACGTTGCTCAGTTTAAAGTATGCAGACACGAAGCAGTTCTAGATATGGTTGGAAATCTGTCCTGCATGCAGGCAGAAGCAGCGGAGTGACTTGGAACAGAAGTGCCTTACACCAAAATAGCAGAAGTTAACCTGGTTCTTTCTAGACCATGCCCTACTTAAACATGAGCCCAGGGCAAGCGTTACTCTTACATTTGAGCACAGAAGTAGATAGGCAAGAGCAGATCTAACATGCAAAATACCACTTTGTCTGAGAATGCTCATCAAACACCATTCAAAAAGAGGTCAGGGCGGCCCTCTCCAAGAAAGAACACGGCATAATAACCTGTTCTGTTGGAATGTACCCATTCAGAGTCCGCAGCCACATGTTTTAGCTCTCTGTACCTTCCTGATGTCAGCATCTTAGTGCCAAGGTGTGCGCTCTATAGGAACATTAAATAAATAATAAATAGAGCAGAACAGGATGAAGTGTGACAGATCTTCTGTAGCGCCACAGACACATCCTTGGGTTGTTCCACATATTCACGTATGCGTCCAAACTGCCAGTTGCAGAATGTTTAACCTTGCTCGGGTTAGCAAATTCTTATGATGTTGGTTGGTCACAAGAGTAAAGTACCGTGGTAGCCACCCCCAGGTGCAAAAGGAGGTTATGCTGTGAGCTGTGAACTGGCTATAAGTGCATCTTCTGTATTATCTGTCAAGAACTGCACAATCTTAGACTTCAGGGTCCTTTTTGACACCCCACTAGGTACTCATGATAGGTCAAGCGAATCCCCAAGCCTAACTTGTGTAGCATAGGTGGCATTTCTGTTAGTGCAAGTGCATGAAGTGTTACAGTCGCTAATATGCTAGGTAGGGAGAGAGAAAGGGGTGGGGGACAGGACAAATGAGTTTACTAGTCCTAGTACCTGCAGGTCATGCATGCGTATGGACAGGATGTGAGGAAGGGGGGAGAGGTGAGGGGATAAGTGCACCCCAGTCCAGCAGGGCCCTGGGTTAGGTGCAGAGAGGCTGTCCACTCATGGAGTGTAAAATGAAAGTGCAGGAATGATGCGCATAGTGCAATGGCTCGGAGGCAAGTGCAAGGGACTGGCATGGGGAGTCTGGTACCTGTAAGGCTCTGGAGGTGAATCAGGCAACCAGTCAGCAGAACTGAGATGAGTTAGGGAGGAGAAGTAGGAAGAAGGCTGAAGAGAGAGAAACATAGGTTAGCAAGGGAGAGGGAGAGAGAAGGAGGAAAAGAAGAGGAAGGTCTTGAGGAGTTTCTGGAACTTTAGGTGCTCAGGCTCAAGACAAAGAGTGGCAAGGAGGGTGTTCCAGGGTTCCTGCCCACATGGTCAAAGGCTGAAGTCAGATCCATAAAGGCCACATAGACAGGAACCCCCAGAATTTTGATATATTTAGCCAGAGTTAAATAAAGATGCAAACTCTGGTAAATATTGTCGGTCCCCAGCCTGAATGCCAATCGCATGTTTGACAGGGCATTGTTCCCCCATTCCTCCAATCTCTAACATGAGGCCTGCAAAAAGTTTCTAAGATCAGTCCAATAGAGTAACAGGCCAGTAGGCACAAGGGTCCCCTAGATGTAATGTAATGTAATAGGTTATTTATGAAATGCTTAATACCCAAGCGTGGACCCATGGATCGAACCTGTGTTGCTCAGCATCGTTTGCTTCTGAGACAAACACGAGCTATCCTCCCAAGAGATCCTGAGAGATCTCCCTTTTTAATTATTGGGACAGAAAATATTGTTGGGGACACGATCTATCACCAGTGCTTTATAAGCCCTTATCTTGAGATCATCTGGTTCACTTCATCCAGCATAAAGGCGGCTAGCATTTCCCCCAGCAGCAAGTGGCCTGTCACTACTAGAGCCGATTTTTAATTTGCAAATTGGTCTAGAGTCTGGAAGTGCTCTATCCATACCATTTCACTGATATGACTTTCAAGGACCTCCCTAACTCCAAAATCTAATGCTTGTCTGATGCCTGTACAAATACAATGCCATTTATGAAACATGTCTAGAGGAGTGATACTCGTAAACATATATCCATTGCCTCCATCTGCATCTGTGCTGTATGGACCTGGACCACAAATAGGTATTATTTAAGAGAGAGTGATAACAGTAGTCCATAGCTGTACAACCCATGAATAAACAAATAGTGTCGTTTTTGCTTTTGTTTTTACCCCTATAACAGACATGATGTTGTGAAATGTACAGCTTTATCCTTGAATATGTCATTTGTTACAAAACATTATATAGAAATGTATCCTGTAAATGTGGCCCTTAGACTAAATGTTGTCCTCCCTCCTTGCTTTGTGAAACTTAGTAACGATGAAGAGATACTCACCCAGAGATTGCAAGGTTCTTGATGGTTAATAGAACTGTAATTAGTCTTTTAAGTGGTGTTTTGGTGGTCTTGTACTATTTTGTGAACCAAGCAAATGCTTTTGCATATATTCCTTTCCTTCACAGGTAGTCAGTGCAATGCATGCAGTCCTGACGCAATATGATCAAACTTTATCTGATGAAGCAGGAGTCTGGCAGCCTTATTCTGTACGCATTGCAATCTTTTTTATTTTTTTGTTAACACTAATGCATAACTAGGCATTATTTCCAAAGCCTAACCTGGAAGTCGGGAATTTTTGGATAAATGGCACTTGATAATTGAATGAACAATAAGGTAGTAGTTGCCAGATAAAATTAACACGTCTTTGTTTCTGCCAATACATGCTGGGACAGAGAAAGCTTAAAATCCATATCAAATCTGTTTCCATTCTGTGGAGATGGCTATGGAGCAGCTCCCAAATGATTCTGGCAAGAAAGCGCTGTACCAGGATGAGGTATTAGCATTCACAGTTTTAATCTCTTTCTTAGTGGGTTCATTTCAAGGTAATTGTTGTACAGTACATTGTTTGGATGAGCAACATCCAAGGCATTGCAGTCTCTGAAAAGCTTTATGAATAGCTAAGTATAGTCAGCATAATTTTTAAGAAGTTTGTAACTGAAATGATGTTAGCTAAAGCAACCGTATGAAGATTAAAAGGAAAAGGTGAGCAGGTGGAGCCTTAAGGTACCCCACATACAAAGTTTTTTTGGGGGAAAGAATTATTAAATGTCACAGTTTCAGACTGATTAGTCAGAAAAGATTCAAATTCAGGGATTTACCTCTAATACCTTGTAACTCAAGATGAGGCAGGTTTACTCAGGGGTCAACAACACCAAACACTTCATGAGGGATCCAATAGAATAGGAGCATCCACACCACCACCATCCACATCTTCTTTTAAGATCTCAAGCATTGCAGTTGTTCCAATTTCAGTACTATGACGAAACTAAAGCCTGCCTGTATCGCATTGAGTAGCTATGAATACAGAAGCTGAGCCACAACTATAATGTCTAGTTGTTTTGATAGGAATGGGTTTTAAGAGATGCATCAAACATTGTTAAAATCACACATTTTCATAGTAGGTTTCTTGAGTAATGGACAAACTACTGCTTCTTTCCATAACATTAGGCAGTTTGTTAGAGGACAAACAGAGATGAACGATAGAGAGTATTGAAAGAGGGATCTATATGATAGTTCACATTGTTTACTGCAAGGCAGAACATGTTGATTCTTTTTTGATTTTTAGCACTTTTAATGTGGGATGAGACCCCCACAACCCTCTCCCCATCACCCATGCCTACTTAATACCTCTAGCCTACTTACCATGTATATTTTGACGTAAAGTTCTAAAAATCGAAAGAAATACCCAACATTTTCAGCCTTGCAGTAATGGTATTCAGTATTATTAGTGCTCTCTTGCAGGAGCATAGCAATTGAGGATTAATTTGGCTATTCGGGTCAGAGGAAGATCATCGAGAGAGCCAGAACATTGAGCTTTGGAGATGTTTTTAAGAGATCATCCAATGTCAAAGGTTGAAATTCTTCAAATAACATAGCAGAATCGGGGAAATTGGGCTTATGATTATTATCTTTATCTGGTGATTGCTGTGTGTCAGGGGCCAAACTATCTCTAATCAATGTCATTTTGCACAGAAGATGATTAGACATAGGATTGACTAGATCTTGAGTGTTAAAGGATAGTTCCGGGACTTTTTTTTTATTGTCCCTACGGTTCGGCCATGTGTTTTTAAGCATAAATCGGTAGATCGTAGAAAACTTTCCTATGGACCATACCCGACTTTTCGTCCATTAACGCACTCAAAATCAGCCGCCATTTTCTGATAATCCTCTCACTTGCCGCATCGCCCTGGCTCACCTGCTTTTGCGGCACTAAATCAAATCCCCCGCCCCTGAAACAGACTTTATCAAAACATTCATATTCCCCGCCTCTATCCGTGACGTGACTGAGCTGCGTAGGCAAACGCGCCCAGGCGTCTTCTACGCGACTCCACACAGAACCCGGAAATCAACACAGATGAGCTCACACAACACAGCGCGCCACAATCGGGAATATGAAACTGTACTTTTAAATTAAACTTCAAGATTGTAAATTTGGTAAAGTACATTTATTTGACATCAAATGTTTTGAGAATATTCAGCGATTTTCATTTTTATTTGCTCACATTCCAAAAAGTTCGTTTTGAGGCACGCGATGTTCCTTTGCTGTACACAGGGTCTTAGATCATCTCACAATACAGCGCCACAATTCGGAATATGAAACTGTGGTTTAAAAGCAAACGGCAAGATTGTACATTTGGCAAAGTACATTTATTCTACATCAAATGTTAAGAGAATATTCTGGGATTTGCATTTTTCTTTGCTCTCGATCCAAAATAGTTCGTCTTGAGGCAAGCGATGTTCGTGTGCAGTACACAGGGTGTTGGTTTACGATAAAATAAGCTCTTCGGTCGCACTGATAATCGCATGGCTGTTCCAACAACGAGGCACTAGGCCACCACAACGGTCTGTATGTTGCATCTAGCCGTTAGTACCGCGTAAGGGCATACTTGTACTTGGCGATCGTCCCATAAAATGGTCAGGGTGGTAACGTTGTTCATGCGGAGAAGCAACTGGCGGTTAAAAAAACCATCCGCCGGTGTCTGGTACTCGTGACACATGCAGTAATGCATGATGTACCTGTTTGAAAAACATAAAAAATGAAATTAGTCTCACCATCAGATCTTTATTAAAATTATTCATTTTATATATTAGGTCGGGAAATTATTTCATAAATAGGACAGTGCAACTGGGTATTATACATCAAGGGGTGGCTGTAGGATACTGAGACAGTCCCCCAGTGCAGGGGTTGACAGGAGGCAGTGCAGGTGGAGAGTGGAAGGGCCCAGGACCGAGGTCGCAGACAGTGGACCAGTTGTAACAGGGGAGAGGGAGAGAGAAAGCAGAAGCAAAGAGGAAGGTTTTGAGGTGCTTCCGTAAAAGGAGATGGTTCTCCTCAAGATAGTGGCGGTACAAAACAATATGCCACATAGAACGAACAAGTACAACTTAACCCGTCTTTAAAGCTACTGTATAGTAATTAAATTGTGGTATAAACTCATCTAAAGAGTTACTTACATTATATTTGCATTTTCCATTGTGTCTGTGCGTAGGGCAGCCCCGAAATACCACTCCTTCTATGCCGACGTTATTTCTTCTAATGAACGAACATGAAATGGCTTCATTATCGTTTCTTACGTTATTGCCCCACACCCCCAAAAAGAAGTCTTTCGGGATGGTCCCGGCCTGTCAAGGTCAAATAACAATACAACCTTATACTGAGTCGTGGGCCATTCCGGCACCCGAGCAAAAAATCAAAGCAGCTGACCTTCACTTTGAACGAGCGCACATTCCTATTTAGCTACATTCAGTGTAAGGCCATCTCACAGGACTTGAAATTTACACTCCATTTTTGCATTTTGTCTGCGTGCTTTGCAGCCCCAGAGAACCATAAATACGGAGACATTCTATATTTTTTGAAAAATGATTTATAATACTGTTTGGTTTAATTTAATGCGCAGATGAACAAGGTTGGATAGACACATTGCATGTACACTGAGCAATCACTTTAATTTACACATTACATAGATACAAATATTCAATGGGCCTGCGACATGAGGAGACTCGAGAGAACAGACAATCAAATTACAATCATTTAAACCGTGATGTGTATTTCTCAATGAGCTCTTCTTTAGGTGGACATGGAACAGAGGCAATGTTGGGTGGCAATGCAGTTGTCCCCTGCACAGGTTCGTTCACAACTCCATTTATGTACCTATCTAGGACGTCAACAATAAGTCTCTCAATAAACTCATATTGCATATCCTCAAACACTGGTTTGATCACCCATTGTTTACTTCTTTTAGTGAAGGCCTTATTGTAGCGAAGCGTCCCTAAAGTTCCGGTCGTCCTACTTTGTTGACGTCCAACATTATGGTTATGTGCCAAGACCGCTAGAAGAGTCCGATTTATCATGCCCTCCATGCCAAAATGCAATCGTTTTGGCCTGTACTTTAGGCACATATTGTGGAACACCTCCAAATCTCCTGTGTGGCAGAATTCCGTGAGTCCCCTCAAATCTTTTGTTATAGTTTTATCAAATACAATCTTTTCAATGGCTTTGTGAGTGGGTGATGAAGGAATCAACCACTTCTTCTTCCGTGCCTCCTCTGTGGACAAATGGCCATGTTCACAATTGTGGAAATGTTGGTTTGTGTTCCAACGGTGAACGTTTGTACAGTGTAGCATTACTGACCGCCATTTTTCCAGTAGAATTTCCAACGACCCTCCACATGTTTTTGAGCTCCACCAAAGATGGTTGCTGATTGACTTGGACCACTGTGAAATACCTTGCGTTTCTTTTTTTTTACCTGCAGCAGACATTTTTTTATTGATTGTTTTTGCAAGATGCCAAACGTCAAATTGGTGATTTATATTTTTGTACTCTTCTCTCATTGTCTTGCCAATTGAAACGTGTCTGTCCGTGGCTATCAGGTCGATCACCATTCCCCGCGATTGTAGTTCTTGCAATGATGCTACAAAGCCAACTTTCTCCATGGCCACTGAGGATGTACTTTGTGACACCTGCACGACCACCGAACTCACAATTTTCTTACTTTCCATGTCCTGAAAGTGGTAGGTGCAGTACTTGGCTGAAAATCCTGGGCTGTCGCACTGTCCATCACCGGCTAGCCTGAACCGTTTGCCCGCGAATGTACTATCAATAGACATTTTTTCCATTCTCCAAGCTTCGCTAATGGCTGGAAATAGATAATCGGTTTGGTATTTGTAGAACTTAGTTTTCACAATGAAATGGATTCCCACAAACTGAAAGAAAGACTCTAACTTTTTAAAACTTGAACCACTAAAAAGTGCAGCCGCTGCACAAAGTAGATTGCCTGCTGGCAGTTGCCCCAGCATGGGTTGTGCAGACCATGAGAAAGGATGATATTTTGTACAGGTGGCATGTATTTTAAGGTTAGTGCCTCGAATTGCACGAGTCACATTAATCAATGGCTCCCCACATACTTCCCCACCAACCGAATGCCCACATTTCATCCGAATAATAATATCAATCAAACAACTATCGAATACAATGAATTTGGCCTCTTTCCTTATACTGTCACTCTGCATCCCAGCTGGTTCGGCCTGTAACGTTGAGGACATGTCACTCACATGAAAGGTAGAATCTATGATATCGTCTTCCGCTATGTTCAGTGATATTGATGGTGTTTCATTGTCGTCCACTTCATTCTCTTCCATTGCAACATCTGTTCCTTCTCCGGCGATGGGTGACAATTTCTTCAACTTTCTAGCGGTCTTAGTTTTTGCGGGTGTGGATTCTGTGAACTGATCTCCGACTGCATCCGAACTACCAGGAGGACATTCACTATCAATGGCTGGATGTGGTATAGCTCCGTTGTCAATCACTTCATATTCTTCCCATTGGCACGATGCATCTCCAGTCTCAAGTCCCTGCCAAAAGGTTTGACAAGCAACATCTCTCGTTCGCTTCACTGTCTGTGTAGATCTAGTTCGTACACCCACTCGCAACTAGAGGACAGATTGGAAAAGGGATGTTCAGTTTAAACACAACTTACAGTATTGAACTATTAACAGTGAAAAACAACATAATATAGTGACCAGGACACTAACCTTCTTTTGCTTTCTTTTCTTTGAAACTTTCTTGCCTCGAACTTCAACATCAGGACGCTGTTGCTCCGACTCGTGTGTGCATGTCTCCACTTCCTCTTGCGCTGCAACGACTATATTTTCATGATAAGCACATCCATCACGCACTGACGCTCCATCGACTCCCTGAAACATAGAACTTTCATTAGTATGTATAATAATATCGAAAACACAAAATGTACTTGGGGACCAATACCCACGTACATCTCAATAGCAAAACACGAATGAACGCTTTGTGTAGAACATTCAAACGACAATTATTCACGCATTGTTGATCTAGTTAGATGGAACTGTCAAGATCCATACCTCGGGCTCCTCATAGACTTCCATTGATGATATTATTGAAGATGATGCTTCAGTGACTCCCTGAAACACAGTAATTGCATTAGTATGGTTTTCTATTTTGATAAAAAGAACAGAAACTTTGTGCAGGCGTCAACGGCTCATCTAAATAGACCTGCACAAATGATCAGTTGTTTAAAATAAATAATGGATATGTAAATATGAATCGATTTGCTCGATCGTTGGAAGTGTCACCACCCAGAGATCTGCATCAACTACTAGGGGTGATGTTCTTGTAGAAGAAGGTCCGTCATCTCCCTGAAACATAGTACTTGCGTTAATAAAGAAGGAAGTATAGCGGATGTAATCACGTCATATGATTTCGCTTGATCGAACTGTCAGTATCCATACCTCGAAATGCATAAGAACATCAAGGGACGATGTAACTGCGGTGCACACTTCTGCAAGCTGTTGCGCCGACCCGTAACTGCATGCTCCCCCTTCTTCTTGGACTAATGCTCCATCGACTCCCTGAAACGTAGGACTTTCATTAGTAATGAACACAATATTGAAAAAAGAAGACACATAGGAGGGCGACGACAGAAGGACATATCAATGGCTAAAAACGAAAGAAACATTGTGTGTAACAATCACGCTACAAGAATGCAAGATCTGATGATCTCCATCGATGGAACTGTCCGGAAACGTACCTCGAGCATCTGAGTGACATCAACGGTTGTCGTCAATACGTTGGACTCCTCAGCATCTCCCTGAAAGACAGTACTTGCATTATTTTGGATAACAATAATTATAACTGAAAACAAAGACTAGAGGACGAGTACAAGGGTGTACCATTAGGTAAAATAATTACACAATAAATTAAAACTATTGATTTACATGCCTAAAAAAAGTCAGTGGCAGAATAGCCAAGTAAGATTACCCGATAGGCGCTTGAAGTGGCTGATGACTGCAATAACGACACGGATGTAGAATCTTCCGCCTTCATATTGAGTGGATACATAAATGGGGAAATTATTGTTAGCTAATGCTACACACTACCGCAAGGCCGAGAGATAAATACGTAAACTTGACTCACCAGTGGAGGGATGTGGACGAATAGAGTGGGAATAGCGTTTGAGAGCAATTTTCGCCTCGCTCGCGGTGTGTTCTTCTTTATTAGCAATGATGTGGAGTACATGTCTGAGCTAAAGTGCCTGCTGCAGATGCGGTATCGATCACCCCTCTTGTCCGCAAAGACTTCTAGGACTCTACTTTCAAGCTCAGACGGTGGATATCCGCAATATCGGACCCATTCTCTTATCTGATCTATTGTCTTAGGGAAAACATGCATTATAGTACCTTCAGATTTATTATGGGTCTTCGAAGGGCAACCGCCAATGGAACAGGCAGGCATTGTGGAAAGTTCTGAAAAGTAAAGATCAACAATTCTCTATGAATACCAATGTAAACTCAGAACATGTGATTAGTTCCTTGCATGTACTGTCTTGAACAAAAAGAAATTGGACGCAAAATGATTATGGTACATGGCCTTACCTTGACGAACAAACAGTTAGATGCAGGGATCAGAGTATTTTCTTGTCGTACAACAGGGAGCAGTTCACCGGTTGCAAACTGAGGAGTTTCCTCGGAGTGGTCACGGAAGTTCACAGAGACGAAGAGCAGATAACCAGCACCTTCACGGGTTGACTAGCAAAGCGCAAAGAAGTGCTCATTAGAAATATGAAGTGGGTTATAAAGAATTCGAAACAGGGGTGTGTTTGTGAATGAATGACGTCTATATGTCGTGGCATTATGCGGATTGCAGGGGGCCGTCCAGCGTGAAGGGGGATGCTTGGCAGGAGACACGGGGTCTGGAGGTAGACATGGGAACAACAACCCATGCTCTATAGACCACTTTGAAGTGTACATTGTCTTTGGCACCTCTTGGCCTTTATCGCTCCCTGACAGCTCCACTTGCCAGCACAAGTACCCTGGTGCGAACTGCCTTTGATAGGGCGGGGGGTGGATTGGGGCGGTGGTCGTGCAGACAAGACACAGGAAGACTCGTGAATGGAGACACACTTATGTGGATTGCAGGGGGCCGTCCAGCGTGAGGGGGGATGCTTGGCAGGAGACACGGGGTCTGGAGGTAGACATGGGAACAACAACCCATGCTCTATAGACCACTTTGAAGTGTACATGGTCTTTGGCACCTCTTGGCCTTTATCGCTCCCTGACAGCTCCACTTGGCAGCACAAGTACCCCGGTGCGAACTGCCTTTGATAGGGCGGGGGGGTGGATTGGAGCGGTGGTCGTGCAGACAAGACTCGTTTGCCGCAGGGCCTCACCAAGGAGAGGCCATCTAACTGCATGTAAGAGGCAGGCTGCAGGATCTAGTACATGGAAGGCAGGGGGGTGACTTTATAAATACCTCACCCTCCCAGGAGAATATATGGGTGCAAAGGTTATGTGGATTGAAGGTGGGTGGCCAGCGTGAGGGAGGATGCTGGCCGGAGACATGTGGTGTGACAAGACAAGGCACAGGAAGACTATTCAATGGAGACACACTAGATTCATTTAAAAAATGAAAACAACCATTGTTAAAATATATGTTGGGTTTTATTTTAGATCTTAATTTCAATTGAACATAAATAATAAACATTACACATTGTAAAGTTCCGGTTGCAGCACATCCAGGGAAAATCCGCGGTATTGTCCACTGTCGCTTGGGAAATGTTGTCTAATGGCAAGTACCGCAGAGGCAGGTATTACTCTCCGAACGCGGTGTCCGAGCCTCCCGTGAAGCCACCAAGTGAAGCAACGATAGGCCACCAGCCTGTACCACCTGTGAAAATGAAAGATGCAAACTGTATTAAAATGACAAAACTTTCTTATCATTCTGCTTTGAAAAAAATTCTATCTAGAAAATGCACAATATGGACCCAATTTACATGCATTCGAATGATATGTAGATGTAATTTTATATGTGGGAGACGACCATGACATAGTAGTGGCATCACTGACATCAAAACCAGAGTATACTTACTCGTTACTCGGATTACGCGGACGAACAGTGCCGCGAAGTTCGTGCATAAGCACCATCATCATCCTCAACACGGTCCGTGAGAGGCAGGCTTCCCTGAACTCTGGCAGCTCGGTGATGCATTGCGGACTTGGCTCGCCTTCCGAAATGTAGGCCAAGCACCCGGAATTTTCACGGCAGCAGCAGTTCTCCTCCTCAGTTGGCATTAGCTTGCACCGATTGCACGTGCACCAGGTGGAGACGCCGTCCATGCGACATGGTCCAGGCTCTTCATCCGTTGACTGGTCCTCCCAACTGCCGTCCGAATCCCCATCGTTTTCGCGTGCTTGCCTTTCCAGTAGTTCTTCCTCGGTGTACTCGGGCTCGTACATATACGGCATTATTGTAGCCATTGTGTGGTAAAGAAAGTAAAATAATTTACAGAGATGGTACAGGTGTTCACAAGGCCTAGAAGTGGCGAAGGTAGCTGACCAGAGCACAGAAACGAGTCACAGAATACTATAAGTAACACAGAGAGAATAATGGAATCGAAAATCTGCTGCTGTGTGTTGTGAAACGGTGTGTTTATACTTATTGAGGAAAGAGGCATCCTGCCATTTCCATGGCGACACGTCATTAGCTGAGGCGCAGCGATTGTTGACACGAAACGTGCTTTAGCGTTGGGAAATGGGCAGTACGCGTCTGCTGATGTCAGGCTCAGGGGCGGGGGATTTGATTTAGTGCCGCAAAAGCAGGTGAGCCAGGGCGATGCGCAAGTGAGAGGACTATCAGAAAATGGCGGCTGATTTCGAGTGCGTTAATGGACGAAAAGTCGGGTATGGTCCATAGGAAAGTTTTCTACGATCTACCGATTTATGCTTAAAAACACATGGCCGAACCGTAGGGACAATAAAAAAAAAGTCCCGGAACTATCCTTTAACAATCAGTGAGATCATGATTTCATCACTAATAAGAACAGATGTTTGGAGATATTATTAGAGTGTCCTAATCTTCATGAGAAACAAAGTCTCTGCTTAGAACATAATATGTTCACTCATCTGTAAGATCAGTCTGTCTTTTGGATCATATTTAGCACACCATTTTCATTCTAAATCATAGAAAAGAAGGGGAGCTTGGTTTGCTTTGGCTTTTAATCTTTTTTTTTATTTGTTAGGCATTTTTGAAGTTTTTAATGAAACTGATTTATGCAATAATTCCCTGATATTTTTTACTAAACTCATGTACGGGGTGCATAAGGAATGTATTTCACCTTCAGAGTCCTGAAAGACAGTACATGATTGGAGATGGTCATTAGTGATGTTTCTTGAAAGTTTGCTTCACAAATGTCTGGTGGGTCTAGCCTAAATATCTGCATTTACTGGTAATTACAAAGTAGATTTAATAGTAAATCCTAGATGAAGATTGTTTGTCAATGGTAATTCCATTGCGTCCATTGAATGTAAGTGGTGTATGTCCAGATAAGTATGTAGGAGATGAGAACTGCCTCTGTAGTCAGAGGTCTTCCATGCACATTGTTTTTTTTTTCCCATCCTTCATGTTTTATTTTCTTTGACCATTGTGTGATATATTGACCCACTGAGCTGTGCTTTACCACATCACTTTGCTGCATTTGTGCAAGACACAGCAAAATGGCTGTGCTGGCTCCTGTGTGCACCAATATCTCAAAACTACGTTTTTAAGGTTTATAGTGACTTTTTCGAATGGCTTATTTTCGAATGCCATTTTCTCAAAAACATATTGCCGAAAAAAAAATAAAATTAATGTATTTTTTTCTTTTTTTAAAATGGGATGTTTCCCCCCAAAACCCTGTTTTTTAACACTTTTTAAAAAATGTTTAAATAAAAAATACATTTGAAATAAAAAATTTGCCAAAATGTTTTCGATGAAATTTCGTTTCGAAAATAAGTATTCAAAAATATGACCGGATACCGTTTTTCACAACCAAAAAGATGGCTGCATCATCCTGCCACCCACATTTCAGGTGGAGTGGAACAGGGGACACACTGCAGGAGCGTGCCAGCGTGTTATGAGACATTTAACTGGAATTAAGTGAAAGAGGCAGCATTGCTTTACTGAAAAAGCAATATTCCCTTTCCAAATGAAAACTTGTTCACCTTTAAAATTGCTGCTTGACGCTAACTTCATCAATTTCTCATGAAACTACTATGATTGAAAAGGCCTTGTCATGCCCAGAAGAAGTCCTTGTGCCTCTGTAAAACCGGGCATAATTCCTGAATGAAAGGCCCAGTCAAAGTAGCTTGGAAAGAAATGAACAAGGATCTTTATTTTTACTAACACGGCAACGCACATTCATTTTCTTTACAATGTAGCAAACATCAGCTGTCTTCAAAAGAACTGTATCTATCTGAGCCTGGTCAGTTTCATATACCAGTGTTCAGATACAACTCATGCATTCCAAGAAAAATGACTGTAGCTGCAAGGACATTGTGGAAATCTCAGTGAGCTGCCCAAAACCGAATTAAAGAAAGAAATGTCAGCTTGCACCAACCGTGAAAATAGGCTACTTACAAAATAAGGAAAAACAAATGCCTTTGTTTTAAAACAGTACACTGGTAAATAAAAGTTTTACTTGTCTTTAGAAATATAAAGGGGTTTATTACTGGGGAGAATATATCACATGTGTTATTTGATGTAACAGGCTTATTTAATGCTGGATTTAGGCTCAAAAGTGAAAGATGTTAAACCCAGGGTGGCGTGAGTTACAAAGTTGAAAAACAGGTTTTCTGCCAAAAGGGCTATCTCTCCCAGCAGATCCTGCCAACCCACTGATAATTATAGGGTGGAACAGACTTTCGTCTCTGTTGGAACCCAGGACAACGCAGTTCTCAGGGAAGGAAGCTGGAGGTGTGAAAGACCCCAAAACTTCAATCAGGCTGAAGGAACCCCCCATCCTGCTTGAAAGTAAATGCCAGTTGGTGTCAGCTGAAAATAAAATAAATGACAGACAGTTACTCCCATTTGTTCTAAAGACTATTCCATAAGGAAACTTTAAATACTTTTAACTCAGCAACTAAAATTGGTAGCAATGTAGAATTTTCACAGTGTAAAAGTACATTTGTGGCCTTTAGTTTAAAACTTGGTAGAATGTAGTGACACCAAGAAGACAGAAATGGTGACATATGTGGAATTACAAGAAAAGCATTCATGTTGCAAATGTTAAATGTTGTACATATCTTCCTTATGAGAATCCCTGCTCATGTGTAAAGTTGTAGAATTTGGAGAAATGTAAAACCCATAAAAAATTGCAAAAAACTGGTAGAGGAGCAAAACCCGGCTTCACAGACTGTGGGTTTGGATTGAAATTTGAGGAAAAAAATATGTAACCTGTGTATCTGATTTACTAAAAGGTTGCAATTGTGTAAATATGTGTTTTAGATTTTAGATCCAGTAACTCTGTGAGATATCTGGACACTGTAAATATCACCCCATAAACATGACATCATTTTTCTAAGATCCAACCAGCAAAGAGCTAGGCCGAAACATGTACCCTTGCCCAATCCTATTGTTAGAGGCATGTGTAGTAAAGCCTGCCCCTGTCATATACTGTGATGATGTTGACTGGCCTTATAAATAAGAGCCCCTGACAACACACCAAGACACTGATTCCTGATTTCCTACACCGGCGTCCTGTTCCTGTCTGTTCCTGTATTCATCTTGCATTTATCCATGTAAACTCCAGATCCCAACCACAAGGCCAAGCATTGCAGATCATGCTTCAGCTGGGCCTCAATTCTAAAATAATCCCAATAACCAAGGGAAACGCTCTGGTGTTTTGGGAAGCATCTTGAATTAACCTGGCTTACCACTCACTGCATGCCGCTTCCATCCTGCTACCCTGATGCCCTATCTTATCCAGTAACGAGAAGTGCTACCCGTTAACCAGTCCATGCCCGGCTGATCCTGCCCCTCTGATTTTTTCTGGCTGCCCTTTGTTAGACCAGACCCGTGGGGTAACCAGAACTGCTGACTGTCCAAAATTCAAAACCAAAAAGTGGACTTTGAGTATCAATAGGAACCATAAACCCACAGTATACCTGGTCTTGCCTTGTCCATAGTTCCACTCTCTAAGCCATCCTATCCTTATCCTGATAACTGTAATATTGTCAAAAATCATTCTTGAAACCTTGCCTTTGATTCCTTGTGCTAGTGCCACCATCTTTAATAATTCTGTCTTGTGTAAACCCTAAGCTATCAATCCTATTTTGAGTAATCGGACTGGGTCCACCCGGGCGGGCGCGGAGGTGCTAGGGTTGAACTCACGAGTCAACCCCAGAGCTTACTGTGTCTCAATCTGGTAGTCTAGCCTGAATGCTCTAATATAGAGTGAAACTGTTCCTTGTCAAAACTGATTCTTTGCCTTTTTCTCGCCTTCATTTTCTCAAAAAAGCTACTCACTAGATCTTGCATAACTCATTCAATTTACTGGCTAGAGACCTCATTTCACTTCCATATTGTACCTAGGATCCATAGCTACACCCCAACACAAAAACCAATTATTCACTCGTTTTTATTAAACACTGTTTTGATAAATTTAGGCGGTAATGGCAAAAGCTTGCTAATTTTACAACGTGTCATTTTGATTATAAACTGTTTTCAACCTTCCATGAAATTTCAAATTGTATGCTTTTGCTCAATCCATTGCTTGTTATTGCTAGTATCTTTCCAGTGTTGCTCCAGTAAAGAATTGTTTTTGTTTCAAGATTCTGATACACATTCATTGTTTTATTCAGCCATTCCCAAGTGTCATTTCAGTATTTCAAGGGTTTCAAATCTGTCTTTCACCCTCATTTGAGGAGGGAAGGTTAGATTTGAATTCCGTTTCCAGATTCATTGTCCTAACTGCCTGGTGCTTCCTTATATCCATTCAGAAGTGATTGTTTGTGGGTTGAAGTAATTTTGCAGGGGGAAATCCTAACTTGAGTACTATCTTTCCGAAAATCAAAAAGTGCTTTTATTCCCTGGTATTTTCTATCTGTGTTGCTAAAGGGTTTAATTAGGTGCATTGCCTCCATTCTTATTGTTCTTATCACCCCATTGGTGATTGCTGTCCATATTAAACATTGTATGATTCTTTTAATGTTTAAATAAATAAATAAATGTTGTATTTTATCAAGCAGTCTGGTTCATGGTCCATTGTGACCTGTGGTATTTGAAAAGGGGGTGTGATATGAGTGGTATATCATATCAATATTGAATCTAATCTTTACCATAAGCATTTCAATTGTGCGCTGCATTCTGGGCCGAGACTAAGGTGTGCTTCACCTGATTGAAATCCTTAACACCCTAGGATTAACAGTATTTAAATTTCAGTGCACTCACATAAAGTGTATTCATTAAAACATAATACATATAATGCAATATCTTTAAGGGCACAAAACAGCCATGTCTGTTATCTTCTCCAGAACATACTTAATTTCTAATGGCTTTTTCTTTTCTTTCTATAGTGACTATTAATCATGGACTAAAAACAGACAACTGGTCACTGAACAGACCATGACCAGGGTCAGTCGCTACTTTTCACACACTACCAGTGTGCAGTTACCACTGGGAGTAGACTTTGACCAGGCCCAGAGGTGGCATCACCCTGTCACTGTGGATGACCAAACCTGCTAGCTTCTGTATGCTGTCCGTTGTCTGCTATATCTATATATGGACAAATCCGTCCAGTATATTAAAAAAAGACTGTCAAGAACACGTACCCAGACACAAACTCGAAGTTGCCCATGAGCATACATTGTTCTCTAAAAAGTAATATACTGATACTGCTCGGCCAACGCCATCTGCATAGTATCTTGTAGGGCCTGGGAAATTGATATATATGTAGGTTTCACAAATCATGGGAATTTTTGCCACAACTATTTTCACTGTGGTATTTTTAATGGGGTTGTTTCCACCCCACAAACACCCTACACAAACCCATAACACATATATTTCAAAAAAGGCCAAAACGGCCGTTATGAAAACACCACCGTGAAAACAGACACTGCAAAGATAGCAGTGATGAAAACACTGTAGATATGTATATTATAGTCCGGTGGTAGCCACACTATAGGTAAGGTGAGTGACTTGAGCAATATTAAATCCCCAAATTCTGTTGCTAATAACTTTTGACTTGCATGAAATATTTGGCAGATATCCAACAACGTCCCGGGCAATCCCCCAAACTGGAAATTATGGAAATTATGGGAAAGAATTGTTAAAAAATTCAAAACCATGAAAAAAGTTATTAAGAAACCAAAAAAAAGCTGTTTTCGGCCTACTCCCATTCATTTTCCCTCAGAGTCCACATTCTATGAAGCTGAAGCACGAAAACAAAAGAAAGTCTTAACTTTATTTCTGGGACAGGATTGGGTTTTTTCCTTCCAGCAGTGTTTAAAATATTTGACGTGGAGGGGTGCCCCCTTCTCCCAAAAGTATAGCTATATTTCCCATGGTTCTTTGCAGCAGAGTGACTTTGCGTAATGAAAATCTGGCATTTTTGTTTGGTCGATGCAAGCATTACGGCAGTACTGACAGGGGAATGAGAAAATGACAAGTGCAAAAAAAGCTATTTTGAGGTGGAAAACAGATGATATTGCAACAGGCTATAGGTAGGGAGGGGGAAAGAGGATACCATGTGAAATTGGAAAGTTGGGGCTGGTCTGGGAGTCAGTTATAGTGCAAACCATTTCAAATTATTGGGGGAATACTCAGGGAATATCGTGAGATTCCTATGGTAATAACACAAGACAAGCTCGGAAAAGACAATGCGTCACATGGAGCAAAGTGTGAAAGGGTTTAACGGGAGAGGGCAAAACCAGCTAGGGGTGGGTGGGGGAACCATGGAAATAGGAGGGGGCACTTGGTGAGTGCCTGTGAGGGCACGGAAGAGTTTCATTATTTTCAAGTGTTTTAACATTATCACAGGAATGCCGGGTGAATACCGCAGGCATGAGTAGTTCATTGCCGCTGTACCTGTTGTTCATTATCGTGGGATCCCACAGGAATCAGAAAAGAGAGAGATACAAAAAGAAAATGTACACCTACTGAGCCTAAAGAAGCCTATTGGTGCAAAAGTCCATGTCTAGTGAGTACTGAAGAAGCCTTTTGGTGCCACAAGTATGGTGGCCCCGGAGAGGGCCACTGGCCATGGACAAAGGCCATGGCTAGTGGGCCCTAAAGAAACCTATTGGTGCAATATTCATAATGTCAATGTCAGAAGAGTCAGAAAACCATGGCGAATGAGCCCCAAAGAAAGCTGTTGGCGCAACATGTACAGTGGCCACAGCTGAAGGCCATCACTCGATGGCCCCAAAGAAACCGATTGGTATAACATGTAAAGTGTCCATGGCCAAAGGCCGAGGCGACTGGCCATGACCAAAGAGCATGGCTAGGTAGCCAAAGGTTTTTAGCAATTCATTTTTTCGGGTTTCCTATGGGAGTCCGACTCACCTTAACCATAGGCCGGCAACCACTCTATAATGTATAACTAATTTATATCTGCAAAATGTGCTAATAGCCTCATAGACCACAGTAGGCATACTTTATTACTTTATCATTAGGGATAATTGCATCCACTAACTAGTTGCCCAACAAAGCGTAAGCCTTATCATGTACCTCAACATTACATGCAAAACACCAAACAATGTAAATAATTGGAAAAGTAATGAACAGTAGGGCATTCACTATGTCGCTCAACAAGCACTAAACTGTTTTAAATGTACACGTGCCTGGCAATGTTGTCACTAAATAGGATATGCAATGTCACACGTGTTCCCCTGGCCCTAGTACTAAAATACAGGGGTGTTTGTGTTTCATTCAATGCACGTCTCAGAGATTCCAGCACGCTTCATAGAATGTCAGGCTTTTGCATTTAAAAAAGATAACATGGAATGTATATCGGCCTCGAAGACGAAAAGTGGTCAAACTGTTGGGGAGCTGAAGAAATCAGATCATGCAGTGTAGTAGCAATGGTGCCGAAAAGGGGAGGGACTAGCCATGATATTGTTCACTTCTTACTTTTAAGAACTGCATTTGAGATGTGTGACTCGCAATCAAAGCTCTGCTTTGAAACAATTGGAAAACAACGGAGAATGCAGTGTCGTCACTTGACTCGTGATTTATTAGTAAGTGGAACATTGGAAATGTTAATCAATGCACTAGCTGTGAAAGGCTGCAGCCCATATCAGTCGGCATCCAGAAAGAGCAGAAAGGGCTACGGGAAGCCGAGGAGAACAGCAGCCATTCACGAAAACAAATAAACATCTGGATGCTCAGGTCCCACGGTGGCTCTAAACTTCAGAGGGATGCTGCTTTGTAATCCCACAGAAGACCTGCTCAGCTCTTTCCTCTCAGGCCCTACAGATTGTTTTAAGCCTGTTTCATGTTCTCCTGCATGGCCACTTCTGTCAGGTGCCTCTGCTCCATACTAGTGTGAAGAATGCATTAGCCACAGATGATTGCGTTAAGTAGTTTTTCTAAGAAACATTTAGAATTCTGACTGGACTATGATGGAATTCATAAAAACCTATACAGGTTGGGCAGCTTTTCAAATCTGGACGGGCATGATAACTTTGACTGCCACTGCTGTCACCTAAATTATGATCAGTTCACTGGCTTCACAAGCTGCCGATGGCCTCCTTCTGTCTTATCTTCAGGGCGACTGGTGTATTTTTTTATTAGAATCAAACATTTGCTTTGTATTCATGTTAAAAGCAAGTTATATGCTTGGGTTCACATTTAAACCCTTTGTGGAAATATTTCTATAATGGTTCTGAAAAGTAAACAGTTTTTCGCTCCTTTTTATACAGAATATTATCATTATTTTGATATTCATACAACACACTGCAAATCCGAATGTTTTCACTATTAATAGATCTAGTAAACATACCTAGAATCGTACGTAAAATCTATAGCATATGGTAACTATTCTTCAACCTCTACTCACTATAGTGAGGTTTTATAGGGAACAAGCAGAAATAATGTTTTACTGGACATTCATCTTCAATGATGCCCGTGGTTTCTACAGCCCTGATTATATCACTTCTGTCAAGTAGCTAAGCTCAGTACAAGGAAGCAACTGAACTTAATATTTTAAAACACACACATTAATAAGGGGTTGTTACACTATGGGTATCTGAGGAAAATAATACTCAAGAATGAGCTGTCTTCGCTTGGGCCTTCGAACAAGAAAGTCTTGGCTTCTTGTTATTTCTCAATAGAAGGTCCCATTCTTCTTGTTATTTTTCATTTTATTATTATTATTATTATTATTATTATTATGATGATGATTATTATTAGCACTTTACAGAGGTATGCGATAGTAAAGATATGCAGCGGGTGGGATACAGAGGGGCAGAGAGGAGTACAGCTGTACTGGGTGGCAGGGTGGGGAGAGGGGGTGGCTTCTAACGAGTCAGGTGGTGTGAGCAGTGATGTGATGGCCTAGGTGATGAGGCAGAGAAATTCCTTGAAGAGGTGGATCTTGAGTTATTTTCTGAATTGTAGGAGCGTGGGGGCGAGTCTGCTGCTGACGGGGAGGAGATTTCATAGTCTTGAGGCAAAGGCAGGCAAGGCATGTTTTCTGTTTGTTACCTTTTTGCAGTGGAGGATTTCAAGTGTGCCCATGTCCTGGTTTCTGGTGGTGCACTGTCTGTCAGAGATGCAGACTTTCTCTGCAAGGTAGCTGGGTGACTTGAGGGCGCTTGCCTCGTAGATCATGCAGCAAGACTTGAAGGTGATTTTTTCATGCTGCGGGAGCCAGTGAAGGTCGATGAGGTCTGGGGTAAGGTGGTTGTATCTGCGTAGACCCTTGTGCGTAGACTCTTGATGAGGCATGCAGCCGCGTGTGGGACATTTCTCAGAGGCACAAGTGAGGAATAAGGAGGGACTTTCAGGAGTGAATTGCCCCCATCCAAGTGGGATAGGACCAGTGCTTGAACAGTGGCTCTAAAGCTGTTTGGAGGGAGGAAGGTCTTGATATTCTGCAGGAGGGAGAGCTGATACCAAGCTGTCTGAGTTTTCTTAGCTATGCATATCTTGAAGATGAGGTGTTCGACAATGTGGAACCCAAGGGACTTGGCGCAGGAGGTGAGCTGAGGTATGAATCCCTCAGAGTTCATGGTTGATAGCCAGGTCTGTATGCCCGAGTGTGTGGTGTTGTCGGGTCCTGTAGTAGGTTGATGAAGTGCTTGACAACTTTGAAGAGTGCTCTGCTTTTGTTGTCGGCTCCTATTATCGTGTTCTGATAATAGGAGGCCTTGACTTTTTTGATGAGTTGTCAGAGGGTTCCTTGAGGAGCACTAAGTCGGATGCGGTCCTGGAGTGGCACCAGGTTTTTCCCTTGCTTCCTTATGACTCTTTTGCTGAGGTTGAATTCTTGCATGTATCAATGTGCTGATGGTTTTGGTTTGCAAGTGCATTGTTTCAGAGGAATGTTTCAGGTGATGGAGGCTGAAAGGGTGGTGTTGAGTGCTTCCAGTAGAGAGTCACAGTTTGGTTGGGGGTGTTGGGTCCATGTAAGGTGGGGGATGGCAAAGCCTTCCTTGAGAGTTTCCACCGGGAAGCTCTTGAAGGAACTGAAGGTTTGTTTTTATGGGTTTCTGCTGGGAGTCTTTGACTAGGGTGGTGTGCACAATGTTGGAAGGCATGGATAAGTGGTCCAACATCCAACCGGTATCGTACCAAAACATCGAAGGAGATTACAACAAATACAATTTCAACGAGTGTTTAATCGGACATTTCACTGCAAATATATGTGGGTGGGTAAGGGTAATAATTAAGGTGTGGGGATAGAGGGGCTGCGGGGGTATCCCCCACATACATTTGCTGTGAAATGTATTTTATTTTAAAATTGATGAAATTGCATTCATTGTACATTGTTTCAATGTAATCACGTAGAGCCCCTCCAACCAGCACCACCCTGTCCTAAATCTCACACTCCCTCTTCTGTCATCCTTTTCACTCCCCTACTCCTGATTTTCTTCTCTACATTCTTTATGCAATGCTGCTTGTAAAATGTTACCTGTACCCCACAAACTATGTATTAGGAGCTAGACTGCAAGTCCCGAGGTCGGAATTATTACACCACATTTAAAACACGAGAATTGAATCTCTCAATCCATTTATCTGTTGAATGCAGGCTACTGTCTACAGTACGTTGGGAACTGTTGGGAAAATGCATGTCATTACCAGATGAAGTTGCATGGGAAAGGATTTGGCACTGTTTTTTTTTTTTTTTTGTGAGACAAAGGCTGCCTTGGCAATCCTGTCGATGAGATTATCAAAAGTGATATTTAATGATGTTTGTTAATTGCTGTTTTATAGTGTCTTTTATACTGAGTGTTAGAGTAATGTAGAGTAATTCAGGTACCAATTGACTTTGAATGGATGTATAATGATTGTATACGTTTTGATAATGGTGTTTTTTTGTTATTGATGTTATACGTTTTGTATAATGCATAGTTGAAGCCAGTCAGATAGCACAGTGAGCTGCGTGATATCTGCGTGCAACCTGCTTTCGCAGGTTTAGATCCCGGCAAGGTCAACTCAGCCTTTCATCCTTCCGAGGTCGATAGATTGAGCATCACTCTGTTGGATAATAACATCTTCTGTTATTTCAGCGCTCTTATACCTATGGGTCTGTAGAGCCATATAAGAAATACATCTTTTATTAAAACATATGTGAAATGTTTCTGTTTAACTAAGACACACAAAAATAAAATCTAC
This sequence comes from Ambystoma mexicanum, assembly GCF_040938575.1. Taxonomy (NCBI): domain Eukaryota; kingdom Metazoa; phylum Chordata; class Amphibia; order Caudata; family Ambystomatidae; genus Ambystoma; species Ambystoma mexicanum. The sequence goes on along the minus strand of NC_090937.1, from coordinate 893,758,430 downwards.
AATCTTCTCACTGTTCTCCAATTCACTCCTATTCCCCCACTCCTCAAAACTTCTCTCCAAACTCCGTCCTTCTGACCCACCACAATCTTATTATCTTCCTAGCTTCAACTTTCACCCTTGCTCCTTTTCAATCTGAAAACACACACACCTTTGCCAGAAGTTCTGGTTTGTATAGTTGGATGGCCACACACCTGGGGACAACCTGCCCTTAAGAGTATTCACGTGTTGCTCTTTTTAAGCCCTTCACTAATATCCCACAGCTTTCATGATCGAAAACATTACTCCTCTGCACATGAGAGTAAGTCAAACACAGTGTTCTTATGATGTGATTGGCCAGGAAAGGTGTGTGGATGCAGGAAACATTATTTCTGGAGCCATTTGTTTTCTAGGTTCTAGCGTTTCTTGACTGCAGTCAATTCTCGGGCAAGCCTTGGAAACCTATCCTTCTATGGTGATCCCAGTATTACCCCCCATCCATTTCCAGTAATGCCATCCCGGAAGGCCTTGCATGAGATCCGAGCCAGTGGCAACAATGTAGGGTGAATTTTGTGAAAAATGGTACCAATTCCCCTTCCCTAACCCGTGAGGTTCACAAATCATGTGTCTTGGTCAGGTTTACAGCGCTGTCTAGTCAAATGGTCGAATATATTTGATCGAATGACAAATTGGTCGAATCAATTTGGTCGAAAAAAAAAGGTCGATTTTTTTTTAAAAGTATTTTTTTGCTCTAGTATAGGTAAAAAAAAGGTAAAAAAGATGTTTTAACACCAAAAAACCCCAAAAATTGATTCGACCATATTGTAATTCGATCAAATGCATTCGACCAACCGTTTACAGCTTATACTGCTATCTTATAACTAGAGTTAGACAGTTCGTGAATAGGTTTCTATGACTGCACCATTCTAGTAATCTTTGTTGTGCCTAAACGTGTTTATTATTTGTGGATTCCTGGGTTTCATCATAAAAAAACATATTTTTGTGTCACCACTGAATTTTTATATGTGTTTATTAACAATACAGAGCAGATTCAATATGTACAATGCATAAACTTGTATACTCCTCTTCTTCCAAGAGTTTGCTAGGAGAATGAATCTCTATGAGAAGCATGCATACAAATACATTTCTACCTTTGAAATAGGAGTAGAAATTTATTTTGGGCAGCAATGGGGCAGGGAACAAGTGGTTGTTGTCTTGCGTCTGTTCTTCCCAGCCGAGTGCTTCACGTGTCCATGCATTTCAATCCATATTCCGTTCGTGAATAAGGAATATGCTTGTAGAATGCCTGGCCCTCGCGTCCCCCGCCGAGATTTGCACTGTTGCTCACTTGGGGGAATAACTGACACCGTCACATGGCCCTGGCAAACCACAAACATCGTTTTCTGAGATAAACAAAAGGGAAGCACTGCCACAGTCACTCACTCACATCGAAACATATTTGTGAATCAGACCTATGTGTTTTCCATTTAATGTGGTCGATTGGCAGGAGTAGCCACACAGTAATAGTTGTGTAATTACTGAGGAAATATATCTTGACAATTTAAGGCTCTCTGTTTCCTCTTAGCATAATTTACAACATATCATTCTACAAAAATATGTTGAAACGTATCAGGATTTGTGATTCTTATTTATTTATTGTTTACTTGTTAGGCGCTAATACAGAAAGCAAATACTGTTTCTGTATTTTGTGATGTTTAATGTTACATTGTGTTTGATTCCTGAATCGTACCCGTAGTTATATCTTCCTGCCATGGTGGAGACATATCAAGTTACTTCTAGGTTATCATGCCAAGACATCATAAGAGCTTCTATAAGAGCATGACTTGCTTTTAGTCCTTGTATCATGATATAGGAGGGCAGCTAGTTCTTATGCATGATGTGAATGAAAGCATGTGGTCCCACAAAAAGATAAAGGACATTGATTGGATTATGTTGTATAGTTTCAGGAAAACGATCGACTTGATGTGACATCTAATTTAATTTTGTTTTTCGAAAGTTTGAACAGATAGAACTGGCAACCAACTACTTTGTTTAGCTCTGAGAAGCATGGTTGTTCATACCTGTACTAAGGCCATAATCATCCCCCAGCAAATGCTTACCCCATAAAAGAGAGTTGTAAGCTATCACAGACACAGTGAAAGAAGAGAGGTGCAAGCACAGAATGTGGAGCTGCTCAGGGTGTATCCAAGACCCAGCTCATGATATCCATGAGAATACCAGATAGGCCATTTTAGGGAGAATTTTCCAGAATGGATAATTTCCCTTACCTTCTGAGTCCCTCAGCAGCTTTGCTGGATTTCTAGGATTTATTTGTTTTCACCTGGTAAGAGAGTGAGCCTTTTCTCCCACTCTTACATGTGTTTTGATATGTGTTTTACATGTTTGTGTTCATAGACTGTGGAGTCTCACCTACTCCATATGCATCACCTTTTTACTTTGTGTCACACAGCACCTTTAGTGTAGTGGGACAGGGTTGTATTTTTCAGACTTCACACTTTAAACTCCATATTCTGGGAGTGACTACTGTCTCCCAGAACATGTAAAGTTGCCACTGACTTTATTAGTCTTTTTAAATTCACAGACCGAGTACAAACTATCTTCCATAGATTACTGGAAAGGGTTAATAGTTATCCCTTTTTCTCTGTTTCTCATGGAACATTATTTTGTTCCCCTTTCTTTAAGATTTGGCTGGTGGCAGTGGTATCTACCATATTTTTCCTACCACAGTCTATGAAAATAGCCTTGGTACTGTTTTAAGCTATGTTAGTAGCCTCAAACTTTAATCCGCTGGATCCCATTTACTTTTATTTGGTTCCTTCTGGGTTATTCACCATTTATTTTTGTAAAGGTCTTTCTCGTGTTTTACACTGCGTGCCAAACCAGGTTTGGTTCCCTTATTCGCCGTCCTTTGGCAGGCTTCTGCACAGAAGCCCTCCTTAGGCGCCTGAGAATCGGGCTAGACAGGATGTGATGGAGGGGTTTTAGGCCCCCTGCACAGGGTCTCCTTGGAGACCAAAGTCACACGCTTGTTTGATTAGCTAGCTGACTGTCCTGCCAGGTCAGCCCCCGTGCTGTGTGATTGACAGCCAGGCTGTGTGAATGGGGGAAAACTGCATTAAAAAGCAGGTCTCTGGGACTTGGAAGGCAGAATCACCACTGGATCGAGAGAACTTAAGAGAAGCTGAAGGAAGAGGACTGCTACAACTACTGAACCACCCGGTGAAGCCCTGATGCGGGTACAAATCTCCTACACTGCGAAAAAAGAGAAGATCTGCAAGGAATCTTCTTCCCTTGAGCTGGTGGGACCAACCAGTTCGCCAAACACCAAGCAAGGCCTCGCTTCCCTAGTCGAATTTGCTGTGCAGCGCTACAGTGAACCGGATAGCCAGGAGGACCGGACCCTGTTTGGGTTTTAAGGAGCGCACCTTTTATTTGTTGCTTTGCTCTGCTGCTGGTTTCTTCCCTGGGCAGTGCAGGACTCTCCAGTCTTCCTCCTTCGTGTCAGTCCGACAGTTGCTTCAGGAACCGTGAGCCTGCAGGATCTGCCAGGAACTTCTGCCTTAGCTACAACATTCTTCTTCTTCTAAGGTACTGTTCAACCCCGGTTGTTTGTTTCTTCCAACCGCGGGGAAAGTGTTTTAAATCTTTGGCCAATCTGAGGGCTTGTGCTTATCTACTCTTTTAAGTAACTTTTCTTCCGACCATCTTCGTTTTGAACTCTTGGCAAAGTTTGACCGTAAACTACTCTGAACTGTGTGATACTCTGCAAAGACGCAAATAGTCTGAACCATTAACATTGGCCCAGGTCTATTCATTTGAATCCTAGTTGTAGTAAGCCTTTTCTAGATTTCCCTGCCTACTTAGTTGTTGGTGCTGCTTGATTTTGAATAATCTTGTCTTCCCCTCCCTTTTTAAATTACTGGTGTGCCATTTTGCTCACACTTCATTTTGAGCTTAACTTGTCCAGAATTCATTGGGTGGTGTGTAGTGTATTTAGATTGTGATTTTCTGCTGCTTTACTTAGTGAACTGTTTTACAAATGATTGTGTAAATAAATGTATATTCTTTTTTCTCAGAAACCTTGAGTCAGTGTTTGTTTCAACCATAGCAATTGCTGTCCTTTGTGTAACTTTGGTTACTGCTAACTTTTCTCTTGAGATAAGTCTGGCTGCTCAGCCATCGCTACCACTTTACTGTGTAGTACAGGCTTGTACCAAAGGTGAATTTGTACTTGCACTTGTAGTCTTAATTGTGTGTGGTGTTCCCAAAGGGTACTGCATATGATTCTGCCTAACAGGCCATGACCCCATGATACCATATGTAGGGCCAGCATGTACCAGTTCCAGTGTAGTTGCCCCAACTTCCCAATGATTTAATCCAGTGAATATGTTGGACACATCACTATAATTCCTCTAATACACTATTTGTTTCAGTTGCTATTTAAGTCTTAATAATAAGTATATACTTAAAGAGGACCTTATTAATGTATACATGTTAGATGTTGGGAGCCGGATCTTGGACTTTTTCTTCCAAGAGCAGGCTCAAATAAAAGTTGGCACAATAAGTCACTGTTAGTTTCTTTGATTGACTCTTTTGCTTGCTCTTTATGCCCTGCCTGCCTTCGTAAAGAGGGTGGTGGATGTTGGGAGGAAGTCTCTGGTCTGGTTCTTGTGGTAAAGATTGAGTTGGCCAAGGTGACATATGTCATGACATTGTACGTGATGTCGGGATTGTGGGCAGTGTGAAGAGGATCCCCTGGCCTATAACACCATGCCCCGTCTATCAGGCAGCAGCAAGCCATGTTCATATTTATAAAAGGCTTCAGCGTGTGGTACAACATATTCATTGACTTGCTCAAGTGCTCAATCGTGGAATATGAAAGAAAATTAGCGATACGAAATACATGTGTATAAATAAAGCCGTTTGTTTTTACGGATCTAAATGCTTCTTTCAAACCAGCCAAAATTGGCAATTGGGAGATGAATTAGTCAGATGAAAGACAGAAAAAATTATCTATCAGAAATTAAACGCCATTTCCTTTCAAAATCATCAACCCTGGCCTATTGAAAATCTTGACCGGCCATGACACATTTGTGGCCCCATGTTCGGTAGATAGTTTAATGTGCATGTTGGTTAGCATATTGATTCTAGACCACATTTCTAGACATATCCCTTCCAAAAATGGGGCAGTCTCAAAGAGTTTATGAATACTGTACCTGAGAGCAGGATTTGGCAACTCTCCCTTTTTTGTTACCCGGTATGTCCTTTCTTTGTTATATATCATTTTTATGTTGGCCCTTAAATATTTGAGAGGTTCAGCCCATATAGCCGTGTGAGTCAGTGTCTGTCACGATGCCACTAGATATTTCCACATTGTCATTCCACACATCCTGCCTGCTGATGTGTACTCCGTTCATAATGTTCACAGGTGCCTTGGGATGAAAATAGTTTCATATACACAGAGCATGCGTAATTGCCAGATTGTTGGTGGAACAGAACTTCAAACATTCACCCGGGAATTGAGCAGCTGCAGGAGATGTGTCTTTGATCCTCCCCACCAATAATCTCATATTATTAATGTCCCCATTAACAATAATAATTATGTCCTCAATGCAGCATTTGATTATTCAGTCCTTCTTTACTTTTTCGAGTGGTGATTTCCCAAGATCTGTCTTTGCATTCTGGGACTTGTAGTTCAGCATTCCAAATGGGCAAATCATCAGTACTATTTGTTGTTGGACACATATCCCCAGAATGAATGGCACATGATGTCAATCATGTGTCTGGATTTAAGGTGGTCAGAGTTTCTTTTTATTTCTTTTTATTATTTTTTGTTTACTCTACAGAGGGGAAATTAACTCGACTAATCATTTAACTGCATTTATTTAACTTGCCAGCTGCTCTGCCTTGACACTAAACAATAGCCTGCCTATACGCTTCACTTCCGGGCCTCCCCCTGAGTTACCATAAAGCACACTTCATGATTGTGTTGCTTGTCACATAGTCAGGAACAGCTGATTTGTTAAATGCCTTCAACGTGAACCTGTCAGCAACATCTGAGTGTCATCGCCATTTAAAGAGAGCCACAATAGGAGATTCACAATATTAAATATGTACATGCTCAAATACTATTATATACTTAAAACTTGGATTGAAAATACTCAGGCAACATGTTAGTAGTCTCTAGGAATTAGATGTGTCCAGAGAATCTCATCGTCAGCCTAAACATTTGCATTTACTTAGCTCGATCCCTCCTCAGTGACCGATTCTCAAAGAGGAACCGCCAAAGGCAGGCACTGTATTCAAGCCCCTTCTAAAATACCGGACTAATATTATTTTTCTTTCCCATTGACAATATAAAATGTAATTAGATGTTTTGTTTTTGTAAATGCAAAACTGTGGTGGTTAGCCAAGCATATACACCATAATATACTTTTCTGTGTACGCTTTAGCTAATAACACCCTAAAAAAGGGCCCGATTCATGGAATATTTGCCCGGTTTAAAGTGAATTTGCGCTGGTGAAAAGTGACTTTGCACTGCCGACACAAACCCTGATTTATGGAACTGTGCAAAGAGTATTTTGCTTTGCAAAGTCTGGGCAGAGTCATTTTGTACTGAATAAAACTCAGGCTGAAACGCAACAGCCACTTCTTTGGACATCCAATTTATCTTGAAGGAGGAACAGGAAACAATGCATGCCCTCTAACCCATCTTTGCCATCCCAACAACCTCTCAAAAACACTTTAATCATCAATCTGTCTTCTCCTCCACATCTTGATGGTCACCCCTGCAGTGCTGTCTCAGCTCACCCTCTGGACTCTTCTATACCCTACCACCCTTGTGTGACTGCTGAACCTGTCATCACCAACGGAACAACCCTGTGACTACTCTCCCCTTAACAACATTGCCCATGACAGATGATCTCACACCACCACCACCATCCTAAAGACATATTGACAGGGACACACGTCTTACTCTAATCCATCCTTGCTCCATCTATAATTGCCTACAATTGGCACAGGTAGTATAGCTCAGTGACAAAGCGCTCGTCAAGGTAGCAAGATGATGCAGAGCAACGCACGTTTGAATCCCAGGTCTGTGCTTAGAAACCGCTTCCACACGCTATAAAAAAAAATGGTTTATAATAATAACCCCTGGTTCAAACGAAGACAATCACAATTCCCAAACGTCTTGCCTATTTACTGTAAGCATCTGCAATCACTTTGTGCATTGGAGATGATGCACATTATGTTCAAACATGTTCTTATTCTGAAACAGTATCAGTGATGTTCATATAAATAAACTTCAATGTGTTGCATAGCAAGGCATCCTTGCCTATTATACTGAGGAGCACAACTATGTGATGTGCCTAAGTGATCATAGGTTATCACTGCAAGAAAAAGATGAATGATGAAATATGGAATCCTCACAACCCATCCACCACTGAAGAAAAGCACTCCTCTGTTGGCACGAAATGATTGAAAAGTGGTGCAGGGCATATGGTAATACAAATACATCCGTTGATGTTGGACTATGGATGGAAATCAAAGATAAGGTGAAATGTCTGCTAATGTGCTCTGCCTGTGCAAAATACTCCCAATGAGCACAGCCATGTTCCCATTGCAAGAATAAACAGAATGTGCAGGCTCTCAGTGTGTCAAGCTTGCATTGGTATTAAAATACATGTAATATCTGACAAGTCCACCACAGGCAGCACGGTTCAGCAGGTACACGGTGCCATACGGTAACACTTTGCTGTCAAGAATACCACATACTGTGAAAAATGTATGTTTTGTTTCTGGGGCAAACATGGCTTTTAAACAGAAGACAGTGCTCTGGTCCATTTGACTCCAATGTAGGTATGTACATTATCTATGCACTCTTCTGAAATATGTGAACTAGCATGCACTAACCAAAGTGATGAAAGGCATAGGGCCCGATTCATGGAATTTTTTGCACGGTTCAAAGTGAGTTTGCATTGCTGAAAAGTAATTTTGCACTGCCTACACAAACCTTGATTCATGGAACTGTGCAAAGTGTATTTTTGAAGTGCAAAGTCAGTACAAAGGCATGTGTTTGCATTACAAAATGACTTTGCACTGCAAAAGTGCACTTTGCACAGTTCCATGATTCAGGGGTTGTGTCGGTTCTGCAAAGTCACTTTTCGGCAGTGCAAAGCCACTTTGAACCTGTGCAATAAATTCCATGAATCGGGCCCATAGATACATGCCTACATTGTTGTGACATAATCACTATACAATAGTAAGATTTTGGGTTGTATACGAATTGTTCGAATGTCAATTGTTCGAATAACAATTGACCTTCTGCACAATTGACCGAATTTAAACGGTCAATTAGGATATATATGCGGGGGGGAAACCCCACGCAGCTGCCCACCCAATCCAACCCCCACTCCAACCCCCCTCCAAATCCCCTTATATTATTATTACAACAACCCAACCCATAATATATATTAAAATGACCATACGGTCAATTGTGCAGAAGGTCAATTAGGACCCCTATTATTCGAACAATTGTGCCATTTGAACAATTGTAAACAAACAATTCGGGTAATACCAGATTTTTCTTGCAATGTGCCTACAGGTCTGGCAAAAATAGCACCCTACTGTTCTCTGGGCAACTATCCTCTGTACCCATTGATTTGCCTGATAATCCACCGTTTACTGTTGTGAGAATTAAAAACAACTGGTTATTACTAATAGACTATTTGGATGGGGCTGCGTGAGGAAACGGGTTCCATTTGAGTGGTTTAGCTGTGCAATATATATCTCATAGCTATCAATATGTTCACTGTCCTCATGAGTGTACACATCACAAACTCGCACAGGTTGATTTAAATGGAATGCATGTGTGATATGTTACTTCCAGTACATGTGTTCCCTCTTACATGGAACGTTACCTCTTTAGAGATGTCACATAGGACGCATGCTTGTTTTTATTTTCTTTTTCTTTTATTTACGAGTTTATAATCACCGAAGTGATGCTTGTTATATGTATGTTTGCAATTATTTACTTCCCTGTGGCGCTTTGTGTTCCTACTTTATTTTCTTCAGAGAATTTGAAATCTTAGATGGGCGGAAGGGTAATAAAGATGAGGGTTAGAGGAGACGGAGAAAAGGGGGCTTCCAGACTACATCTAGGTAAAGAGCAAAACAAGGGAAGATGGGTTTTGGAATAAATATTAAGAAAGTCGGCGCTAGAATGGAGCAATTTTAATTGTTATGAACTCTGCCTTCTTATGGACAACACACTCAATGGGCTCGTTGTGGAGACAGGACTCTGAAAACAGATCAACAGCTTTAGACTTCAGCTGACCTGCCTGGCAGACCCAGTAATACACGGGGCTGCATCAGTGTGAGGGCAGCTCATATGTGTGCCAGTGCAAGATAGAGGAGGAAACCAAAGGAGAGATGCAACCTCCGCTTTGCTGCCCTCCTATGCACTGGCAAAGCACACACATTATCTTGTGCGCAAAACGAGGGCATAACGGGACTATTACACGTTCCTTGTGCCCTCCAGTTACTCCAAAATGACGCCGGTTTTCTACACAGTAAAAAGGAAGTAACACAATAAGGAAGTACCCACGATGTGGCCAGGCATAACACACTATCAGCATGTTTATCAAAGCTGTGCTTTATTTAGCACCATTACAACAAAATATGCAGAAATCCAAAGCAGCCCAGCACTCTTATTCGGCACCGCCCCGAGGTGTGCGTCCTAATGTAGCATTGCATTTACTTCACGTCCGGCGGTGATCTAAAGAACATTATTGATATTTCTGGAAATCGAAGTAAATGCGGCTCGGCATTGGTTTCTCCCCACTCTAACATCCAATTAAAACAATTAAGCACATGCTCTGTTCTGTTCACTAAATGCAGCCTACTGTAATTGGCCCTGCAGAAATCTAAAAAAACAAAAACAGCGCATCCTATGTAACGGCCGAGGAATCCGCGAAGCTCCTCTGAAAAACATCTAACTCTTATCTCACGTTAGAGCAACTGCGCCATAAAACCTGATTTCATTTTGCTTTCGTTCAACATAAAATGAAGAATTCTTTTGTCTGCTCTGCTGCCATTTCTGCTGATATGTGAAATATATTTAATTATACAAGGTCAGATTTGAGGAGATAAAGCTCCCCGTCTCTGGGGAAAATGAAAATGGACCCTTTCCATATCAGATTTTTCTCCTCTCCCGAAGTGAATTCGTTATTGCTCTGAAATTACAGGATATTATCCTGAAGTGACATGATATGTCTTTATAGCTCGCCTCGTGCAGTCTTGGAGTCAGGCTGCAAGATGGAAGGTAATGGGCGGCTTTTCAGTATTGACTGAGGCTCCGAGAGGTATCTTCATGTATCGATGCTCCACGATTGCTTTGAAAGTCAGCACTTTTCTTTTAAAATAGGCAAGAAAAAGATGAAATATTTTTGAAGATTTTCTCAATTCATTAAACGTGTTTTCCCCTTTATGAATAAAACGCACCTACCCTTCATCCTCCTCGATTTTGTGTGATGCTGACTGGATTTTAATACCGGAGATGGGTTCCAGTGGGCAGGCCGAAAACGAGCATTCATGTTACAGTAGCTAAAGTCTGGAGCTTCCTCCAGGAGATAAACCTTCCCGTGGGAAGCTATCCCTTGAGCAGACATTAGATGGGAAAGTGTCTTTCGCATTTTGGAATTTGTTATTAAGGCAGTGAGTGTGTAATCGCCATTTTGGAGGTTCTGCAGAGACGTTTTTATGGGAGGGCAAAAGGGGCACTTGCCAAGGGCGCCCACCTTGGAAGGGGCCCCACAAGGCTAGCTGATCTGAAGAAGTAAGATTCCATTGTTCACCAGTCTTAAATAGCACACGTCTGGTTATTTAATGGGGTGCTGCTGAGGCTCTAAACCCATTGCATTTCTGTTTTGGCAAGTGCATTCTGCCTTGATCAATTCATCATGTATTGCTTTCTGTGTTCACTGTGGTATACATAGTTTGTGTGTTCCTTTAGCATTCTTTCCTTCCTGTGGGAATTGTTGATCATGTGCAAAAGGCAATAGTGAAATGCATATTGATTAATTGAGTGCCACAATGGTTCAGAAGTTAGCTCAGAGTGTGAAGCACCCATTGCAGAGATATGTGTTCATATGCAAAACTAGAATATCACATTCCAGCAAGGCTGGCTGAGCCTTTCCTATGTCTGCAGTTCATAAACCTGCCTGCCTATGTACTTGGTTTTGCAGAACATCTGCTATCACCAGCAATGTGCCTTCACCAGATTGGGGCTGCTATAAAAATGAACATATCATCCGTATGGTGAAGGTCTAGAAATTGGTTTGTTCAGATGTGTTGTAAAACCAAAGCAATCTCTTCCAGCGATGGCATAAACTGTTAGTCCAATAGGTGAATAAGTATCCAAATTCAAGACTATGGAACAACAGCATTTACGTTTGTATCCTGGATTTGCAAGCAGACAATACAGTGATCCTGGTCAAATAATCTAATATATCTTACATTACTGAACTGTCTTCTGTGAGGTTTGCCTTCTTGCATGCTGCTGGTATCATTTGGCCCATTACTTGATCTTTCTTTTTATGTAGGCCATTTAAGTAGAAGGGTTGGTAGACGGAAGAGAGCGGACCACATGTTGCAGGCCTCAGGCAAGCACATTTTAAGGTCTGCTTGTTTGGCACAAAAAAAGGTTTGCTTTTTGGTAAAAGTCAAAGGTTTTTAGGTTTTATAAATGAAAATGTCACAAGCCATTGTTTTGCAAGGATTTAAAGCTTTAAAATACAAAAGACAACCCCAGCTTAAATGTGTTAAATCACATTGATTGGTATGCTAGTTCTTATATACTTACCTTGATGATGGAGAGAACGAAGCTAGAATCAATTCCATTTTTGCATAACACCCATCTATAATATTTTGTTTAAAAATGTTTATGTTTGATAATGTGATTTGTGTACTTTCCAAGTCCGTGTTTTAATAAAATGAGATTGTTTTAGTTCATGGTAAGAACTGGAAAAGAAAGTGTTCAAATGCAGAAATTGCAGAGTTGGCACAAATCCCGACTTCATACCTTCACCCCTTAACCAGTGTGTGATCCTGGGCATCTCATTTAATCTTGTATTGCTGAACCCCTCAATATTGCCAGCCCCTAAACCTTTCAAAATTGTCAGCCCTTCCGAGTGATTGCCTTCTCATGGTATGATCTTCATAAAAGCCTTATTCATGGTTTCACTGCGTTAATGGTAAACATATTTATATCGCACACCATAGGCATTTGTTCCTTTGATATCTTATGGCAACACTATTTGAAAACCATTTCCCACTTCTAATCTCAGTCTGTCTGGATAAAGACACCTTCCTGGTAGCTTCTAACCTGCCTCCACTATCCATGCTATGGTATGTGTAGCGTTCTCCTTGCTTCCAATTGGTCTTCTCTGCCCATGCATGAGCACTTTTGCATTCTGTGAGGCAGATAATGTGAGTTCTGTCTATTATGGGTTACTTGTACCTACTACAGACGGTCCTGCATTAATACTACATCTACCTTCCTGGATGTTATTGATAAAAAGTATTCTGTATGTACTAGAACAGTAACCCCTTTGTAGACTGCTAATGTTGGTCTTCAAATGCTACTTGTTTATCATTCTGATTAGAGCATGAATGAAGAGGGCAATGGGACTTAAAGGGAGTAAACGTGCCTATTGCAAGACAGCATATCAACATATGGGTTGTGAGCGCGATAGGTGGGGGGCGCGACCAGTATCCTTGATCCCTTAATTCCTTTGGTTTGGTGGAGGGGGGGCCTCAAAGATGTACATGCCCAGGGCCCCAAAAGTGCTTAAGATGGCCCTGAGGTTCTGAGCTAGCACCTGTTTCTCACTAGGGCGTCTTAGTTGAATCCCTCACTCAGGCCCCATTCCAGGCTGGCGGCCCGATCCCAATGTTTAGTCTTTGATTACCAAATAGGGATTGCTTAAAATCATATTCACTTTTCCATGTCCTGAAGAAGGCGCCTGGTTATAGAGCTGGCAGTTTTTCCTCATCTTTTTTTTCCTTTCATCTTGACAATATTTGCTAATTGCACATTATCAGCCTCACGCTGATATATCCCTGTCTTAGGTTGTTGTTTGTTCATGGACTTAGCTGTTCCCTTTGGGGCTCTGTCAGTAATTCTCCCTGAAAAAAAACAGATACTCAAATCTAACAATATATTTAAAGGGCAGATGTATGTTTGTCCTATATGTTTGTCCATGCAGTAGCTTTGCCTGTTGTCCCTGCTAGAAGGAGCTATTGCCATAGGATATATAGAGACAATGCCAATTTGCATAGCTTTGCCATTGTCACCACTAGAGGGAACTGTTGCCTTAGGATATATAATGGTCCTACTGTATTAATGTAAATCTGCCCTTTGCCCCATTGACATAGGCTTCTACACTAGTTACATCATAAAGAGAGAAGGGCTGTTGATCCTTGCCACGCTAGTAAAATCGTGGTGACATTTTCTTGGAGGTATCATGTTATTCTGCTTCTGCTGCATTTTTAAGCCGTCATCCAGTGCTTGGCCGGGTACACATGTGAGAATAATGATCTCTATTAGCACAGTCGTCTAGGAAGAGATTCAAAATCATCCACCATTTTGTTTATTTTTGTGAAGGTAGCCCAGGGTTATTGGTATGCCACTTATGTATTGTAGTTGAAAGGAATGTTTTTTTTTTGTTTTTTTCTGTAAGTTGCTGACACATGTTTTGCACTCACACAAAGTGCTCTGTCAAGGCATATTGTTGGTTATACAGTCTACGGTTCTTCGTATATCCAGCCTACTGACTCTTCGGACATACAGCCAGCAGCAGCCGCATACTCTCCTCCAGAAAGAGTTATTTTAGTCTCTGAACCCCATGTTTGTGGTCTCATAGAGAATGGATGTGACCAAGCAGTTTGGGCTGGACTGATCCTTTTGGAGTGGGACCAGGTCTGATGTGCATATGGTCTTTCACCTTTTGTAATGGCTTGGCAGGTAAAGATGAATGGTCTGGAGGGATGCCCAGAGCAATGCCACAGGTGAGGATTAATTTCAAACCATCCCGTCATCACCTCTTTTGTTTTGCGTAAGTCATCCGAGTGGGGCAGGTATGCCCAGACATTGGTCCCATGCCTGCTGGGCCTAGAGACCAAATCTACTCCTCGTCAGGCCCAAATATATTTGGGGATGCGTGTGGTCTCGTGCAAATGGGATGTGACTAAGCAGTTTGGGATTGTTTGGGATTGTCTGCCATGGTCTTTCCCCTTTTATAATGGCTTGGCAGGCAAAGAACAATGGTCTGGAGGGGTGCCCAGAGCAATGCCAGAGGTTAGGATTAATTACAAACCTACCAGTCATCACCTCTTTTGTTTAGCATAAAACAAAGCAATAATGCAGAAAATGATTTGAATGCAAAGACGTTCTAAATTCAGTGACTTCTCAAGATATAATCATTAATCCAATCAAATTTACAACGTTACAACATATTATGTAGGATGAATTTCGTTTTATATTTAGATTTCTTATTCAAAACTAGAATGCAAGCAACATGCTGCAAAGAAAATTAATTTGCTTAACAAGACATAAGTCCTCATTATGATTTATCCGGTCCAGAAACAACTGTGCTGGTAAGCCTACCGGCACCGTTGTTTCCGGACCGCACACCACGACTCCCATCCACCATGGTCAGACATGACGGGCGGAACGGCACCCACTAGCAGAGTTTCCCGTAACACCAGCACTGTTGTTAATGGTGCTGGTGCTTCCGTTGTCCCCATTCCCATGGAGTCGTATAGGACTCCAACGGAAGGGGGAGTTACAGAATTACCAGCGCCTGACTTCCCAGCCACCGGGGTCAGAACACCCTGGTGTTAGTGGAAAGTCAGGCACCAGTAAAATTCACAAGTCCGGCGGCAACCTGCCGGTTTTACCGGCATGGTTACCGCCAGACTTGTGATGAGGCCCATAGTGCTGTATTACAGCCTTTCACCTTGAGATTTTGAATTTGACCTCGCATGGGTGGCAGTTTGACATGAATATGAGGGAAGAGTTTGGTGATCAAAGTCTGATTGACTCTAAGCTTGTGTTAGCATATGCACATCCCCACTCATTCAATCATTCAACTTTTTTAATCAATACATTGAACCGCAAATTACTTGGTTTGTGTTGCATTTGAGAAGTCAAGTAATTGCACCTCTGATTCGAGAGAAATTTGTCCTTTCTCCCTAAGGGGGAGCTACCCCTTTTGGGACTAGAGAGGTGAGCCTGCTATGCAATACCATCTCTAGGGGTCAGGACAAGCAGGATCCCAGTGGGAGTGGACATCACCCCCTCTGGGGACAAGGAATAATTCCATCCCACCTCCCTCCACCTTAAACTCTCAAAGTTTAGTTGGTTATAAGAACATTAAACAGTGTAAAGAGGTACAGGGCCTCTTTAAGGTGGGTGGTTTGGTTTCTAATTGGTTTTTATTGCTGTTATTGTAGGGAGACCACAACCTCCACTCTCCAACTAAGTGGGAAATAATCAGAGAGACAGAGATTCCTGGGGCTGCGAAGGCACAGCAGAATGAGGTGCTCCCACACTGGAGGAGCTAACAGCCATGCAGCCAGTAATGCAGGTAGAGGCCTAATGTAGTCTGCTGAGCACTGCCGCTTCAGAGAACTGCGCAGACTGGAGCAAAGCAAGAGCCAGAGAGCACTCCTCCACTACAGAGCAGTACCACTGTAGTAAAGGTATGCAGCAGAATCCAAGAAGCATCTGGTGAGTTGTAAGACAGCCACCGATCACTGATGGGCTGAGAATACAAATACCCTGAGTGGCTGAGAAAAGCCATAGACCACATTGGACTGAGCAGGGCAGACTCCCACATCGGGCTAACAACCCAAATTCCCTAGGAGGGGGCGGCAAAAGCAACTGCACAAACTCAGCAAAAAATCCCAACGCTCACACAGAGCTGAGAAGACTAACACCACGGAAGCGGGTGAGAGAAGTAAAAAACCACACTGGGCTGAGCATCCCCAAAGCCGGCATGGGGCTATCGAACTGAATACACCTGGAGTGGGTCATAGAAGTCACAAGACAAACAAAGAAAAGCAGCCCAAAGCCCACACTGAGCTGAGAGTATGAATACCTCATGAGGGGTTGAATAAATTCAAAGACCATACCAGGCTGAACAGGCCTGATGCGAACATGGGCTAACAACCCAAACACCACAGGAAGGGGGGAATAGAAGCAGCAGAACAAACAGGTCAAACAAAGCCTTAAGCCCCTGCACGTTTCAAAAGCTGAATAACCCACGAGGGGGAGAGAGAAGCAACCACATAAACCAGGCTGAGCAGGTCAGTAACCCAGACAAGACTAAATATCCAAAAACCCCAGGAGGGGGAAAGAAAAACAACGAGCCAAACAGGTCTGCACAGGCCCACATGAATATCCCCAAAGGTGAGAGGAGAGTGAAAAGACAAACAGGAGTGAGCAGGGCCCTAACCCACACCTGGTTGATAGCATGAATATCCCACGAGGGGGAGAGAAAAGTAACAAGACAAACAGGGTTCAGCAGGCCCATGATCCACACTGGGTTGAGAGTACCAATACCCTAGGAGAGAACTAGAAAAGCAACATCCGCTAGAAGGCAGAATAGGCCAGTAGCTCATGCAGGGGGCTGATAGAACAACTACACCATGAGAGGGTGAAAGAAAAGAGACAGCAGTAAGTGTTTAGAACGATTGGTTAGTACTGCAAAACCTGCGCACTTCCCAAAACAAGTGTTAACAATCCGATAATCAGTTAAGTTGTGTGCTGGTTTATTCAGATGATCAGCCAACACGTGTTTCGGCTCTTCGGTCGTTCCCAAGGCTATCTATTGCTGTATTTAGGAGAGAGTTCTGTTCATGGATAGGTATCCTTAGAAAACATAACAATCTACGGGATCGTGTCCGGGGTGCAGCGCTATTCTAGCAATCAGAGTGTGAACAGACTTGGGGCCCAACCAAAAAATTGCAAGACAACCTTGTTGTTTTTAAAATGTCCACCCTATCCAGGTCAAGAGAACTCACCCCAGTAAAAGGGATGAGCCAGAGGCCATACGGACTACCTGACACAATTATTATTTGAACTTAATAACAACTGAAAGACATTTGTTTTCCTTTGGGGCGAGCATTCTTTGAAACCAAGAACCCGAAGAGACTGTAGGAGCTCTTTGGTGGGGTTGATGAAATGATCCACCACAAAAGGGGTTATACCCAATACTAACCTGAAGCTTAGACATTTTCCTTCTTTCTTTCTTTCTTTCTTTCTTTCTTTCTTTCTTTCTTTCTTTCTTGGCTAGAAGGTAAGTAATAGATTTGGACAGAAGACCATGTTTATTTTTGAGGCATCCTGAAAATAAACCATTTTTGTTTTCTCACATAGGGAATACATCATAGAGAAAGGGACAAGAGGAGGTTTTCATGAATACACCTTGGAACGGAACATGTCCTCTTTTCCACCTACTATGTCTAAATTGCCACAACAGGCACCTAATAATAAAATAACAAAATGCTTGACTTGCTGTTAAGGAATTGCGGTAACACGCTCATCCCTGTCCCAGCCTGCACCCTTAGGCATACCACAATCTCCAGTGACCATACCGGTGTGTCTCTGTGCCCCTCTGCGCAAGTGAGTTCTGGATTCTTCTTTGCTGCCACTTCCCCCACACTCTCTTCATGTCCAATCCACTCCTGCCTTCTTGATGCAGATATGGAAGGTCCTGCTTACCCTCAGCCCCTCTGGTACGTGGTAGAGTCCAAAGATGTAGAGGTATTTTGGCAAAGACCCTGCCAAACTGCAAAGACGCCATGGGTAAGACACATCACTGGTGAACAATGTTCCCTCTGAATTGCGCAAATGGTTGCCTTTTGTGCGCACTTTATTTTCCATGTGCGCAATTGACCCACGAGGTAAGCCACTTTGTGAGCACGCGTAGTTAGTGAGCTACCATCTCCGAAGAGAGTTTGAAAGGAATTGCCCCTTCCAAACCACTGCAATTCTTCACTAATCTGCATAAAGGTGCATTTTACAACACTTTTTTCCAAACTGATATGTAAAAAAATATATATTTTATATGCGATCATAAAGAGAACTAATCAACCAGTTTAAGACCTCAAGATATGCCACAGTAGCTAGCAAAAGTACTTATGTGAAGAGAAACATGTGTGCTTGATGTCACTGGAAAACCACTCAGGTGTATTACAAAACAGTTTTTATTGCTTTTCATAATTGATGTGGTGATCAAAAATCAGAACGGATACAATATTTTCAGATGGAATAAAGGCAACTAAAAGGATTGTGTCAGAAAACATGCCAATGGGAGTTCATGTGCCACTTTAATTAAGTAATTCAAGGGCCATGAGAACACGCCTCATATTTTTTGTAAGGATAATTGCGTCAGAATAACCGTACCACAGAATAGGATGATCAAAATTGCCTATCTTCTACTTACTATCCACATTATGTTGTCCTGTGAGTTACTCAAAAACAGCCTTGCAGCTTAGAGACATAAACACCATCCATTTATGATCCCTAAAAACCAAGAAATGTGCCCAATAAAAAATTGGAAACAATGAAAACATATGAACCAACCCTTGGCTTCTGCCTACAAAACTCCACTGATATTTCTTCGAATCAGTGATCAGCAGAGCAGTGGCATAGGAATAATATTTCTGACCAATCTCAAGATAAATTTTAAGAGCAAAGAACATCTTTTAATAAGCATAAAGTATTCCTGTTGGCAAAGCTAATTACATTTTTTTACTCCCTGAAAAATCATTTCACTCTAATTCGGAATTCTTATCAGAGACGTGCTTGTAACTCTATCATAGGAAGTAAAATGACAGGGCACATAGTACAGCCTAGAGTTTTACCAGCCTTTCCTCACACAGCCTAGGCTTACTGACATTCCTTATAGAACCCTGTTGAAGTAAATCACATATTTATGCCTTTTAGGTTAATAGAATCAATACTCAGAGGTACAACAGCTTCTGTAACTCGGGATCCCTCTGTAATACGTTGTTATCAGTTAAACAAGATGCAGGGGATGCTACAGTCAGAAAACACAGAACACATGTTTAAATTGAAATGTCATCAGCAGCTGAGCATAGAAAGAAACAGAAAGTGCAGTTCTCTAGAGTGTTGCTAGAGTTTCCTTTCCTTCAGCAAACAAACACATTTTCTACACTGTACTGTCAACTGACTTGATTTTAGAAAGTTACTGATATGTTCATCACCCACAAGGAGTGTTCGTCTGTGCCCTTTGACCAGTACCCTTCCCCAGAGCATAGTCGGAGAAGGCTGTAATTCTTGTTTTTCTTTCCTACACCATCAGACAGAGTTCAAGCCTTCACAGTTCCTTACTTTTGGTGGATTGCATGCCTCTGGGGATGCTGAGTTTCTCAGTGAGGTAGCTTGGGGACTTCAGGGTGACAGCCTTGTAGATAATGCAACAGAATTTTTAAGATAATACAGACTTGCAGCGGGAGCCAGTGCAGTTAGAGCAGGGGTGAGGGTTGAGTTTCCAGAGTCCTTTCATGAGTCGTGCTGCAGCATGCAGAACACATCTCAGGAGTGCCAGGATAGTCGCTGGAAGGCCTTCTAAAAAGGAATGTTAATAACAGATGTTCTGGTACTTGAACACTATTCAAATTACAACAAACATAAAATAAATGGATGCAGGTACATATCGGGTACCCTTTCACAGAGCCAAGAGAGGAAGAGTCAAGGTTGTCTGGTAATATATACATATGTTTTGTGGTAGAAGTTAGAGTAAGCGCATCATAGACTAATGCATATGATTCATGGGTGTGGAGGAAACAGTAGATGGTTAAATATCTTAGATTTTTCTGTTCATGGAGCCACGTTTCATATTAGTTTTTACCTCTTATGGTTGCATTCTGTTTTTAGGTTTTTAAGGTCATGCTTGCAGGGTATGGTACAGTAAATGAGCTACATCAGAATATCATGACTAGTTAATTATTTTAAGAGAACGCAAATGTCAGGTAATTGCTGTGGCTTTTGCCTTATTTAATCTTTTTGCATAGGTGAGAATTGCCTGTGTGCGCTGCTAGAAATCTTCTGAGCAGCACCCTGAAGGAAGCTGGGCAAGCACACATGTGCACAGCTTAGAGGGAACATTGCCGGTGAATAGCGGTGCAGGAATGGTAAAATGGACCTGGTGGGCAGAGGTTTAGGAGGCCACCCTACTTTAGTGAAACTGGGGAACCTTCTGAAAAAGCAAGACCAATCACGTTAGCTTGGCTCACAATGAGCACACACAGTAAAACTCCACAGAATACTCTTAGACAAGTGTATGTCAAAAATACATAAACATTTATTATGGCATTAAGAATTAAACACAAATTTACCACCGTAATAATAAAACAGTTACCATGCACCCCTTTCACTCTTTAACATATATACAGATATGTTTCGACTAAGGCAGTAATGGGGAAAACACATCCACAACCTGGAACAGAAGGGGAGGTTACAAAAATATAGCATAAGGCACTTCTTCACAATCAATCCCTAAATTAAGCAGTCCAGTCCTACAAAGTGGGGAGCCTTATGCTCCAAAAGTACAGCTGTGTGTTGAAAACGCGTAGTCATGTGTAATGAGGAAAAGCGGGTCCACTTCAGGGAGCTGTAGCAGTTCAGGAAGGGGCTTGAGGTGATGAAGAACAGCATCCCACTATTCGAGGAGGGTCTTCCCTTGCAGGCAGAGCAACGTTTGAGTTTCAGGAATAGGTAGGAAACACAGGCTAGTTCAACTAAGGTGATTATCATTTTAGGAATTTTTGTGCTTAAAGAACAATGGCTGTGCCAGTGTGCCACCAGTAAGTGTTGCATTTACTCACTGACCCTCGACACAGTCCAGGACAATCTTTGCCGGTCTAAGCCAGGTCACTTGTAGGTTCAACCCCTGCAGTTACACGTTGCTCCAGCTCTCATCGGATGTCATACAATCATCTATTGCAGGACAGTAGCCTTTTATCAGCTCACAATGAAGAAGAGGACAGTTTCAGTGCAGCAAGTCTCAGGGCACAAGGGGGGCAGGTAGGCAAGGCACCTACAATGACCGTCACCACAGAAGGTTGACACAGGGACTGCAAACACTCAAAGAGTGGTGCACTCTCTTAATTTGTGGCCCAGAGCAGCTAGGACTACAGATTTTGGGGGGAGAGGGCCCAGGACCACAAGCTGGTGAATCCTTAAATATTGAGTGTAAAGATGGCAGAGCCCCTAGGCAATAACCAGTATTCGAGATGGCCAGTTCAATGAATGTCCCAGGGAACACCTCCCATGAGGCTGTTTGGGAGGGTAATCAGGAGGTGCCAGGAGTAGTTGCTCCCAGTACTCTAAAGGGTTGAAGCACCCTTGCAGGCCTTCAGTGCTCCACTGTAAAAAGTCAGGTTAAGTTATCAAAGCAAAAGCAGAAAGTTTGGGGGGGGCATAAATGGAGGGAAAATTGCACCTAAGGGAAATCTTTCCTAACACTCACCCCTCTCAGACCAAGGACAGGGGAAATGAATCCACCCCTGGATGGGCCTCATGTTCAGGTCGACTAAACATTCTGAACAGCCCATCAGCGTTGCTATGCTGGACACCTGGCCTGTGCTCATTGGTGAAGTCAAACCCTTGCAGGCTTATGGATCACATGAGCAACTTTGGATTCTCTCCCTTCATACTCATTAACTACTTTAAGGGCTTGTTATGTTGTAAATACAAAGCCTTCCAGGCTATTAAGTATATTAATAAACTAAACTAAACTTCAAGGGCTTATGGTCAATTTGCACAGTGACATGCGTCCCATAGAGGTAGGGCCTCAGCTTCCTTAGGGCTCACACAACAGAGAAACAATATTTCTTTACAGTCGACCACCTGAGCTCTCTGTCCTTAAGCTGGTGACTAATGAATCCAATCAGGTGTTCTTTGTCTTTTTCATCTACCTGTGATAGTAAAGCACATATCTGAGTGTCAGAGGCGTCTCTGTACAATAAAAGCACATTTGTAGTCAGTGGCCCTGAGAACAGGGGCCTGGCACGGTTGTATAGGAATTGTTCGTTTTACAACTGTTCGAATTACAATTGACCTTTTCACAATTGACCGAATTGTGAAGGTCAATTGTAACATATATGTGGGGGAAACCCCCCACAACCCCCCACCTAACGCCAAACCCCCCAAAACCCCTATATATATAAATAAATATATATTACCAAACAGATATATATATATATATATATATATATATATATATACGGTCAATTGTGAAAAGGTCAATTGTGACCCTTTAAATTCGGTCAATTGTTCATTCGAACAATTGTAAACGAACAATTTGGGTAATACCCCTGGCACAGGGTGTCTTTTAAGCCATTTATGGCCTTCTCACACTCCTCAGACTAGACCTTCTTTGGTTTCTTAGGAGTTGTGAGCTATTGTACCATAGTAAGCCATTACATTTTGGTAACACCCAGTGAGACCTAAACGGCTCTCACTTGGGTTTGTGTAGTGGTGGTAGGCCAATCTTGTACTGCTTGTACTTTAGAGGCTGAATCTTCCCTCCACCTGATTAACGCCCATGGCAGACCACTGATCATTGTCCGATCTGGCATTTGCAACACTATTCCTAGGTGTGTCACATGTTCTTCCCAGGTGACACTGAAGACTACAATATCATCCAGATATACAAAGTATAATTCATCAAACCCATTTACATCATTGTTCACAAGCCTTTGAAAACTGGTAGGGACATTCTTTAATCCAAATGGTATATCCCTGAACTGGTAAAGGCCCTCTGGGGTTGAACACACTGTCTTCTCCTTGGCATGTTCTGGTAGGGATATTTGCCAATACCTTGCAGTGAGGTCAAATGTGCTGAGGTACTTGGAGGCACCCAGGTTATCCACCAGCTCATCCGTTCTAGGCAGGGGGTGAGTATCTGTCCTGGTGACAGCATTCAGAGCCCTGTAATCCACACAGAACCTCAGTTCAGAAGTACCAGTCTTTGGTACCAGAACCACAGGACTGGATCCTGGACTACTGGAGGGCTCAATCACCCCAAGATCTAACATTGTATTGACATGTTTTGATGTAGGATCTCACCTAGTCTGTCATCCTATATCCCCTACATTCTGTAGGTACACTATCCCCAGTGTCAATGTTGTGTTTTCACCAAAGTGTCAAACCTGGGCTAAGTGAGTACAAGGGGGAGAACTGCCTCAGCAAAGTTGTTACTTCCTCTTGTTTATTAAGAGTCAGGTGAGGGGCCACTTTGACACTCTCAATGGAGCCATCTGAAAGGCTACTTTGGAATAAGTCAGGAAGAGGTTCTGATACCTCCTCTTCAATGTCAGATGCCAGATGTAGTGCTGCTATATCAACCCCAGGGATGAAAGCCTTCAGCCTATTTAAGTGGAACACTTTGGGGGCTTGGCCCGGCCTCCTAAAGTACACTAAATAATTCACCTCACCCCGCAGCTCCACAACTGTGGAAGGGTCTGACCATTTATAATTTAGGGCTATTGGCCCCATAGGGTTCATAATGAGGACTTCTTGGCCTGGGTTAAAGTCAGTAAGTGAAGCTGTCTGGTCATACCAATGTTTACCAGAGCTTGAGGTAACTCTATGTAGGCAAACAGTAAGCATGATCCCACTTTCTCCTTCAGGGTTCTTCCACAGCATGAATCATACTCTTGAAAGTCCAATTAAACCACCCAACTAAGCCATTTGTGTGTGGATGACAAGCATATGAAAACGTATCAGTGACCACAAACTCTTTCCACATGACTTGCATATACGTATACATAAAGTTGCTGCCTCTGTCAGACACAGCTTCCTTATGTAAGTCAACCGTAGTAAAGATTCCAAGTAATGCTTTAGCAACTGGTCTACCAGCACCAAGATAAACCTATGGCAAGAGGATGTCTGTGTGACAAGGAGACCAACGATGTTGATCCCTACCTACTCAAAGGGCTCTCCCAAATTCAGGCAGTGGCACCAATGGAGCCTGGATTGTTGAACCACTCTTTCCAGAAGTCTGTCAAGTGGCATAACTCCTACAATGGCCTTCTACCTGGACCCCCATCCTGGGCTAGTAGAAATGCATGGATAGCCTCCGCTCAGTTGCCTTGTTCCCAAGGAGACCAGATAGAGGATCTTCATGAGCCATTTGTAGGAGGAAGGGTCTTACTTGAAGGGGGACCACCAACCTCCTATGGCCACCTTCAGTAGACTCCGGGGGCTCACTGTACAGGAGCCCACCTTTCCAATAAATCCTATGTTTCTCAGGAGTTTGACCCTCAAGCTGGGAACAGTCCTGTCTCTTTAGACCTTCCAAAGATGGGAACTCATGTTAGCCCTTGCTAAACTTTTCCCTATCCAGACCACCTTCTACCAATAAACTTTGGAGTTCAGGATGGTCATGTGGGTTGAAAATTTCAGGCAGCATCTCTTCCTCGTCAGGTTCAGGTGCTTGGCCAATTAAATCCACCTTAGTGGCATGTGAGTTAGGGGGAATATTCTCTTACCCTCTTCTGAGTTTTGTGACTCCTTAGCCTTTTGTTTCCCCTTGCACTTTGACAGGGAAGCCTTTGTTTGTGACCTTGTGCATGGTCTTTCTGCTGTGTCCGCCACAAGACCTAAGTCTCTGAGGTCATTTCCCAGCAGAACCTTTCCAGAGACTTGCCTCTGTACACTCACATGTATCCTTACTACTGTACCATGTATGTTCAGATTTAAAGGCATTACTGGGAACCTGAGAGGGGGGCAATCAGCTAACTTGGTGGGCATCAATGGAGCTCGACAAGCTCTTCTTGGTTCAACAAACTGGAATCTATGACTGTTCTGCTGGCCCCACTATCCTTAATGGCAGGCATGTCAACTCCACTGATAAGCACACTGTTTTTAAAGTAGTGCTTGGTATTATCGTGTACATTTCCATAGGCCTCTCAAACTCAAGACACCCAGGAACCCACTAGGGAAGGAATCCGAAAGACAAGGATGCCCCTGTAACAATTTCTTCTTCCACATAGGCGAGGAAGGCCAGTCTCACAGAGTGGACCCTCAAGGTGTTGACCTTACATCTGGGGTTTCCCATCACATGGTCACATGCTGCACATGTCACACAAGGTCCATTGGGTCTTGGGACATAGGGAGATGTACTGTAACCAGAGCTATGCTTGGGACGATGACTTACACTACCCTGAACATTCTCATGAGATTTTCCCTTATTAGACTTTGTGTGGCCCTTATGGGAGTAAGATTTACCAGTACCCCCACTCTCCTTATCTTTGTGCTATTTTCCCTCCTCCTGCTTACCAGAAGAAGGCTTGTCCATATTGGACACTCTGTGTGACACCCGTAAATCTGCTACAATGGGTAACTTCTATGGATCTATCACCTCATAATCAGCCAAGTGCTGCTTAAGCTCAGTGGAACAAGAAGAAAAAACATGTTGAAGCATGACTAAACAAATCATACCCTCAAAGGTGGTGGCCTTGTAACCTTCTACCCAGCTAGTCAAGTTTTGTAAAGAATCCATCACATACAAAACCCACCTTCATTCTTTTTGTAATCTCTGAATCTTTTCAAGTATTATTGGGCAGGAGTCTTCCCAAATTTCAATCCAGAGTTTGCTTCAATTTTACAAAGTCTTTTCTGTCAGCCGTTGACATTTCCATAATAGCACTGTAGCCAAAATAGGTTAGTCGAATGAGCAAGCATTCTATTTATTTGCATTTTTAAAGTGCTCACACATCCTGGGGGTCTCAAGGCGCTGTTACAGGAATATGTCTTAATTTTGTATTTATAACGTGCTTAATACCCAGAGGTTTCTAAGAGTGGACCAGAGGATCGAACCTGTGTTGCTTCATGTCGTCTTGTTTCCAAGGCAAACACATTGCTGCTGAGCTATCCTCCTGGGACAATGCAATCAGCATCCACAACTTCCTGCACTCCAAATCCATACTCAAATGCAGTTAACCAGTCCATGACATCATTCTTGTCATCATACATACTGAGCAGATCTTTTGTAAATCTCGGATGAGAGGAGGAGCTTAACCCATTACCAGATCCTGTAGAGGAACCATTGGCAGCTTGTAACTTGGCAGGTTCCAACTGGTGGTCCCTGTCCATCTGTTTCTGTGCTTTCTACAGTTCTAGCTTATCCATGCAAAATGCAAGCTCTTTCTGCTCCAACAACAGCTCTTGTCTTTTGAATTCCAGCATGTCCTCAATCCCAGAGCCAGCAAAAGAAACATGGGACTCTACATTATCCCTGTCATCACCAGTCTCTTTTATGAAGGCCACAACAGTCCTTTCAGCACCTTTTGCACTGTCATAAAAGGGTAAAGCTTTGATTTGGCTTTCCTGCCATTCCATGATCTTCTGGATCATTTCAGCTTTTGTGCCAGAGGCTTGCAAGCCTCTTTCTGCACAGATCTTCCTTAGTGTCTCAGACTTGGAAGCGCGTCACATTCCCAATTGCTTCCATGCTATAGTGAGGCAGGTGGCTTACTGTAAAATTCAAACTAAGGTCACTGTGTTACTTGTGTAAGTGTAACCTGGGTATTTCATCAGCGTGCAACACTGGGAACCTATGTTCTTATCCCACCACTGTACACCAATATGTTAAAATGGATTTCCAAACTGTGACCTGGTGGGCAGAATGTTAGGAGTCCACCGTAGTTTAGTGGAACAGCAGAGCCTTCTGGACAAGCCAGACCAATCACAGTAACTTGGCAGGCAGTCAAGATTAAATCTCAGTAGGAGTGAGTGTGATCGGAAGCCCACAATAAACAAACACAGTAAAACTCCGCATAATACTCTTAGACAAGTGTATATAAAAAATCAGGCCTTCATTGATCGATGCAAAAACAGGGGTACGACGGGATAACAGCAGGCTCTGGGTGCCAAACCTTCTAGCACATTTCTGGTGGTTCCATTTGTAGTTTGGTGTGAACTGCAGTTGATCGACCTGGAATGGATGCAGAGCCCCTTCTCTTATCCAAGATTCATTTTGCGCTCAAATCTGGGATAACCAATCAAAGATCTGCTCTCTTGCATGCACGTCAGACGTGGACCATTCCCGGTCATGGTGGTCCCAGTCATTCAGGCACACCAAACATACTTGCATCAGAAGTGTGGATTGGGACCAGCCAGTCCCAATCCTCTTTCTCGTCACTAGCACATGTAACATGCAGGAGCCCGCGAAAGTTGCGGTTTCCGTGAGAGGTTCCATGCCCAAATAAGGAATTCCCAGCTCTACTCAAACTGGGGGAAGGCAAAGGGACACAATGGTCAAAGGACAGAACAAAAGACTTGGTGGCACAGCCATTGTGGGCACTGACCCCAGTTTTGAGCTAAACAAGCTAAACGTGATATGCGTAATTAAAAAGAAGTAAACATGGTATAAAGGTAAACTTCTGCCACCATCCTATGCACACCTGTACAATAACCAAAATATTCTTAGAGGGTGTTGAGGGCCATAAAACCAAAGGGCCCATTTGTACGGTCCTGTAAGGTACTAGGCACATAGATAACACGTTACCAAAAAAGGCAACATACTGAAAGGCTAAGGGAAACATAGTTTCCAGGTACTGACAGTCTGAAGGACGTGTCAGTTTCCCCATAATGGGTGAGCAAAAGCCCAGAGGAGCACACGTCAGGTTAGGTTAGCCACACAAAAGCAAAAGGTTTCGGCGGGGGGGGGGTATAAATGGAGGGAAAATCACACCTAAAGGATATGTTTCCTAACTAGGAATATAAGTATAGGCCTCGCAAAAGGCCTTGAATATGTTCTCTAAAACACTAACCATCAAACGCACACAAACACACAAACACTCACACCAACTGATCTATGTTTGACATGGTAACATAGTTCTTCATCAAAACATATTTTTCTTTCGCTCCTGGAAAATCATTCAGATGTGATAATTAGTCATCGCTCACCTGAGAGTACTGTCAACTATTGAAAAAAAAAAAGCTTCCATGCACTTTTCATTGTTCTTAACTTGACAATGAATTCATAGCATACAATGTGCTGTTCTTCATACAGAACTGTGAAAGAAGTAATCAAAAGGAAATACGTTCGGCACAACTGACTTCTCGCTCCCACAAAAGATGTAGTTAAACCTGAGCAACTTATCTTTAGAGACATTTGTTCACGAAAGAGCTTCACGCCTTTGTTCTGGCACTTACTCTGCGTGTGTCCATTAGCTGATGGGCAGCTGTTCTTAAGAGGTCAGGACCTCTGCCATGGCCCGTTGCTGGAGGAATACCGAGCGTTTTTAATCTAGCTAGTGGTGTCTCGTATGCTTTTAGCACACCACGGGATCCTTCCATCTCATGCCTTTCACTGATTCACCTTGTGCATTTTCAGTCAATAAATACAGCGGGTGCTTTTGCAATGTTTATCCAAATAGAGAAGACAGGCAGGGATATATTCAGGTCTGTTTCTCTTCTTGAAATGACACAAATGCCAGATATCGATATTGGTTCCCACGATCTCCACAGGGAAGTATGAGCATGTTAAGGTTTATATCTCGAAGATATGGGAAGATTAGTATTATTGTTTTAAATGTGTGTAGGGATCATACAGAGGAGTTTGTTATGCATACATTCCATTGAATTCATACGAAACATATTGGGAGGATAGATCAGGGGCAACGTGCTCGCCTTGGAAACAAGACAACACAGAGCACCACAGGTTCGATCCCTGTCATATCATATAATCGGTGAACCTTTCTGGATAAACACAATTGCGCCTATGTTTTTTGGTTGGTCGTATATAGTGGGCGTCAGCACCTCGAGAAGCAGGCTGTGTGAAGGACAGCAGGTGGCCCACAATCAGATCGTCGGGCAGCAACACGCACATTGGGAAACTGACCACTGAATCCCGACCCTCGCAGAGATCATTGCGTTCACTGACCACCAGAGGAGTTCAAGAAGATGAAATGCGAGGTGGTCATCGCCGCTGTGGACTTTCATCGCGAAAAACAAATAGTAACCATGTGAAATGTTGTGTCACTTCCGGTCCTAGATGTGCTGCAACCTGTGGGGGCCAAGCAGGTTTGTGAATGGCTTCTAGTCGAAAGCCTACATATGTGTATAGCGTTGATCATAGTGTATCCAGACATCTGCTGTACCTTTTTTTGGGTGCTTGGCATTCAGTCGCCTTGTCCATGGACTGTACATGCGGAAGTTGTTGCACAAAACTGCCGCTAATCTGTTTTGTATACAAAGGAAGCTATTATATAACACTCGATTGATTAAAAACAAGAAATACAATATTTTAAAAATCATGTATTATCTTTCAAATAAGTTCAAGCAAATATAAAGACCCAACAGGGCTTCTTTAAATCCATCTGTTCAGTTGAAAGCCAGTAAATACTGTATGAGTTTAAAAAACGTTATTTCAAATTCTATGTCGCATGGGTCTCATCAAAGCTGAGGGAAGCCATGTGATTGGGACTGCACTGCATTTGGAAAGAGAATGGTAACAGAAAAGCCCTCAAAATCCAAGCGTGGTACTACTCTCACTGTTGCAGAGGCAGCAGCAGGCATTGATATGATGAATCTCCAAGTTATTATTTCTTTTTTTAATGTTTAGAGCTCAGTTTAAATGGATTTTGCTTGAAAATAAGAGCGGACAAACAAACACTTTCATGATATGCTCTGCCCCTGCAATGTGGTGTCAATGATGTCTAACCAAGTGGGCTAATAGGACGATTTCATATGAAAACCTATCACTGGACGCTAAATAGTGGGCATGAGTGAAAACATTCTGCTGTGCACCGTCCAACCAACCAGCTTCTGTTATGCAAGATGGCTTGTTATTAGAAACAAATTCACGTGCGAAGATAATTGATGCACATGGCTGTCACAGATGGCCACTGAACACACCAACTCATGTCACAGCAAATATGTCAACGCCTTGTCATCTGTCACAGCATACACATTTAACTAATTTCACTGAGCAGAAAGTTCCTTACACTGAACAGTTGCCTGACTCTTGCTAGGGCCATCCTTGATAGCAAAAATGGATTACTGTAATGCTCTTTTAATGGGCCTATCGATTAAAAACCTTGCCAAACTAACTTCTGCAAAACAAAGCTCTCCGTGCAGCCTTGTGCCTAAAAAAGTCCAACCACATCTCAGCAACCAGGTGCGATGTTCACTGGCTCCCCATTAAAGCCTCCATTGAATTAAAAACGCGGCTATTGCGCACCGCTGTGTCTACAACAGCGCTCCTCATTACCTCAACAACAGCATTACTGATATACTTTATGTGCACTTTGAAAACAGTACAGGAAAAAAGAAGTTTGAGAGACAACAAAAGGAAGAAGCAGATACAACCACTCACCTACCAATTATACACTGTAAGAATGAGAAGAGATAACAGGTGCCAGAACAGTTCAGAGTCAAATAACCCAAGACAAGATAAAGAAGATCAACACATTAAGAATGACTGAAGCTACAGGTGCGTTCTGCAAATAACTCCCCTTATGTTTTACATGTTAAATAAAGGTAATATACATCTTGGAAGATCCACCTGTGCCCACAACTGAGGTAAATATCTCAAATGGTCAATGATGTAATAACAGCGGTAGGGATATTTTACATATACTATTACTTCTCTCACACTCAAACATCACACTCACAAGTATAAATACACAGGAAGGAGCAGGAAAAAAACGTACGTACCGTTATTTTCCTTACCAAAACAAAAACATTTTGAACAGACACATGATCCGATGATCATCTTACCAACAATTGTCAACTACATCCAACAGGGGGCTTATGAAGTAAAGGAAACCTGCTCCTCGCTTGTTGTGGGGCCAACTTTAAAGATCAACAATATAGCAATCTCACCAAGACTCACCGGCATGCACATACACATGCAGGACACTCCTGAGCCATTCCCCATAAAAAGAAAGCAAAGGCGGGGAACAGGAGCAAAGCAGACGTGATACGGAACACATAGAAGACCGGGAATATGTTGACACTTTATAAGTCAAATACACCTAACTAGCTATGCAAAGGAGAGGCCATCAAGACTTCCATACTCATTGCCCACATGAATCCACAATGAATAGATCACAGAACCAACTGTAACACACACAAAACATAATCTATTGCCATACCTGTGGGAATGTCAGTTGATAAGAAGCTTTTGTAAGACCTTTATCACCATACCAGAAAGTTGGCATAACCAAATCTCCCTTTTCTCAGAACCAGGATGCTGGGATCTAATATTTGTTTCTTGAACTTCACATCAACAACATGTATGCTTCATCATCCAATATGTAACACTCACTTCAGGTCAGGTATGCAGATTTCACATGCACCACTCCTTCCTTCTGTATATTGCTCACTTTGTTTGACATACACAGCCATCCTTGTCATGTTTGGAACACCATTTACATATGGGTGCAACATTCCCTGTAGTGGACAACGCAACACTATCAGCATGTTATATATTTAATTATTGCCTTACCAATGTATATGAATGTTACTGTGTTCATATGTTACAGAATGATAACTGGACAGCTAGGTATGTGCATATTAAGCACACATTTACATTTGCATATACACGTTTTTTGATTGAGTGATGCTGTAAACAATACACAATATTATTACTAGTGACGTAAATTAGTTTGCCAGATATGCACATATCTCTTATAAAGAGAAATCATATCTGAGTTTATAATAAAGTGTTGTTCCATGTTTACGTTGATGTAAAACACAGATGTTAACATTCTGTACATGTTCAAAAGAGAAAACCTATAGAAGGAATAACGAGCGGATTGTTAAATTTGACATTGCTGCTTTTTATTTTAGATCACTATATAAAATAATGATTTCTACTCATTGGATGTTGAGACATGTATGTATTATTCATCTCATGTAAACACCCTGAGGCAGGACCCTGAGGAGCCTCCACAGTAATTGGTCTCTCAATGCTGTAGAACGGTACTCCCCTGAAAGTCCTTTAACACATCAGGAACGAAAACCATCTGCTTTCAAAGTTGCTTTCTGAATGTTTGTGTCAGCAGAGTATTGTAGATATATAACAGTTTGCTCAAGCAGCTAGCTCTCCTCTTTATATTCTGCAGCTCCTGCGGAGATATGCCGTCATAGGATGAAAAGTAATACGTGATGATTGCAACGAACGTGCAAAGAAGCTGAGCATGCGTTATCCCTCAGTTCAGCAGTTGATGAAATGATCAAGAGCTGGGAGCGCAGAAAAAGGCCATTTCACTTAACAAGACATACCTCACAGCAGCACAAAATCCATCCGAGAAAATGTATCTCCAGTAATGATTGACACAACAATACACTAAGAACATGATCTCACAGGTTTGAATTATTGCTCCACGAAGGATTATTGTCATTGTCTTATGGGGTAGAGGTACTTTATACAAAACAAAACGTGTTCTGCCCTAAATCCAACGCTCTCTGAAGGATGCTACAAACACATACACATGCCACACTCATTGCATCATCCTTCCGATTATCTTTTCAGTTAATGTGCACGCCCTTAGGGTATTTTTCTGTCACTCAGAACATGAGGTCAACCTGTGGATATGGTTACAAGTTAGCACTGTGAGGTGCGGCCTATTCTACTCTCACGTATGCAATTTTCCTTGCATTTTCTAACTCTGTCATAATATTGATGTTGGCACGTGCTGTGAGGAATTCAGTAAAAAAGGACATCTTTTGATAAAGTGGGTGCTCTTTGTTCAGTAGGGGAACAATACATATAAAGAAAGCTTACACAGTCCTGATGTATTTAGTTAGTTTTCAGAATTATAATAACTGTCTGGCTAAGAAGAGCTGAGATAGATTATCAAAACTGAATCTAATACAATCTAATGATAACATATGGGTCAACAGTTATCTAAAACATGCTCTTCATATGAACATATGAATACAGTGTCATTCTAACTGGTCATGTGTGATTAATCAGTGGCTGCCATACTCATTGTTGGTCAATTGTTACCATAATGAGTGTGGTGTCCTCTGCGAAATGCATTTAAGCACATTCATCTATTGTTTGGATGTTGTCCCTGAGGATGTTGATGACCATTTCAAGGTTAAATAATCTTTTGAATAAGGAGCATGTTGATTTTACTATTCACCCTATTTTTCTTTGTCCCAAGAGAGACACTGGGCCTCATTCCGAGTAGGGCGGTAAGGGATACCGGGCACCGGTAAGGGGACTGGTGCTGGTAATCCCTTACCGCCCTACTACGAGGTCCCTTAGCAGGTCCCTCTTTTAACGCTTGGTCTGACCAGGCGTTATGGACGGGACACGTTAAGGGACTTCAGAGCTAATAACGGTACCGCAATTTGCGGTACCGTTATTAGCGCCTTCCTCATTCCCATTGAGCCCTATGGGGGCTCAAATGGGAATGGGGAATGGCTTTTTCAATGGGGACTTAGTGCCGGTACCGTTATTGGAGGCAGTCATGAATGAGGCCCACTGTCACAATGGCTTCAAGAACACACTAACCTCCAAAGGCAGTTGAAGGGTTTTTATTTTTAATTCAGCAGTGGGCCTAATAGCATCTCTCTTGCTCTATAACCTAGGAAATGTCAGTCACACCATAACTCAGGCATCCACCAATCCCGTACTGGTACTAGAGAGCGTTAACCCCTACTGTCTCCTGGTGATGGCCTAAAGGCTATAGCCTTTTCTACCTCAATTACCTCATTGAAAATCTTCAGGTTCCTCTCCAACGACTTTCCCCACATAAATGACTTAAGGGCTGTGCCATTCAGACAGCTGGCGATTCACACTCGGGGTTCCTTCCATGCCCTGATATTTCTCTCACTGGACCTCTACCACTTGCCCACTCCCCTTTCACTTCTCCATTCACCTTCCCATTCGATCCCTACTCTCCCACCACTCTACATATACACACATTCTCTTCCAGTACAACCGTCATTTTGTGAGAAGAAAATAAAAGTTGGAATTAACATAACAAAATATAATTTACATTTTGAGGACTCTTCCATCTTTGTGTTTTTTTAAGCATTTAATACATCCTCAAATCCAAGACATTTCACCCTGCAACGGGGTAGGAGGGTGTGTGTGTGGGGGGGGGCAGTGATAGGCTTGTTCAAACTCACTGCATTGTTCTTTACATTAAGCATCCTTGCCCTTGAAGTATGAATACAAGTAGGCTAGCAAAGTAATGTTATGTGTGAGGTTTGTGTATAGAAACACGTGCATTTTAACAGTACAGCCAAGTTGGCACATTTCATTTTTTCTCAAATTGAAACTTTTAAATCTGGTTTTCTAAAGCCTCTGATAGTTGTTAATTGTTTTCAATGACACTGTTATGTTTTGTTGAACTTACATTTACAAGTTACCCATGTATTTCTCTTGCAAAGTATGGTCAGTTCAGGATTGCATTCCAGGCATGCTTTTCAGCAGTCTCCCACCAGTCAGCACCCAATGAAGTTACGGGGAAGATCCTTTTAATGAGATTGAAATGTAAATGACTATTTTCTGGTGATCCTTTTTCTTCTGTGGCTAAACTGATGAACTGTTTTAGAAGACTCTGAACGCTAATTAAGTGTACTGGCTTGTCATATTATTTTCGGATACCTTAATAACATGTATACATCTTTGAAGTGCATGTTTTTAAAGCTGCGAACATATGTATTGGATGTAATTCTGTAGACACATTGTTTTGTAAGAAATTGCAAACTGTAAATGCTTTCTGCTGTGGCCCAAGCTATCAGAAATGGTGCAAAGTACTGTCATTTTCTAGGGTGACATTTAAAAAACTATAGACGCTACCATAGTTACTCCTCAGTCACTGCTTGATTGCATCTCTGTCTAGTCACTATATCATTCCTCTGTTGATCCTCTGCACTAAACTTGACTCTCCCTTGCCCCCGTTCCTTTGCCCTCTTTCCCTTCTGCTCTTTCTCCATGCTGACCCATCTCGATTGGAAACTGCTGCCCATCACAATCATAGCCAGCCGACTGTGCATATTTTCACTACTTGGCTTAAACTACACTTCTTGTCAAAGAGGGCGCTCTCTACCTCCTCCCCCAGCCTCCCTTCCTGACCTCCCACCACTCTCTACAGTGCCACACAATAATGTGTTTTTTAAAATATGTACAGTACTCCTTCTAAACTTATGTTTCCTTTGTAAGTCACCTATTTCTTATTCCTCGTTTTTTTGTGTGTATGTTTTGCTTTTTTGACACTTGTTCCAATCCTCATAAATTGGCACACCACTTGCTCTCAATGTTGTGCTGTTGTATAGGCCGCCTTCAGGGGAATGCCTTAGTCAACTTTACATGTTTAATTATAAGTCATTTCTGATAGGAATACAGATCCCTGGCCTTCAAAGGAATACAGATACAAGCATTGTGTATGAAAACAACATTAAGGGGAGCTGCAGTGAGTCCACGGTGGGTGCATGGATGTGTTTTTGCTCTTACATCAGGAAGAGCAGTTCCTGGACTTTTGATCTCATCTTAAATACCTGTTATAGCCATTTTAAAAATAAATACCAGGTATAAAGTTTGGAAGTTTAGTCTAAAAATGGGGTTGTTCCATGTTAAACCAATTGTGACAGAAGTTAAAAAAGGACAGCATGATGAGTGCACAATTCATTCTACCCAGCGCCCATCGGAACTGTCTGGTGACATGTATTCAATCTCATTCTATAACCGATCAATATTAGAACGAGGAGCAGTGGCAGATACGGAAGGTCTATGAATGGATGGGATCGTCACTGCCAACCTATAACCCAGCAATCATTAGCAAAGTCAGGTCTAATCCTTCCATTTGGTAAAAACCTGCAGCCCCGTAACGTACAGAGCACACTCTGTACTGTGACAATATTGAAGAGATGTTCAATTTATAATGGCATAGAGAATATAGCAATTTCCAAAACTATGGGGCTTGCTAAAGACTTTGATACAACAGCTGAACTGTCTTATTCTGTAAACTGATCGTGTGCAGCACAATGCAGGTACACCGAACCTAGTGTATGCGCACACAGTATAAAATTATTTTATATTTAATTAATTTTTTATGTTTGTATTGGCAAAGATATGCACCAGCCAATATATGATAAAGACTGCTATTCTCAGTGGCGTTAGCTGCATATTCCTTTGGTGATCAAGATGTAGTTCAATACATGTACGTTTATTTTAGGAGGATGCACGCTGGAATCCCTTGGCGCCGATTCATGTAAAGGAACATCTGGGATTGGTGTGCCATTCTGCATGCAAATTCTGGTTCGCCGATTCATGGAATCCACTGCGCAGCACCTTTTTGTAACTTGCAAGGATATTGTGCAGGCTCGGCACATCTCTGCGAGCGGTCAAGCACCTTGCGCGAGTCACCACGCAGAGAGTGAGTGAGGCCTGGGCAGAGGGCAGAGTAGGTGGTTGGAACTTGGAAAATGAAGAACAAGGGAAAAAGTGGATATTACGAGGGACGGTCCGCAGGCAGTCCATAGCATGCCCACAAATGCGCACGAGGAAGCCTATTCATGGATGTGACCGCGCATCCTCTCGCCTGCGAAATGTCCACGCAAATCCCTCGATTGCTCTTCCACCCTAAGGCAGGCATAATACACTTGAGCATAGACATCTGCGGCAGTGGGCTTGCATGTAGGTTTAAGGGGTGCATGTACGCAGCCGGGGATCCGATCAGATTTAGGGGTGCAAATACGCAGTGTTGTTTGGTGCAGGAACGGTTTACGGGCGTTCACATGCAGATTTTCAGAATATTACCCAAGTCACGGTACATTGTAAACATATTGTCGGGGTGCCAATAACTGTAATGGGGTACCCCGCATAGGGTCCCTGAGATGCAGACCCTCTTCAGCGGGACCCCATAAACGGTTTGATGGGTACGTGTATTCGCACACGGGGGGGGGCATGCAAAGGCAGCTGTTGTGGCTGTTTTTGCACTGCATGGCAGCATTCTGCTGCAAATTGCAAATATGGGTACTTTGCACAGAATATGCAGGGTATGCATTTTTTATTCTGCGTGCAGGCTCCCACAGTGACATTCTTAGCACGCGGTCCTTGCAGGATTAATGCACTCTTTTCCATGAATCAGCCCCCTTCTTGTCTTTAATCATTCCTATATGGCTGTGAGAAAGAAGACATCCTTTTTATTATTACAGCATGTTTCAGGGGTAGCTAAGTTATGTTTCACTCTCAACGACTCCAGAAGGGTAACGGTTTATCTACATGCGGCAGAATGAATATGAACTGAAAAAACAAGAAAAAAAAGAAAGCTAAGTTAATGCAATCCAGCTCGGGAACTAGTATCAGGGACAAACGGGGCACATGCCCTGAGCCCCCCATCCTGGTGGCCCTGAAGGGGGCCCCCAGATCCTGGAGAGTGTCATCACTCATGTGAGAATAACACGTGCCTGCGGGAGGCACAGGCACATCGCGCACGGCTGGCTCCCCCTCCCCGGCCTTGACTTTAATTTTAAGTTCAATCCTAAGTAACTCAAAGGCCAAGAAGAAGTTACTAAGCAACATAGCTCTCTCCTCTCTGTGCCCCCAACCCCACTGGGCCAGCTTTCTGATTCCGAGTTTGCTGCATTGGACCATCAATCATTGTTGCAGGCCATGGCTGGACCTAGGATGGACCAGCAATAACAATGCAACAACAGCCAATGAAAACTACCATTCTGTTGTTACTATTCAGTATTTGATACATTCTGTATAGTAACACAGAATGTGCAGTTTTCATTGTCTGCAGTGAAATGACATGATGACTTGTTGTTGCCACAGGAGGCAGCGTGGCGCCACCTTCATTTCACGAGTTGAAAGTGTTTAGGCGTGGCGTCGGTCGACCGTCTTGAGACAGAGAGCCTGCCTGCTGCGTGTGTGCTGCCTAGTTGGGCCCTGCCAGTGTGCCACTGCCGCAGTGCCACTAGTGCTAGCAGTCCAGTGTGCACTGTGCACCGGCAACCCACCCCGAGTTCCCGACAGGAGACAGAGTCCCTGCTGGCAGCCGAGCCGAGTGCCAACTCCAAATCAGGTAAGTAAGTGCCAGTACCCTTTCCCTGCTTCTTTAAATGAAAGTAGCCACCCATCCACCATGATCAGAATAGCTTGTGTGTGCCTGCCTCCAAACCCTTTGATCTGCAGATACTTCAAAGAGGGGGAGGGCTGCATTCTGGCTGCAGCTCGAGGGGCACTCCATTTCTCGGAACACTGCACATTTGATAGGTGTTTTTCTTAAACAGAAATGCTAAGAGTAGCTCTCTGCTTCATAGCAGTTGGACCCTGTGTTATTGTGTTCTCACAAGGGCTAACAAAAGTAGAAAGTAAAAGAGCCCACAGACAAATGCATTCCTCTGACCAACCGCATAGCCCAGACTCGGAATTGCCTACAGGGCAATGCCCGAAACGAACATGCAAAATAGTAGTGTGGGACAGTTATTGGATCAAATTGGGACTCTTTTTTTGGCCAATGTGGGCCAGTATGATACGTTACTTCACCAGCAGCTAGTAGTTTTGCCCATTGTTCCTGAATAAATATTCTTTAAATTACACAATTTGCAACAAAACTCCCCCTTGGGTACTATTCAGTCTGTCACAAAAGGAATGAATTGACATTTGCAACGGTGGTGCACTTTTTCATCCAGTCCAACACTGGCATAGCCCCTTTCTACAGACCAATGTCCTGACATTTAAATATGCCAATGACCAGAATTTTAGGATTATGTATATTTTAGTTGTATGTGTGCAGGTAAGCCTTGTATGGGTGTTCAATTCCTATGGTGTTTAGGAGGGGGGGGGGGTTGTGTAAGGTACATGTGTTGCATACACATTAGGTGATTTACTTTCCCAAAGCCTACAGTGCATGGCAAAATTTCCACGCTAGCAAATGCGTAAGTGGTCTGCTGAAGCCTAGCAGCTGTAGCACCTACAAAGATAAGCTACTCCAGCGAGGAATCTCCAGTCACCTTGGCAAGAAGTGAGGGCACCGGCACCTTTTGTATGCTGTGGGATGCAAAAGGTGAAGGTCCTGCTGTGGTATGAGTTGTCACAATAAGAGAGGACCTTATGTTTTAAATGTATTCATCGAATTTATCATCAAAAGTTTCAGAGGGACCTGCTTTTACAAAGAGATGGTTTAGTTGCCGTACCGTTCTGAACAGAATTGTAGAGGACTTTGCACCTGTTATTTTTTCTCGCATACAAGGTAGTTTTCACTAGGTGAATGGCCTAGTGTCTTGTTTCCCTTCAATTTGTGTAAAATAGATTCTGTGCACTTTTATATAAATGATCCTGTGCATTCAGCATATAAACGATTTGCACACTTCGCTATATAAACTGTACTGTGATCTTTGCTGGAAAGGATTATGTACATTCAGCATCTTCTACAATTTGCAAAAATGATTCTGTGCACTTCATATTGAAAGGTTTTGCAGTGCACACTTGTATACATTATTTTGTGCACTATGTTTTTTATAGGAAGGTGTTTGTTCATTCTCTCACTTAAAGATTTCTGCACGAAATTATTTTGTGCACATTGCGTTTACAGTTTTTGTAGACTTTCTGTAGACTATTCTTCACAATCTACATACAGTAATCTGTCCTGTGCATTAGATATAATGCTGCGTGTGTGGTATGCCCACACACGCACTTGATATTTGTTCACAGAGAGTCACCTGCCCCATGAACCTTTACATGGAGATTTGCGCGTTTTATGCTGCAGCCGTGTGTTGCTAGTTACTTGTGCCAGGGGCACGGTCGAAAACACCTTTCCCACTGCACACACATGGTTTGGGCCTCCCGTATGGCGTCTTGTCACAGTGAATGGGGAAGGTGGTACTGTAAGAGAGAAGGCCAAATTGCAGGGCCTGGAACTCTATTTAAGAGTTACTGTGTTTGGCCAGGCACGGGACTCACTTTGGGCGCCTGCAACACTTTCAAATGTAGGCTATTGACTCTGCAGCACTGAATGCACAGCTGCACCTGCTACCATGGCCTGGTGTCCTTCACACAAACACCTTTAGCTGCTCAGCCTCAAAGTGATTCCAAGTCCCTGTCTCCCTGGTCCAGGCCGGCAAGGGCGGCAGAGCGGATGATCCCTGCTGGTGTCCGACTCCAGGTCCTTTGTCCTCCCCTGGGCCCAAGACCCTGGCCAGGACCCCAGCAGCCAGAAGGCATCAGAAGGAGGACACCAGTCGGAGACCTGCACGCCCTGCTCTTGCACACACTTTCTTCTAACAACGGACCAATCTTGCAATAAGCCCCCTGCCCTGTGCTTCCAGCGTTGTTATATCGTTATTGGGAAGGATGGATGTAGTGCTTTGCATAGATGTGTTTAATTGGAGCACTGCAAAACAAGTGTGGTGATGAAAAGGCCAATGTCTGACTCGAGCATGTCCCTTTGCTCCTCTCTTCACTTTGCCAGTACAGAAATGACAAATTGCAGTGGGGGCGTTCATTTTCAAAATTGAAGTTGATAAAAAGTGAGCGTCAAACTCGTATGCTTTAAGCCAGGCTCAATTATTTGGCTCTGTTAAGCTTTGAATCTGAAATGGTTCAAAAGATAGCATTTTCAGACATAATTAAGGATTTTGCAATATGCAAATCTGGAAGGAAACACATAGTTTAATGTTGGTGGTGTAGAAAGCATATCCTCACTGTCATCTCATTCTTTCTAGGATTATTTGAATTTGTTTGCCGTGTGGGCATGAACTGAAATGCCAAGTGAATTTTGATGTTTTGTTACATGCTTATGTAATTTCTATACTGCCTTATTTATTTCATGCTTTTCCAGGTGCTTGTACTTTGGACACATTCATACAGGAAAAACAGTTCATTTTATGTAATAAATGCTTGCTTAAAATCCTTTCCCTTTATTTTCTTTCAAAATTAATACATTATTTGAAACAAAAACAAGTGAAATGTCCTTAATATAGCATCCTCTTGGGGAAACAGATCAGAGCTGTATAATGTTTATATTTTATTAACAACTAGATAATCCATTTACAGCTCAGAGGAGTATCTGTTGAATTAGACTTGCGATATGTAATCCCTTCATTTTTCACATCGGGAGGGGGCATGGGTGTTGTGGGGGTCGACATGGGGTTGGAGGGGGGTGGGAGTAGGAAATGGGTTTCTGGGGTCAATATGGGTTTCGGGGGCCTACATGGGTGTTGGGCGGGGGTCCAAAGCTGTAGGTGCCCCGGGCCCCCGAAACTGTTAAGATGGCCCTGACTAGTTTAAGTAATGGTGTCATGAATTTCATGTTTTAACAGATTTAAATACCAAGCACAACCAAGTCAGTGAAGTCAGCATGTGAACTGCCTAGCGGTCTTCAAGAGCAGAGTAATGTTGACCTGTAGAATGTTTGCAAGGCCAACTAGGGAACATGA
The DNA here is from genome assembly GCF_040938575.1 of Ambystoma mexicanum. Taxonomy (NCBI): domain Eukaryota; kingdom Metazoa; phylum Chordata; class Amphibia; order Caudata; family Ambystomatidae; genus Ambystoma; species Ambystoma mexicanum. The sequence continues at coordinate 893,716,978 of NC_090937.1, read as the reverse complement.
AATAATAAATAAATACATAAATAAAACATCATATACGATGTGTGAAAAAGGAACATGGGCATAGCGATTCGAAGGTATTTATAGAAAAGAATGGCCTCAGGAAATGTACAGGAGATTACATCTCCCAGTAGTTAAAGAAGATCTGGTATTATTTTTTCTTTCTTTTTTTCCTACGTCAATACCAGCTCTGCTTTAATTGCTATACTTTGAAGCAAGGCTAGAAGAGCCGTTCGACGGTGTAGAAATTTAACTTGCATGCCCTCTGTCTTCAGGGGGAGGGGAGGAATGCACCAGCATTATTCAATACATTGGGCCTGATTTATGACATTTTTAGCACGGTGCAAAGTGATTTTGTACTGGTTCCAAGTGACTTTGCACTGCCAACAAACACACTGATTTACAGAGCAGTGCAAAGTGTATTTTTGAAATGCAAAGTGGGCTATCCCCACCCAACCTCACCACATCTCCACCAAACTCACTTCTTTAAGTACAGGAAGGCTGCCACCAAACAGGGAGGCAGTGTATCAAAATAACGAATGCCCTGCAGTAGAACAGGGATGAGAGGTGGTTTAACATGGTTTAACTGCCTACTCTCCTAATAAACCAGTTGTGATACCCATCATAAAGATAAAACAGGCACAGACTGAAAGTATACCTTCTTCAGCTTTTTGTGGTAGTGCAGGCTCAGGGTGGCTATATCTAAGGAGGGTTGTGAGCTGATAACAGTAACAGTAGCAATGATAACAGTAGTGAACCACACAGCAATAGTACAAAGATTCCGAATAAATGAATGTACAATAATGGTTCTATTCAAATATAGACTTCTAACTAAACAATGCAAATAACTAAAAACAAACTTAAACGCCCACCCTGTAAAGGTTGTATAATCTGGATAAATGACAAGGGTGTTCAGGCACTCATTTGGTAATATCAATGTTCAAAAAGGTGTATAAAGAATCTGGACAGTTCGGCCCTTCTCCCCAAATGGGAGAAACTCCCTTTGAGGATAGGGAGGTGTGCCCACTTTGCATGACCCTCGCTAGGGTTCTGGGCATGTGGGACCTCACTGGGAGTGATTCCCCTCTTGGGACAAGTATTCCCATTTCAATGAGGTACTCCCTGTCAGGATCACGCAATCCCCCTACATGAGAATCGGAAAGAATGTTAACCCTGTTATGAATTTACCGAATAGCGACATTTCTTTAATCTCTTTGGCTTCAAGTAATGCTGGATTCTGTCTGTACGCCACAGTCAAAGATAATTGACACCCCCCTTTAGTTTGCAATGAGAATACATTGAAAAAACAAGGAACATTGAATGTGGAAGAGAAAATCCTACGCAAAGGAGGTCCTCGGATGGGAAGACATCCTGGAGGGAGGGAGCCATGCTAGAACTCAGAGCCAGAGGTAGCAAGCAGAATGAACAAAACACTCAAAGAGACACCAGAATGCTGGAGTCCAGACTGGAAATGAGGCCTGGGTCAAGAAGGAGACAGGGATGTTAAAGCAACCATCTTGACTGGTGGTGCGACCATAAGTAATCCGGGTGGGTTGGGGGCCCATTTAATGATGACAAGACCAGACAGCAGTGGAGCAAGAGAATCCCTGAACTCCACACGAGAAGGGCAACAGCTGACGAGCTGAGCAACAGAAGGGAAGCAAATGCTGCCAAACAGGTAACTCTGTGGAGAGGGTCAAATAGAGACTTGAATCGAGGCCAGATAAAACCAAACAGAGACAAAGCAAGCCTATCAATGGGCCAGAGGGCTTTGGGGAGCCCTGGGAATTTCAACAAAATTGACACTCCAGGCTGGAGAAGTCACACGGGATACAGGAGCACAATGATGGCTTCCAACAGATTCTAATCGGTGGTTGAATTGGGTCAAAATTCTACTTCTGCTGACTATAGTCAGTGAATGACACAACAGCTTTGACACAGAGGCTTCTAGCGGCTTGATTCGGCAGCCATGTCGGGTTGAGATGGCATTCTGTTGGGTCAATGCCCTGCTAAGGATGTAGAGGGTCAGCATTTGTCTTCACTGGTATGAGATGGTGTTGAGAAGGCTTAAATAAGCAATTAAGCAACTCAAAGATTGTGCACCTGTACCCAGTAGCCTGATCTGTAGCACCTGTTCTGCAGTGGCACACAACAGGTTCAGATGACACAGTTGCCCGTTTGACAGCTGCAGTGACAACCATGTCTTTGCAGCACTGCGGCTGCATTTAAGATTTGAACCACTGCGCCAAAACTAAGATGATCATATGCAGTGCATGTTTGTGGCAGGGTAAACTCAAAATGCAAGCTATGCCTGGTGAAAGGCACTAATCATGATCATTGCAGCCACATTCCATTTGATATCATACATGAGTCAGCTCCTGTGTAGCCTTACACCATGGTGCTGCATTTCTAAAGATCTTTGACCCTAGTGAGAAGGTAAGGGGTGGGGTTGGTATAGACAGGAGACAGGAGATCACTGTACAGTGGGAGAAGATTTCAACCATCTTATTTCTTGCTACGTCTTGCTCTCCTTTCTGTGCCCTCCACTTCCTCTAGAGCAACACACTTTGGGTGTGATGTCAGAAGGGAAAGGTCCACTTCTTTCAAGAATGGGGATTGGACCACTAAGGCAGACTACCTTTATTCCAATCACATGTAGACTTCTTACTTAAAAGAAGGGGTCTCTCACCACATCTTTTAATCATCTCTGCAATCCAACCCTGGAAGAAGATTTTTCTGGAACCTGCTGAGTGAGCAGTCCTTTCTACAGTCCTTCAGTTGTGAGATGATGGCAGGTGCTCCAAGGAGGACATGACCTCTGCCTGGACTAAGAACTGCATCTCTGCCAGTCACCTGGTTACCTAGGACCTGAAGGTGTGGCCAGACTCCCCCATCTTTTGGAGCCCAAGAAAAGGACTAGCCTTGGCTCTTGAGATGCTGGATTGGGATTTTCAGCCTCTGAAAGCCCGAACAGCCAAGATCCCTGTGTTGTCCGCTGAGTCATGATTTGAGCAACTTTGATTTTGATTGAACCAACAGGATCCTTCAAAGCTACTATCAGCATTTATTGCTCTCTGAATCACCATTTGCCACTTAAATCCAGTAGCCATTGAGCAGCCGAAGCACATTGTTGCCTCGGCTCAAACCAACAAAGTAGCGCTACATTGCATTGCTTGTGTCACCTTTCAAAGCACAACTTCTTCATTGCTAATCCGCTAAGATGATAGACCCGACAATTGTGTCCCCCAAACAGTGAACTCTGATCTTCCACATCAAATCGACTTTTCTGCACATCCTGGTACCAGCTCTCCGCCATCGAACTTCGACCGCCAGCTGAACCTGGTGACCACCCGAATTGCACAGCTTTATTAGCTGCTTTGAGACCACAGCTATCTTCTGTTCGACCCTGGCTAGACATGAGCTTGCCACTGGACCATTGCGACTGCCCCATCCTTTTACCATGAATGACACTGAGAAGTCTAGTTTGATGCCATCAATCTGCCAAGACATACACAAATTTATCACTGACTGATATCTACCCACCTGGTCCATCTCTGGGCAATAGAGACTGGCAAAGGTATTTTACTCCCTTTTGCAACATCAAGAAATAACCTTTTTGAACATTGTGGTATTCTAATTACCTTTCCCCCCTGGCTCATTACCTAGAGTGCTGCATCTATTCTATCTTTGCATATTCTGTGTTCTTTCTACAAGGCCAGGTTTTTCTACCAAGTTATTATTGCACATGGTTTATGTGATTAAAGTATATATTTTTATAGAACCTTGATTGGACATTCCTTTGTTTTGAACTGTTATACTTCACTGTTTGGGTTGATACTAAACCACATTCTCAACCCTCTTGATCTTCCCTCAGCCCATGTTACCAAATTAAGTCTATCTCTTATCAGTGTCTGTTTTATTTTTATGAATTTGTTGGCTATTGATTTGTAGAAGTGTGCGGGCTGAGTGGGCCTTTTAGCCTTTACTCATCCTTGCACACCTGCAGGGCAATTTGTCACACTGATGGGCAGCAGTTGGGATTTGGAACAGACTGCACCTAAAGCCTAGTCAGACAAAATCAGAGTGTACATTTAACTAATGTTTCACTGCAGGTTTTTTTTTAATATGTTACATGTGGCTCACAATGGACATTGTGCAGCTCCTGAATACAGTGTTCCTTCACAAGATTTGTGAGGGGTTGGGTTTTACACATTGCAGTGAATTTAGGAAGACTGAACTGCTGAAAAACCTCAGAACAGTATTAGTTGATGGGGGAATTTAATGTCATTGTGAATTTGACAGACCAAATGCTGCAAAGCTAGATGCTGATGCAGCATGGCATGGCTACACACTATGCATTTGGCATGGAGCTTATGAAAGAGGAATCTGATCAGCAGATTACCCTTTCAGAGACAGAATTACCTGCATCATTTTATCATTTAATATGGCTTTCACACCCTTGCCAGATGGCAATTCATCAGACGCTTCTCCTGGTCTACCTTCCATATTCGGCTACTCTAACAGTGCCCCTTCCCAAACCTGCTAGCTTCAAGTTGACATCAATGATCAGCACTTTGGTGTGCGGGTGGCTTTGTTATGCCAGTGCTGCCTGTGAAGCATAATTCTAAGTGGACCCCTTAGTCCAATTCTAAGTGGGTATGTTTCTATGAACTGGAGAAGGTGTACCCACTTCCTGTTGGAGAAACATTCTGGCTATTGCTCCATCTGGCAGCTGTGGAGAGAGTCAACCTAAACACAGACCTACATCAGTCTTGCCAGAAGTAAGCTCTGATCACAGAGCTGAAACTGTGACATCAACTTGTTGTGTCTTAGTAAGTGTGTGATGTATAGCAGTCACCATTGCAAATCAGTATGGCTAATATTTATACATCCATGTGCCACAAGACAGAATTTAGCTTGTAGTTGCAGACAGTTAAAATCCCAGCTCTGCCTGAGTGCATCAGGGATGCACAGGTGACATTTAAATCTGCTCTGTGATACTTACGACATAGTATGGTATATTGTATTAGACTGTGCACTATAATTTCAGTATGGAGAACATTTAAAGGTGGATCTCATTTGCAGACCTCCCCATTTAGAAAAATAATGACCTTCATCGTTGTTTGATCAAATTAAAAAAGACGTTGGATATCCCAGCTTCACCAGATGACATTATGACATTATGTCACAGTTGGGTTGTGGGCTAGACAGGAATGGGACATGAGCACCCCTCTCCTGTCATATATAGCCCTTTGTACCATCTCATTAAAACATTTGATTACTTGAGATTCCACATTTACGCTAGTCACATATGGATAAAGCAGGCAATATGCATTCATGTTGCCTCAGCAAAGGTTATATGAGAGTAAAGCCAACAATGTTAGGTTTGGATACCAATGTCTGGCACTACAACCTGTTTGAGAGGGCTTAAGCTTTCACAAATTCATGTGGAAGGTCCAGGTAGAAGGCAGAACTCTACAATGATGGGGCACTGAGAAGAAATGGATGTTACAGCAAGAACCTGAAAAGAGGATAGACACCTGCCCTGCAGGTTGATATACCCCTCATGATTAAAGAAAAGTCTACAACACTTTCATCAGATTTTAGATGGCTTACATCTTCCAGTGATTAGCATCTATGTTTTTCTTTTTTTAAAGGAATCATCAACATTGTGCTGAAAATGGATTTAAGGGGCCAAAAGATCACATAATAGATGAAGAAAGAAAGAAAGAAATAGAAGAATTTAGTATGTGTGTGTGTATGGACTGCTCAATGGGCTAATGCAACTACTTGATGGTCTATGTTTTGTTATGTTATGTTACTTTGCATTTATATAGCGCCTTATATGTACCATTGGTATGGTCTGAAGGTGCTTGTAGGTTGAACGCCCGCGGGAACCGAAGTTCAAGTCAGTGGAGAGAGTAGAGAGAGTCAAAGGTGCTTGTGAGCACCGGGTATGTGTGCAGCTGGTGTGGCATTCCTGTAATAGCTGCTTCATAGCGGTAGGTGTGATGGTTGAGAGATCAGGGGCATGTGTTCGTTCTGGCAGGTTTTATCCAACCGGTTCTGGCTGCGTTAGGCCTGAGGAGAACGCCTATCTGGGGGTGTGAGACCAGCAGTGATTAGTTAGAGTGATGTGGAGTATGAGGCAGATGTTGGTATGAGAACAGCCATACCGAATGGTGTCATAGTATCTCTGTGTTCTAGTTGAATGGTGATGTAAAGAGGAGAGTAAGCATGGTAATGTGATAAGATGGTTTACATGCTCTTTCAAATGTTACATGCATTCCAAACCATGCATGTATGTCGCGCACTTCTATGTGATCTAGTCAGCTCCATGCATTCCAGTCCGCTCCATGCACTCCCTTCTGTTCCATGCATTCCAGTCCGCTCCATGCATTCCAGTCAGCTCCATGCGCACCCGTCTGTTGCATGCATTCCAGTCAGCTCCATGCATTATAGTGTGCTCCAAACCATTCCACGCACTCCCAACCGTTCCACGCCCTCCAAACCATTCCACGCCCTCCAAACCATTCCACGCACTCCAAACCATTCCACGCACTCCAAACCATTCCACGCACTCCAAACCATTCCACGCACTATAAACCATTCCTGAAGGGCATGTGAAGGTTGGATGGGGGTTATGGGAGAACAGGTGCAGGGGCAGACTGGTCGAGGAGGGCCTGGTGCCCTGAAAGGATCTGAAGTAACCAGGCAGCCAATCAAGAAGCAGAGAGGGACATTAGCATGGGAGGGGGCTGATGGAAGAAGGATGAGAACATGAGGATCTTGAGAAGCTTCCAGAACTTAAGGAGAGTCAGCTAAAGTCTGAGAGGGGAATTCCAGAGGGAGGTGCCTGCGGAGGAGAGACATCTCCCTCCCACTCTCTGCTTGGAAAAACATCTGATCTGCAGAGGGTTTGAGCTAGAAGACCAAGGGGCTAATCAGGAAGGTATATAGGGAGAGAGAGTTAGATGTAGTGGGGTTCCAGGCCCCAGAAAGCCTTGTGGATGATACAGAGGATCTTGAACTTGATCCTTGCACCAACCGGCGGCCAGTGGAGAAATGTTAGGGCTGGAGAGATGCAGTCCCTGGGATTGAAGTCAAGAATGAGTCTTGTAGTCCTATTCTGGATTAGTAGAAGTGGTGAATGGAGGAGTTAGTCAGATTGAGGCAAAGGCTATTGCGGTAGTCCAGCCTGGATAGGACCAGACCTCTGGAGTCATTGTGTTTCTGGGGGAAGGTGAGGAAAGGGGAATGCCTCTGAGGAGGTGTTTCTGAAAGTGAGCCTTCATGGCAAGGTGTGTGATGTTCAGAGAGAACTAGAGAGGGGAATCGAAAAATACACCACAGTTTTTTGCCTCACAGGTGGGTGAGGGAGCCGTTGGAGGCCAGCCAGAGTGGAGCAGGAAAGAGGGAGCTGGGGACCCAATCATAAGGATCCGGTCATACTGACATTATGGCAGAGATTATTAACAGTGTGCCATGCTTGAATAGCAGACAGTCAGGACTGAGAGAGGAAGAGAAAAAGGCAGAGGAGGGAAACTTGAAGTAGAGCTGCATGCCATCAGTATAACACTGGAAGTTAGGAGAGAAGGAGGAGATCATCTCTCCAGCCCTAACATTTCTCCACTGGCCGCCGCTTGGTGCAAGGATCAAGTTAAAGACCATCTGTATCATCCACAAGGCTTTCTGTAGCCTGGAACCCCACTACATCTAACTCTCTCTACCTAGATACCTTCCTGATTAGCCCCTGGGTCTTCTAGCTCAAACTCCCTGCAGATTAGATGTTTTTCCAAGCAGAGAGTGGGAGATAGATATCTCTCCTCTGCAGGCGCCTCCCTCTGGAATTGCCGTCCTTCCCCTCAGACTTTAGTTGACTCGCCTTAAGTTCTGGAAGCTTCTCAAGATCCTCATTTTCTCATCCTCCTTCCATCAGCCCCCTTCCATGCTAATGTCCCTCTCTACTTCTTGATTGGCTGCCTGGATCCTTCAGATCCTTTCAGGGCACCAGGCCCTCCTCAACCAGTCTGCCCCTGCACCTGTTCTCCAATAACCCCCACTCAACCTTCACATGCCCTTCTGGACCCCTCCCCTTGCACTTGCCTGGATGGGCCTGCACTCCTTGAACACTTCTAGCCATCCACCTCGCATTTGCACATTGACCGTCTTCCCCTGCACTCACCTGGCTCTGTCCACCTGGCCTCACCAGGCACTCGCTTAACCCTCAGGCTCTTCTGCCCTCACTGGCACTTTGCCTCTCCCCCGCGCTTCTTGGTACTGCACTTGCACTATCTGTATGTCATAAGGCCTGGTAGGACCGTTTTTGTTTTTGTCATACTTGTTCCCCCCTCTTATCTTGTTGTGCCTTGAAACACATTGCGTATAGGCGCATTACACATAACAAATAAAAAATATAATAAAAAAATATAAATAAAAAACAAAAAAACAAAACCACAATTAAATCTTTTCTCTGCTAAAACTTTTCTATGTGATTGTCTGGAATATTAAAGGCTGCACAATAAAAGGACAGATTTTTTTCACCCGATTTTGTAGGCCTTTAATATTCAAAACACATCAAATCCTCCCCTCCCCCACCTTTGAAATCGGGGGTTTCAACCCAAGCCTCTTTCAAACTCTGCCCCACTCCAACCTCACCTCACACATACACACACACCTTCTCCCCAGTCCCCGCCTCACATTAAATTGTCCACACGCACACACATACATTCAAACACACTATTTCTCCCCAGACTCCTCCCCACCACTAACACTGTCCCCTTTCATACACACACGCACGCAAACACACACTTACCTGAAACCCATCTTCCCCTGCCCATCTCAGTCCGCCTGTAAGCCCCTGCGCGCACCCATATGCGGCAGGGGCGTGACAGTTAATATTTCAAAATACTGCTCTGAGTGTTCTCAGGGCAGTGTTTCTAAATTAACCTTTTTCAATTTTACAAAAATGAAAAAGACCTTTTCACGTATTACCTTTAAACCATATCCAAAAAAACATAACTATACCTAAAAGCAAATGGTACCCAGGACATCCAATACTTGAGGAATTACCTCGCCTGCACCCAAGTTTGGATGACCAGCCCATACAGGAGGCTCCATCTCACAAAGGTGAAATGTATCCTTCTTGGTCACCCTCAGAACACCATTAAAGGTTGGCTACATGACATGCATGGTGATGGTTTTAAGCCTCACCTGGCCCCATCAGCCAGGTATTGCAGGATCACCACAGGCAATGCTCTCTCTTCCAAAAACATATCATTAATAAAGCCAAAACCACCTGATACCAGCTCCCCCTGCACTGAAGTCCTCAGAAATACAGTCCAGACCCTAATAAACTCCCCTATCGATAGGGGAAGCTCCCTCCTCTGTGGCACGTGCCCTCTCTTAGGGTCACTCAACATGTCACGGCACAACTCCGAACTGGAAACATGTCTCCTATCATAAGGGAACTGGATCGGCTTCCCAACCCAACCAGAATACTCTTTCATAGTGCCTACATTACCTAAATGTAATACCTATAAGTCAACCACTGCTTGACACACCTTCCTGACACACTGAAATGTGAAGTGCAGGTGGGTCGTGCTTCATACAAAAGCAAGTAAATAAAACTAGGAAACGGGTCGCTCTTTCTCTACATCCCTGCATACTGGAGCATTATCCCAGTGATATCCTACACTGCACACACCCTCGTGCAAGTCAGAAAGGCCTCATATCTTGTAACCCACCCACCACACCCCCCCTAACCTCATATGTTTCCCTCAATTAAATGTGCAGCACTCCATTGCTTTTTAGGCAGTTTCGCACTACTTGAAACCCAAAGACAAACACGCAAATGTAATGTATTTGTTATGATACACCTTTATTGATATTTGGAAGCATTTTGAAATCAACAGTTCCTAGACTAATTTCCAGACAAGCTGCCCACCATGCAGCAGCTCCAGTCCTATTTCAATGCAGAAAAATGAAAGTAGCCTTAAGAATGAGCAGCGTTTGGGATTCAGGAATTGGTAAAGAATAAAAGACAGGAGTTAGAGCAGACATAAGAAGCTGCTGGTAGCAACAATATTGGAATCACCTGACCTTCGCTAGATTGAATTTGCCAATTTCCTTCAGAGCAATACCGGAAAGGCAGCTTAAACACTATCTTCCCATTGACCCATTTTAAATCTACAATGTAAGTCCTCACTCACTCCATCTCTCTACTCTTTTTTGAAGTCCTGGTGTCTTCCCACCCCATCAAAGGAACCCACAAAACCCTTTCCCCTTTCCTCCTGTTAGTCCTGTAACTTTACAATACATGCACGCAACTACTTTCTACTTGTCTTTGTTCCCTTTTTAACCTAACACGGGAGTGCTTTTATAAAACCACATGTTGTTTGCTTTCTCCAATAAATACAATTGCAGAAGGTCATTAGAAGGCAAACATTCTATCATTAACAATAGGTTGTATACAAACAACCACCCTACACCGAAGAGTAGCAGCTCTGTTTCTCCTTGATTCATGTTTGACCAATCTCTATATCAGTCCGAAATACATAATTGCAATTCAAGTGTGAATGTACATTGCAGAAACAGAAATGATTTTTCTTGGGAAAGATTCATCTCTCTTTCCATCTAAATGTATATTTAATATGGTACTTGACGTAGTCACACCTCCATTGTCTGGATTCTGTCAGCTGTCTTGACAACTAAATGAGAGTTGAGATGGACATTACAAGTTTGAATAGAGAGAGAAAGAGGGATGGATGCATGTGTGCACTGGTGAATGAGTGGAGGGATTGAGAGAGGGAGAAAGAAAGTGAGAAAGCGTGATTTGTGCAGCAATGAACTCTGGCCGGGGCCAGTGAAAGGACTGTTGCTTCCCTAGGCAAAAGATAATTTTGGTGCCTCAGCCCAGTACCAAATCCATATTCTCTGAACCCCAAAAATGTCCAGCCCATTCACATATGTGACAAGGCAGTGTGACGAATATGAGGATGTCCTCCATTCTCCTCTAGCAGGAGACCTTTCCCATGGGGCCAGGACAGTGCATTCCCAGTGCAATAGTCCCTGCTGGGGTTGGTGCATGGGGGATGATCAAATGGGAGAGGTAGACCCTTATGGGTTTAGGAACGACCAACCCCTGAAAACGTGGTATACCTAGTACACCCTCCCTCTTTACCAAATCCAAATCCTTTTTCCCTAATTTCATCCAGTGCCAATATCTTTTGTTGTAAAGACAGCCACTGTAATATGTTAGACCTGACTAAGAAGACAATTTGCTTTCCATATAGTTCCAATGCAAGTACTGTGAAGAAGAATATAGTTAGGAGTATGAAAATCACTCCAGAGAACCGGAATGAACGGTCTAGTCTCTCGCCACACTTCATTGGTCAAAGATAATACAAAATAGCAGCAGGAAATAACATGAGGAGAGCCATCTGCAGTAGAGGAATCCCGGGAGACCCCATCACAACGAGCAGGGAGACGCACCATGAGGCGCTGTGCATGGAGGCAAATGGTAGCATGAAGGTAGTCCATGATGAAATGACTACATCAACTGCTTCCACAGATACCCTCCAGGCAAACCACAGATCGAGAAGGTAGTAGTGACCAGCGGAGCAACTGTTGATGCGGGGAGATACTCCAATGCTGCTGGAAACTGAAACCGCAGACCAAGATGGAAGCAGTAACTGGCAGGGCTGCTGCCACCATCAAGAGAGCACCCGAACGCTCCCGGAGCATCACAGCAGAGTACCACTGCTCGGAATATGCAAACCACACAACCAAGTACGTGGGCAAGCCAAGAGGTGCTAGAGGTCTTGGAGGAATCAGGAAATAACTACAGAGCCAGATAATATGGTCTGGGACCCTGAGAGTAACACATAGAGAATGACACAGTTGTTTGCTTGGCAGGAGAGTAAACCAAGCGGGCAAGAGACATTAATGCAAGCCTAGGACTGGCACCAATTTAAGAGCCAGAGAATCTGGGATACCGAGACAAACAGAGACATTCCAGACGGAAATACAGGCTTGGAAGGAGTGTCCTGAAGAAGGTCGCTTATATTTGCCGGCTTTAATTAGGGGCCTATTGTGACGACCGAAACATATGTTGAGTTACAGCAAATAAGCAATATGCTATTTGTTTTTGTATTAACACTTACTGTAATCACCAAGAGGTGTTAAAATGTATGTTAATATATTGGTTCTAGGTGGTCTTGGTACCACAAGTGTGGAATATTGACATGTATAGTGAGATTGTGAATGAATGATGGAATGAATGGTGGTGTTTAAATGTGGATGTTGAGAACAATAAATATTTGTGTAAATTGCTTATAAATAAATATATATTTTTTTGACAAGACTTGGTATTGTTTAAATGTGTACAGATGTTCTGATCTCATTTCGCCCAGGTTCATTTTGGTTGTTCCAGAAGAATGGACCAGACATAAACCCTCCATGAACAAAGAAGAGGTGTTCATGGGAAAAGCTGGAAACATTTATTATACATCTTTGGGGAAGCTTGGAAAGTCCGGAGAATGGAGACAAGTCACCTGGCTGAGTGAAAACTGTGTTTGTTTTTGGTGTTATTTTGCAAAGTACAGGAAACCACATAAGGGGGAGATGAGCTCCTAACTTCAGAAGGGAACAGGAAGGAATCCAGGGTAATGGAGCTAAGCCCTGGTCATTCAAATTCTACTTTGTGGAAAAGGAACATTTGCTTTATTCATTGACAACCCAAGACAATGGGCACTTTCTTTTGGCAAGAACTGTCATTATCAAATGTGTTGTGAATATAGCATCCTTGCACAATAGATTTATGTTATTAGTGTTATGTTCAGAAGCAGGGTTTTTGGACGAGACAGTGACTATTTATTTGACATCCTGAGGTGAAGCCCTCTGAGCTTTAAGGACAGAGAGGCTGTTTTTCCAATACTTTTACTGGTTAATAACACTTTATAACCAAAACTATGGGCCTCATTACGACCCTGGCGCTCCCCTAATGAAGGGGGCCAGTACGGGACTGGCCTCCTCCATTACAGGAGCGCCGATTACAAGCTTCCCATCACGGGACCCAGATTGGACGCCTGGTAAAACCAGGCGTGCTTTCTGGGTCCCGCGAGGGGACGAAGGAGGTACCAACGGGCCAGTTGTAATCTGCCCGTTGTTACCTCCATCCCCATTCCCATTGAGCTCTATGGGGGCTCAAATGGGAATGGGGAATGGTTCCTGCAAGGAGGAATTACCGGGTCCTCCAATGTTGGAATGATCCGGTTATTCTTCATTGCAGGAACCCGGTAAATGAGCCCGGTTTGGTGGCAGCCATGGAGCTAATAGCTCCATGGCTACCGCCAAACTCGTAATGAGGGCCTATGTCACCTTTGTGTACGAGCCTTACTTCTGCACCCTTACAGCAGACACATTCATAGGTGCCCATGTATCCACCATCCTTCAAACCTTGTAAATCAATGGAAACATTTCAACACACATAATCACATGCTGAAAGAATATTCAAAGAAAGAAAACACAAAATCTCAGCACTGAGCATATACAAATAATGCCTGGACAGTGTTTGTACTATATTCCATCACAAACATATAAAACAGGGTGAGAGCAAGCATATCCTAGAATTGATACAGCAGGAGAAGGGCAAGCAGACAATTCTTCACAAAACAAACAGCATGATCAGAGCCATTACATGTTTCCTGCACACATTGATAAAGCATGGCACCCCCAGAGCAAGCTCCCCACACACAGGTGAACTGGGACATCCGACCCAGCCCTTTTAAACAGGTAGCAATGACAGATGGAGATGCAGAATATTACTTAAACATCAATAATCCAAACTGACTCAGGAGTTTGACAAAATGTGACTGTTTTAATTTCAATTATCTAAAACAGGGAGTTACAACGAATATCAACGTGTTCGCTCAATCTTCACACTCAATTCAACACAAAAGCAGATTGTGTACTACAAACTCGTCATCATTGACGTTAATCTGCATTGCAAACTACTAAAAACCTATTTGGAATGGTGATAGGCTTATACAGAATATCTAGGTATACATTCCATACTCGTCAGGGAAGGTGATTGGGTCTCTAACATCAGGTGGGGCAACTAAGCCCTCCTCTAGTGCAGATCACTACAAACCTCATCAAATACACAATGTCTCATTGGTTATACAAACTATAGTGCTCTCTACTATATGTCCCTCTATAATTGGTTGGCACCCTTGTACCCCTATTTAATATTCCACCTACGCAAGCAGCACGCAGGCTGGCACACGGGTGCTGGTGGGCTGGTCATAACCATAGCTTCCCACCAATTAGCCCTGGCATCCATCATCACACTTGTAGCCTACTAGTCAATGAAAGCTTTGAACTTGTCCTTGGAAATGTTCTCTGCGCTGGAGAATATGAGGGAATATAGCATACTATCCAGATCTTAGCTGTGACAATTCATCTTCAGACGTGAGCGATATAAACAAGTGTTAAACTGCACTTGCTCTTTGCAATCCCTTTTTACTGGCCTTGCTTCTTATGTCAAAGTGAGGTAGTTTGGGATGGAGTAGTTAACACACTGTGGCTAAAACGGTCATATGATGTTATAGTTTGCCCATTGCAGAAAGTCCCTAAACTGAAGATAGTAGTAGCTACCTGCTAGCCAATTTCAGGATGTTCTGTGTGTGAGGTTAGTGTATAGGGCACTCCCATAATTCAATGTCCCATCAATGGCGTATAGCTTTGTGTCAGTCTTGCTATTATGGGTCTCTGCATTTTAATCATCAATTTACCAGTTTCTTGCAATGACCCGCCAAATGTCAATTTAGAGTAATGCATTTCCACAAAGGTTTATTATGGACCAGCATTTTAACATCAGATGACTCACTTAACAAAGTAAACAGGACCCACTTAACAACGTAAACAGGTTATGTGTTATGCAAGTACTCTTCGCATACTCGTGTGCACCAACGTAAATTGACTGTGTAGCCTACACTGGATAAATATATCAGGGCAATCCCTGAGAAATATTGCTCAGAAGTGCTTGTATCATCGTCACATATTCTATATAATAACAATAACTGGGTAGCTTTTCACCAATGACATTGTAGGAAATGCTGTACAATGAATAAAAGTGATTATTCACATGCATATTCTTTGCATTTTGCATAATGAAAGCGCCATGAGTACCATAATGTCTATTAATGCCATTGTTTTTAGATTGTCATAAATATAAATGCATAGAATTTAGTTTGAGAGCAAATACAGTTTGGATTCAGTACTAGTATGTTTGCCCTTCCAGTTTTGTTTGGAAAGTCATACACACATGCTAATGAAATGCTCAATGACAATGGTCTTCCAATCACAGCTACTCATCCCTGTTCTCCTGCAAAGCAGTAGTCATATTGTTACATGAAGAAAAGCAGGCATCAATGTGAGCACTTCTGCAGTGTGTCCCTGGTGAGGCCATTAGATCCCTTCTTGGAAATTGAAAGGGGGAGGGAGAACAGCCACCCAACACTCAATTGCATTTACTGAGCACATTCATACCACCAGTCTGTACTATTACTCCAAGGAATCTTGCTGATTCCCATATGTTTGCACGCAACACCAGAAAATATTTCCTCTGGATCCTACAGCAAATAAACACATGTCTCCCATAATGTGCTATCCCACCATTGTAGGAGCTTTTGAACATGCTATAAGACATCACAAAATACATGCAAACTCCGGATATTTAATGAAAATAATGATGTAACAATGCAAGTATATGTACTGCTCTACTCTTTTTTTTAGAAACTTTTGCTTCACACAGCTGCTTGCCATTGCTGATAGATGGGTGACATATGCTGACTCCTTCAGGCAAGCCTCTGCACCATGCATCTACAACTAAGTGAAGGGAATTGCGGGAAGGGCACTGGACGACTGTGAGGGTAAGTACGCCCACCTAACAATGGGCATATGGTCAACTGCTCAAGCAACAGATGTCATGCTTATCATCAGACACTGGGTCACCCTCGCCCACACCCTGCATCAGCAAAGCATGACACAGCAGTTGCACACTGTCAATCACCAGTAGGGCACCGTGTGTATGAAAGGTTTATCAGCTGGTTCCAGAAGAGATGTTATCTCCGAAAGAAAGTTAAGGAGATTGTGACACACTTGTTCAATTCCTGTTGTTTAGAAGTGGACTTTGTGCAATTTGACAATGGGTCTGATGTAGTAGTTTCCCTGAAGATAGGTGAAATCATGCTTGTTCCCCTTTCACATGTCCACCATCTTGTGGTGACCCACTAGCACCTGCCACTCGATAATATAGTTAATGAGCCCCAGCAAACCTGCACCCCCTTTTGCCTACAATGCCTAGCTACAGCCACACCACTACCTTCTTCACATCCAGCTGAAAACTGAAATACAGACTCAGCAGAATTCAGCCCTCCATATCCTGAAGAATCTGCAAAAGTAGAGCTATCCCTTAACTGACTAATGTAAGGACAGAGCTGAAAATCAGAAGCTCCTACTTCACACCTACACAGTGTCAGATGTCGGATACTGTTTTTTTCTTCAATGTAGCATGTCAGCAAGCAACTGCCACTGATGTATCAGTTGGAATACATATCTATCCAATATAATATAAGATAACCCATAATCAATTGGGCATGTATGAGAGTCTAGATTGTGCTCTAAGTTAGTGTTGTAAAGCACATATTTACTTGACCACTAAGTGTTACATATGAACAATTAAATAATATACACTGTTCACATCCTCTACTCCGTCATGAATCTTTACTAATCAATCAAAAATGTGAACATGATTCATGGAGACTGGCCGCCTGGTTCATGGAATTATTTGCGTGAAAAACGCAGATTTGCGCGCTTTTCTGCCCGAAAATCCCTGTTTGAAGTATGGGGATTTTCAGGCAGAAAGGCGCGCAAATCTGCGTTTTTCACGCAAATAATTCCATGAATCACGATGTAAATGTAGTGAGTCAATCTAAATCAATAGTCATTATTCACGTCAAAAAAGAGTACACATCACATTCAATATATGTTCCTAGATATTAGAAAACAAAATTCAATTAGCCACATTATTTTGCAATAATAAGTGTCCAATTGGCAAACACTTGTTTCACAATGAATTCACCCACTATCATCAGACCTGTTCAATACAAGACATATGAGCTCCTCAGATCAATTCAGTTACAGGATGAATGGCGACCTCTAGCCCTACATTGGAAAACTAAAAATCCTAACAACAGTTGTAAGATATAAACCTCTGTGAAATTCACAGAGAGACACCATCACAAATAGGAGGAAGTGGAGAAAGTATCTACAACAGTGAGAAGCAAGAAGTTGTTTTCAATTTCGAGGCATTATCAAGTGACTGAACAAAGATAATGGGCCTCATTACTAGTCCGGCGGTAGCTGTGCCAGTAAAACCGTCAGGCTGCCGACGGACCTGAAGGGATTTACCGGCTCCGGACTTGCTGGAATTACTGGGGCATTAAAGCCCCGGTGATCCAGTAAATCAGGAGCGTCCGTCTGTGGCCGTGTGGCGTTACGCCCGCCAGGTCAGACCTGGCGGGTGTACCAACACACGGCCACAGTAGTTAGCTGGTCCGGAAAACAGTGCTTGTAATAAGGCCCAATGATTCATATATGAATTGCTGTGTGAGATCTAAAGGCCAGTGGTATTCACAGTCAGTGTAACTATACAATTAGTGTAACTCAATTTGTATGTGACTTCACCAGCTTCTGTTTATGAGAAGAACAAATGCATCAAATATATGGTATTACCCAAATTGTTCGTTTACAATTGTTCGAATGAACAATTGACTGAATTTAAAGGGTCACAATTGACCTTTTCACAATTGACCGTATATATATATATATCGCTTTGGTAATATATATATATATATTTACATATATATATATATATAAGGGGTTTTGGGCGGGTTTGGGTTGGGTGAGGGTGCGGGGGGTTTCCCCCCGCATATATGTTACAATTGACCTTCACAATTCGGTCAATTGTGAAAAGGGGTCAATTGTCATTCGAACGGTTGTAATACGAACAATTCGTATACAACCAAATATATAACAAGGTAACCTCATCTTTTTATACATGGAGGTTTTTTGATGATACTAATGCATTGGGATACATTCATATAATCTGTGTTTGGTTTTCAGGTGTTGGGAATATAGAATAACACATTCGTGCATTGATGTACATATATTAATAAAACATGAAATATGCATCTTTTGTAGCTGTTACCATCTTTAAGACCAAGTGGAAGCACGATTCATAGAAAACATATTGTTTAAACATAGTGACAGTAAGTAAAATAGAGAACAACATCTCTAGCCAGATCCGATGACATACTAATAGTTACAAAGCATGACATGGATCACTATGGCAGACAGTGCAGTAACGAGTCCCCTCTTCATTATCTATAGTAAAGATGTTGCAGGAAGATGGTCTGGAGAGTCCATCAAGATTACTATATGTACAAGCATAGTCTGCTTTCTTTCTCCATTAACTGGAATATATATACAAAATGGCACAGAGTAGTTGAGATGCCAATAGACATGTGCTTGCTCTCATCATACCGCTATGGCCAACACTCTTGAAATAAGAAGGGTGTACCACTAACAAGAAACAGCACTGGAAATAACTCTCGCTTTAATCCATCATTGACAGACTGTTACTGACTTTATCCTATTATACCAGGTAATACCAATGGAACTTAATTAAAATGGAACTGAAGAATGCGCAACTGAAACGTTCATGTGCAAGCATCTGGATTCTGTCACTATGATGTAGCATTTATAAAGGCAAGTATTGCGTTCAAGACGTGTGATATACTTTATGAATAATGTTCTATAACCACTTGTTAATAATTGCAAATAATGTGCAAATATGTGTGCGTGCTAGCAGGTCGCATCGAAGAATTAATCAAGTTCCAGAATGGATCCAATTGAGCTCATAACTGCTGAGATCTAACAAGGTAATTGCCATGCTATTCTATCAAAACGTATTTAAACCTAATTAGAGATGTATAGCCTTCCCATAATGGATGGGAAGTAAATATGTTGTTATAAGTACAATATTTCCGGATCCATCTAAGTCATATAAAACTAAGTTACAACATAAAATAAAATGATATGGCGAAATGGAATTGATACTTCCTTATTGAAGTAAGCACTAATAGCAATTGCACAGCTTAAATGGGAAATGAGAACGATGAATGACCAAGGCTTATTTTCTGTTTCTGATATTCTGTTCTTTTTCTCACTTTTACACACATAAATCTGTTTTTTGTTTGTACGCTGCATTATTTGAGCACATGCCAATATATTTTAAATTGTGTGATTCAAAACAAGTATGTACTTAGTTTAATTAATGTTAGCAGCCTTGAAGAAGCTCATGATAGTGGTTGCATATCGATTTCATTCAACTAAGTAAAACACGGGTTGGTCAATTGGATTTGTTTAATCTATTGCAATATAATTTGGTTAATTGAATATTGATCTCTAATATCTTACTATCTAGGAACATTTTATATTGACGGTGATATGTGTACCTTTTTTATTTTACATGAATCATGACTATTAAATTATACTGACTTGCTACATATAGTTTCCATTCATAATGTTCACAATTTTCAGCAATTAGTAAAACAAGGTCATTTCAATTAGTAGCACAAGATAAGAAAAGTGTGTTTTATGTAAGGTACCCAGCATGCTACACAAACATGAACTGAATGGCAAAGCAGAAGCAGGGCCATTGGCCATGCTTATGCGTGTAACCTTCAACAGTATGCACTCATTCTAGGAAGGATTGGGGATATTGTGTACTACGGACAGCTCACAGTTAAATCCAAGGTGGCAACTTCAAAACAGCCCCTTCATGAGGAAACACTGGTGCCTTTCATTCATAAGAGGACTTGCTAGTCAGGCAAAGATTGCACTGACGAGATGTTCAATAGCAGGATGGAACAAGAAGAGCAAGCTGAAGGTCAGAGATCTCAATGTGGGACTCCACCACTGTGCAGATGTTTAGTGGCCAGAGTCCACTCATTCTCTCGCACCTCTGAACATAGTTTGGGCAGCAACATGAAGACCTTTCATAGAGTGGAAAATACAAGAGACTTTGGGATAGACAGCCCTCACTCTCAGTCTTGCTTGCAGTATTCAGCAGGGTATCCACAGAAATTAAGCATACACACTGTAGGCTAGATGGATGATCCCTATGTTCATGAGACCTGCACAGTAGATAGTAATGATTGTCCACTGCAATTCCTGCTTGACAGATGTCCAATGTGGCCATTTGTATGTATTAAAGTAACTGCGTAAAGCCGTGGCTGTCCTCCCACTAACGTCTGCTGTTTATACGTGTTGTTAGCATTGCTGGGGCAATTTTCTCAGACCACAGTGGATGGCTCCATTTCACAGACATAAGATAGCTTTCCATCTGACTTCCTTAAAAATGAACATGTGTCTTATCGCCAACTCTGGCAGATGTTTACACCACGTCCATCTCTTGGAAGACCATAAGAATGACTGTTAAGAAGAATATTTTGCTACCATCAGCTACAACACGTGGATGGAGAAACACAGCAAATGGGGTGGAGACTTGGACTCAGAAAGTAGTGCCTGAATGCATTGTAAATGTCATTGTTTCATTTTTCCTTCATTCTCACATAAATTGGCTTAGTCAACCTGCTGTTCTATAATCCTAATCCTAGCACTGCGCCCACACTTTTGCGGTTAGTAGTAGTGGTTCTGCTTGGCAGTGAAGCCACTACTGAGTTTTTCTGCACTCTCAGGTTTTCATGCCTTTCCAATCACTACCCTCTTGCCCAGTGAAGAATGTAGAGTCATGCTCAACCAGGTAGTCTCCGATGGCCTCAAACACTGCCAGAGGATCTAGCTCCAGCAGAATGACAGATGACAGGCAATTGAGGCAGAGGGTGCTACGAATTCATCAATGTCTCACGTGTCATTAGCAATTGCCACCACACCCTGAAATCTAAAACCACAAACGGGAGGCTTCAACATCTAGTAGTGTAAATGTTACCTTGTTCATCGATGCAGCCACTGGGTCGGGTTCTGTTGGGCCAGACACGTGCGTCAAGGAAGATCAGTGTGCTCGTCGTGAGATAGAGGGTGAGTGGGTTCACTTGCAAGAGTGAGACTGATGACCATCTGGAGCATCATCACACAGTTCCTTGCAGCTGGCACATGAGCTGCACACCATTACATCATTATACCAAGGCCTACATTGCTTGCACACGTGCTCTTATTTGGATTTTCCCGATTTACTGTCTCCTGAAAGGTACATATTACAGTACGGCCTCTACAATTATAACCAGACCATCTGGCAAGCTGAAAGTGTCCAGCACACAAGACCTGATGTGCAGTGATCACGGATGTGGATTTCTCCTGACCTGACTTCACACTCTTGAGTAATGACTGAGACAGCCATACCCGCTGTACATGGCCAGTCTTTCAGCAGTGGCCCCAGTCTCCTCCGCAGCGTCATCAATTGTGTGGCCAATCTCTCTCTCCTCCCAGCCTGGTGCTCTTTGGTCTTCTGCAGTACCACAGGCCTGACCTGACTTCACACTCTTGAGTAAAGACTGAGACAGCCGTTCCCACTGCACATGGGCAGCCTTTCAGCAGTGGCCCCAGTCTCCTCCTCAGAGTTATCGATTGTGTGGCCAATCTCTCTGCTCTAAGCCTGGTGCTCTTTGGTCTTCTGCAGTACCACAGGCCTGACCTGACTTCACACTCTTGAGTAAAGACTGAGACAGCCGTACCCGCTGTACATGGCCAGTCTTTCAGCAGTGGCCCCACTCTCCTCCGCAGCGTCATCGATTGTGTGGCCAATCTCTCTGCTCTAAGCCTGGTGCTCTTTGGTCTTCTGCAGTACCACAGGCCTGACCTGACTTCACACTCTTGAGTAAAGACTGAGACAGCCGTACCCGCTGTACATGGCCAGTCTTTCAGCAGTGGCCCCAGTCTCCTCCGCAGCGTCATCGATTGTGTGGCCAATCTCTCTCTCTCGTCAACCTTGTGCTGTTTGGCCTCCTGCAGTGCCACCGATCATTTTTCCCTCTGCCCCTTTACCTCTCGGGCAAACTCTCCCTGCTGTTAATGGAGTACTGCCTCCTCCCTGGCAACAAAAGACAGTCATTGTTGTCAATTCCAATGCCTGGAATAGAACCTTGCAACCGTGGGTCTTCATTTCCAAGGGCCACGCCTTATTGAGCCGCCGTCACTTCTCCTTATCATTTGAGTAGTAAATGGACGTCTCCAAAGCAGTCAAATTCATTAAGCGACGTTCTTAAAAAAGCTCCGTACACATGCTGCATGATGATTACACCATCATTAGGTGAAAGCTTGTAAATGCTGAACGCCAATTAAACATCAGTCGAATCTGCATACACACGCAACAGCACGCCACTCAGCAGCAAGCCTGGCAGTGGCAACCGTAGTATAGATGTACTTGTCAAGAATAGGTGATGACAGCATTCGATAAGATGTGTCCTTAAAACTTAGCAAACATAATGTTCTGTCACTATGGCAACTCACTTTTAATAAAGAATATTTTCTCTAGCAGAACAGCAATATTCCTCCTGAAAATAAGCAATTTCGAGCTATATTTCCAGCGTGCAGCTTCATTAGATGTAAAAAAGAGAGCTACGAGCCCCACAAGAGACAGTAAAGGCCCAGGTTTCTTCTCCAAAGGCCGCTACTCCATTTAAGTCAATAACTGGATGTGTCGAGATGGTAAGCGCTCGATCTTCGCTCTGGCAGCAGCAGCAGGACAGGGGCTGCTCTCCCCGGTGGCTTCACGGAGCCGGCAAGTGTCGTTCACGCTTAGAATATTGCTGAGTGCTATTATTAGAGAGCCACAACCAGCTGAAAACATCAAGTGATTGAGGGGTTCTCGGGGACGCAGGGGATGGATGATGACTCGTCGGTGCTCTGAGGAGCACATGCAATCGAAGCTTCACTATTCAGCCAGAAAACAAGCACCGGCTCCATCCCGTAGGTCTGGCGTTATGTGGTGGCAGCTGCACTTTCTGAGTGATCAAACATCTTCATAGGCTATATATATGGTAGCGCCATTGTTCGGTCTATATTAATGCTTTATTTAATTACCAGGTGAGCAGGCAGCAAGAACACATTCGGTGCCCGAAATGTCGGAATGTGAAAAAAATATATTAACTTTGCATTTTATTTTATTGCGGGGAATGGTTGGTGGTAACTACAGCAACATATTATGTGTCGGAAACAGTTTATGGTACTATGAGAAAACAAAAACCCTTTCATTTTATGTCTTCTTATGTATGTAAATTTGATAAGGACTTGCATGTATTTATTGCATGCGTTGTATTGCATGTTTTCATATGAATTGGCGATATAATGTCTTCTATTGATATGAAGTATAAAGGTTGAATTTAAGACAAAAGACACTTAATAAACATTTTTTTAAAAAAATAAAGATAAAGAGCCTCATTCTAAGTGTTCCGGAAACAACAGGCCCCAACTAACCTTACCGGCCTTGTTGTTTCTGGACCGGCACACTACAACTCTGCCGGGCAGGTGCCCTCCCGCCTTGCAGGTCTTACCTGTGGGGCAGGACTTCACCCGCCCGCAGACTTTTCACGGGAGCACCGGCACCGTTAGCAACGGTGCTGGTGGTCCCGTGTCCCCATTCCCATAGAGTCCTATGGGATTCTATGGAAATGGGGAGTAACACAATTACCCCAGTAATTTTTTTACCCCAGTAATTTTTTCCGGGTCTGGCAGCAACCCGTCGGTGGCACCGGCAGGGTAATCGCCGGACCCTTAGTAAGGCCCATACATGTTTAAATGTGTCTGCAGGGAGCAATACGAATTCAACAATGATTCTCTGGAGATAATTTAAAAAATAACATTCTGGGCTCTGGTTCCACATTCGTGATGTTGGAGAATCATGGGTGGGTATTTTAGAAAAGGCATCAACACCGCAGTGCAGTCCTGCAATGACCCCTAGATAAGAATGAAGGGAAAACAACTGAAGATCTGTAACTAGTGGAATGAAAGGATCAGAGCCCTTTCTTGCAGCAGAAATTCTACCAAACAAACTCATGCGTCTTGGTGGAATAGCGATGAGAAACAGATGCGATGTTAGATGAGAGAAACCACAATTCTTTCTCTATACTAAGTGAATTGTATGTTTTGTATTTTGTAAAAAGTCGGATTGTTGACTGTAACACAATAAAATAAACTAAAAATAAGAAACCACAATTTGTTCTATATATCACAATAAACACCAATAGCAGAAAAGCATGTTCTGCTTCTCTTTCAGAGGTGCAGGGTGCCCGGGTATGAATGGGGCAAAGATGCAAAGCAGTATCAAGTTGAAAAACAGGTTGTAAATGTCTGCGTGCAGTGCATGCAGCCAGCAAGAAGATATTTTGTTACCTTGCATTGCCCTGCGCCAATGCTCCCTCCTAGCCCACACAAACACACATTTATGTACACATACAGATGCGCACAAGCAGTCTCACACACATAGGGCCTCATTAGGACCCAGGCGGTAAGGGGTTTACGGCGGCGTAAACAGCGCCGACCCTTACCGCCTGATTCCGAGGTCCCGAGCAGGTGTTAAAATCCATTGCGCTAAGTGACCTTGTTGTTAATTACGCCACCGTAATTTACGGTGGCGTAATTAACGCCTTCCCCACTCCCATTATGCCCTATGGGGCAAAAATGGGAATGGGGAAGGGTAAATGGGGATTGGGGACTTACCGCCCCGCCACCTCGGAATGGGGCGGTAAGTCTGCCAACCACCATGACGTAAACGTAGTTTACGCCATGGTGGTAAAGGTACGACCCAGGCGATAACTTACCGCCTGGGTCGTAATGAGGCCCATACAGCTTCCTCAATTTCACATAACACCCAACAGAACACTTCCCTCTCGCAGATACACAGTGTGGGTACAGGCTTAAAGGGCGCATTGGTGCAGGGCAATACCAAGATAAGAAAACATGTTCTTGCTGGCCGCAAGCAATGCAAACAGTCAGGCAGAACATGTTTTCTTACCATGACATAGCATGCTTTACTGGACATCTATGATAAAGTAAACTTGATGACTGTTGTCAGGTGTCTTGACTGCCATATTTTGCTTCAGCCAGTCTAGCTCTGATTTCTAACTGTGGCATGGTATTTTCTATTGGGCAACAATGGTAAAGGAAGCACTGTAATTGTTATTACGTGCCTAGACTGGCTTACATTGTTGAAGCAATTGTGGTCTTTCATTTTGAATACCAAGCCAACAGTAGTATATTCTTACAAGGGGATACTGGCATTATGCGCAAAGCTATATTGTTATTATGTACAAAAGCAAACGTGTGTATGCTCTTACATGGTAGCGGAGTGCATGAAAATCTAAGTGCACAACCAGCGTCAGCATGTTTTCTATACTGACATATGTTGTGGAGGAAGGCATCATGGGAATGGATTGGGAAATGCTCCCATGAACTGTTGGTTACGTGATTCTATTTCATGTTTCCATAGGTTAGCCAAAAAAACTGACTGCAAGCCAATTATTCACAACGTGCGGTGATGTGTATTACAACATTTTAACAAACTATTCAAAAAAGTGGGAAAAAGTGACTCCTCTGCAATCAAACAAATCACCAGCCGCCACTGCAGTGTAGCTGACATGAAAGAGCCAATGACGAACATTATTCAAGCCATGTGTAGGACCCGCGAGCCTACAAGTAAATGGTGACAGTAATAGACCAGGATATGTCCACGAGAAGTTCACATAATAAGAAGCACTGACCACTAATGGGATGGAGAAGCAGAAATAAAGAGAACAGCACTAGAGCAACAGCATGAGATATGAGATTGTCAAAGAGACAGGCCTACTGGGACAGCAAATGGGAGCTGTGCTCTCAACTACATTGGCCATTCACTGGTTTATTATTATCATTATTATTATTAATAATGATATTTATTATTAATGGTATTATTATTGCTATTGAGTCAGTCAAATTATGATTACCATTACCATCATTGGCACCATTTATATTAGTTTTGCTGTTATTACTATTGTGTTTATAATTATTAAGATTTTATATTATGACAGTACTTCTGTGCGTATTTTAATTTTTGATAAGCCTGAGCAGTATGTTCTTATAGCACAAGAGAATGTTGTGTTTTTTAAAGGTTTTTTTTTTAATTCTCTGTTCACTTACGATGGAAACTTGGTCGGACATCAAGAAGCAGCTCAAGAACTTCCAGCAAAGCTACACAATCTCTTGCAAAGCAGCACACACCTGTCACCCACAATTCTGGCTCTGCTTTCGGCACGGCATGCTCATACATCCTGACAAGGGATGTCCAACCTTTGTCCCAGTGCACAGATCTTCCGTAGGCTAACATATGCACATTGTAATTGTATTAAGTCAGTGAAAGAGGCTGATGCTTTTTGGCTAATGTGGAGAGATGAAGAACAATCCATTTTGCACGGTGCCTCTTGGGAGTCAGGAGGTAACGACCTAAGCAATCGTATTGATTTGTTATGATTGAAACATGAAAAACAACGTGCTTCATTATGTGGGTCAGTGTGCATTTAGCCTGTAATGTGTGAGCTTCTATGTATCATTTCATGAATGGAATTGAAAAAGACCAATAATACAGGAGTGTTTTTATTTCTTAAATGGGAATCCATTGCCCCCTTACAATTCAGAACACCGAGAAAGATCTTCCAAATGAATAGAGATTTTCAGTATGAACCTTCAATCCTTACTAATGACAAGTAGTGGATAAGACAATTATTTTGGTTATTGCAATTTTTCATACATTTATAGTCGTGAATGTGTGACACACGCATAGCAAATGGTTCCATGTAATAATGTTGCCACAAAAATCTCGCCATGCAAAAATATCGCCAAACAATTTTCGTTTTTTGTGGCAACGTTATTGCATGGAACATGCGGGGGACACCGCCGCAACCCTCAAACTTTTTTGGTTCTTTTTTTTTTTTTGCCCCTGTCGCCATATATATGGTCACCCAAATAATATTGCAACAACATTTTCCCGGCGATATTATTTACGGCGACCATATATATGGTGATATCATTACCTGATACCTAGCAAATGGAACCAGCTCAAAGGACATTAAAGCTGAATAATGGTGTGATGAGGTCCCCTACCTAACCATAAAATTGGGTTCTTTGATACTCAACAGGAATGCTCACATCAAGCAGCAACATCCGCTTGGATCCAAAACCCTACAGTAAAAGAAAATTCAGAGGATCTTCTTTCTCTCACCTCGCACCAAAAACCTGGAACATTTTAGCGAAGAACATACGTAACACAAGAAACCACCTATTATTCAGAACATTCCTCAAATCCGGGCTCTTCACCTCTTAAATAGAATAACGCTTACAGAGGCATACACAGCTGAAACAAGGATGAATGAAGAAACCAACCCCGTATCCCCGTCAAGGCATCGCCCAGACACAGAAGCTAAGGAAGCCAATCCACGAGACACCAGCTTACCAACTGATAGATATTACAGGATGATACCCTGGACTAAACACAGTGAGCACGGGATGGAAGGACAGGACAACTTATCAAAAGAACCTTGTCCTACATATTACACATAAGCACCAAGAGACCATTGACGAAAATGCATAGAGAGGGAGTAGGCGACTGCTAATCTACAGCACCAATATCAGAGGGGGAGATCAGACACACCCCATGCCATTACAATAAGTTCAAACACAATACAGCTGGGAATGTGCCATGAAATTATTTATAACAATTAGGAGGACTAGTGAGTATTATGCCTATCTACAAGACAACTGTACACAAAGAAAAAGATCTGTAAGAACTAGGATATATATATCCCACTAACCCTATGCTCAAATCTCTGCATACATAACCCGACCGAAAAAATCCACACAACCATCTTCTCGCTATGTAAACTGAACGCACTTCACCACATGGCAACAACAAACAAACAGTACATAAACTGCACCAACAGCACATGAGGTCTCGCCTCAGTCTGACATTCACACCAAAGCTCAGCGCACAGTGAAAACCAAACTGAAGCCGCCAACAGCACACCACTTCTCTCACTTTCCTACACCCTCTTTACCCAACTAACCGACCCCGCCTTCTTGTCTTCAGATCCGCCTGAGCGCCCGGGGACCAATTCCATTGGTGACAGTGCGCGATATTAATACCTTTAACATTAACATTAAAATTAGTCAGTAGAGGAAGTAGAGAGTCTGACAAATGGGAAAAGTCAGGATTCTGAGAAAAGGTGATTCATCCTATGTTAAAGAATGTGATTCTAGGACCCACTGGCGTAACAAGTAGATAGCAAAGTATCAAGGTGGTGTACTAGGAGAATAGGCAGAAGGAGAGGAGAGTCCACAGAATGTTCATAAAGGAAATAAGCCAACATGTGGTATCCAAGGGTGCCTAAAAGTGGTGCCAAGACACACACTTTCCTGATAACTACAATTGCTGGATATGTTATTTCCGATCCAATGCCTAAATGTGCTAAAACAATGATATTTGTGCTAATTAATTTTAATATTCTCATCAATTTAAGGGCTGGCTCTACTTTGATTAATGTTACATAAACACGTGAGTGCAAAAACATATCTCCAGATCCACAAAGACCATTTCATGGACTCCATTACCGAAAACAACATATTTTTGGGAGAAGCAGATTTAAGCGGAAGACCTGGTCAACTACAGATATACCATTTCATAAGTCTGCTTGTAACTGAGTTGAGATATTAGACTCTGTATACCTGACCTCTAGGTGTCTATGCAGAACTTTCTCATACTCTAGAAAGGGAATCTAGAATATATGTTGGCCAAGGATTGGAGGGGTCCTCTGTTCCCCACTACCTGTGTATTGGGATCATTTTGGCTCCCGTTCAGTTACTTATACATATAGATGTGGTGTTTATACTGTTATAAAAATTGATCCCAGGATCTCTCTTCCTCAACATTAAGCTTTGTGAGACTGCTAAGAAGACATGTTTCTGAATTGAATTGATGACAGCAAATGATCTGGTGTTACATTGGATCTATTCAACCTATAAATCATGAAAACACACTACTTAAGTCATCAATGGGAACAGCACCAGCATGATACAGGAACAAAATGATAAGGCAAAAGATGACCCAAAATACATGTGAATTTAATAATAATGATATTATATGCCAAGACATAATTCCTGATAAAAGCAGGGCTAATAGACAAACACTAATTCTAAAAAAAAAAACATTTAAATTCATATCAAAATAAAATATACAGAATAAAGGGCACAGCAGTTCAGAGAAACAAGAAAGAAATGTGTTTTCTTATAATGGCACTGCAGAAAAGAATAGACCAACAACTACCAGGCACATGTCGTGAAACACTTAATGTTCCTAAATAATCATAATGTAGTTAAGAAAATAATCCAACAATTGTTGAAACACGTTTAATTCCCTAATGATAACAATGTTGTAAAGAAAACAATTTAATGGTCAACAAGGTCAGGTCATACATTTCCAATACGTATATTTTGTGACACCCCTTTTGTTTTCAAATCAAATTGGTCATATTGTACACATTAATCATATTGATAAGGCCTTCCTCACTCCTAGTTTTGACTGAACTAATTGATGAATCATGAACATCAACAACAGTCTTCATCAGGACTTAAACACATAGTTTTCCCCTTTCTTTTTCTAAGAGAAAAAAACACAAATTTAACACACACACATTATACGTTCACACATGACATAAAAACAAACACATGAAAAAAAGGTCGGGGAAGGAGCAAAATGCCATACAAAACAATGTGCATCAGACCTCCCTTATTAATTCAAGAGGACTATTTTGGATATAGCACTTTGTAGCCACAGCATTTTTTATATATTTTATTGGGCATTTGTAAGGCACTTATACATCAAGAAAATTGTGTTTCAAAGCACATGCTGTAATTAATCTGCAACAGCAACAAATATATTGCATTTGGTTTCCAGCATATGACACTGTCCATCATGAACAAATCCATGAACATGTTTACACGCTGCTGTGCCATTTCAGCATACCCACATACCTCTGACCTTCCATTCTACCCATTCTACCAATTGAATCAAAAATCCACGGGCAAAAGTTCAAAGAGTTGTCCAAGAGGTATATATCACCTCAATCACTTCAATGTCTGGTGGCGAGCAACACTCAGCCTAATCTACTGTGCAAGAAACCAATGAGAGATAGCAAGCAATCAAAAACATTGATTTCAAGTAACGTTCTCCTTTAACTGAGGAGCCACATTGTATACATAACTCACCTGCCATGCTACCAAACAAATTCAAAGCCCATGGCCAATTCGCCACACAGTTGTTCAAAATGTATGGATTGCACCAATTACTTCAAAATATGGCAGCGTGCAATGCTCAACCTATTTAGCACTACAAAAAACTATATGTAAAACCATGTTGAATATAAGGGATCAGTATCAGCAATCTTTCACAGTCAGAAACGTCTTGCTCAAGAATTTTAAGAGAGCTGCCTTCTTTGTCCGACTCTCTGCATTTAGAAAGACTTCCTGCATATTAGCTGCTGTCATCGTCTCTCGGAGTCAATTGGACCAAAGATAACATAGTCACAAATCATGTGACTACTCGGGCATGCCATGCTTCAGGGGATGTGTGAACCATGGCTACCAATAAGCCCAAGGTCCCATGAACCCACCCACAAATGAGTACAGCTATGGGGAAACATAGTTTGGAAAGCAACATTCCCAATGGACAATGAATGAAAGATCACATATCCCCTGGTTCAGGCATCTCCAAGCAGAAACTCACAAGCCGGTCGCTCAGCACAGAGTGAGAATGCGCGCACTGCAGAGCACATATTCGAAGATAATTTTACTACTGCACTTTGCATGACGTGGTCATTGGATATTATCACGGTTTTAACTCTTGATTCACACCAACTAGTTGAAAACAACATCTTGGATTAATATATCACGCAATAGATGAATGTGTGTATCCAGACTTCCCACTAGAAGTGAACAACCAACAATTCATATACCATCAAAGAGGGCAATGCACCAAATCTAGAACAGATGTGTGGTGGTGCCTAGAACACCCCACGCCAAAACACAGCATGCTAAACAACATAACTCTAACACTAAAGTAGAAGGGGGGGGGGCACGTGGACCAATAATTAAATCCCAAATTCACTCCACTCATCCTGCGCAATCAGACCATCAAATAACTGCCAGTGTGGAACAGGCAGAAGTGTTCCCTGTTGCTCAATCTTGCTTCTGTTGCCATAGCATCCAGGCACAATACCTTTTACATGGCCCACCACTTTAAATCATCTGGACCGTGACCTTCAAACATATAGTGCTCAACCAATGGAGCTGTTATCTGAATGGTTCTGATTCTCGATCGATGCTCATTTATTGAACACAACAGGGTTAAGAAGCATGTTTGTCATAATTGGTTGGGTGAAGGCAGCTAAACAAGTTATTATATATTATTATAGATTTACTTATTAGAGTGAGCATATTGTATTTTATCACACATTGTTGTGTGTGACAAATCTACTAATATCGTCACTGATTCTAGGGTGGCAAGCTTCGCTTACTTGGCCAGGAAAAGGCAGCAGCTACAAGACTCTGACTCTGGGGGTTGCTATCTGTCGGAGGATCATTTAGGGGAGGATAAACTCCAGAGGGACACAACAAAAACATTAGATCAGAAAAACCCCTCACCTGTATTTCTCATTGACACCCATTTGCCTTTTCAACATTATTATATAGCATATTGTAATGCAAATATAGAATCTCCAATTATAACCAGACAACAACCTTACTTGCATTTCCCTCTTCTTGATAGTAATGAGACAAGGAAGAGGGATCGTGTAAGGAATATCACAAGAAGGGGGAAACCAATGCTGCATTCTAGTGTTTCAAGAGGATTAACAGGTACAGGGAGATTCAAAAGAGATGCACCTGAAACCAGCGAGAGACCTGAACCTCCCAGAGTTGTTTGGGGCACAGGAGGAAGAGGGCTGAGCAAGCCAAGAGAAAGTAGAGACTGAGGCTGGCTCTGTTGGTGACTTGTTCCAACGCCGGTCAGAACACCGTTGACAAGCAGACCACCAGAGCCGTACTGAGGCTGACGCGAACAGTGTACAAGATAGGGGAACAGTAGGAAGTTTCCGCTTGGATGGCCGAGGGGAAAAGTTGAAGGAGAGCTAACAATTCTCTGATCTACTTTAATGTTTTAATGTACCTATTTTAAATGCTTCTTTCTTTTGTAAGCACAAAGCCTAATTTGCAAACAGAAAAGATGGGAATAGACATGGGCTACTCTTCTTAATGATCTACTTGTCATATAGATACTCAAGTACATTGATGACTGTACCCCGGCATGGTAAAACAGTGATTTACACTCTACTCAAACAGACTTTTTATGAGCTAGGCAACTGTTAATACTGACATCTTCAAAATGTGTTCATTGCTCAATCTGTCCTTCCCTATCGCACCTCCCGTCCCCTAGCATGTCGTGCCCAAAAGTAACTGGTTCCCATATGAAATGGTGAAAGGTGTGAACAGAGGTGACATGGAGCCCTTCGTATGAGGTTCAACAGTGCCATTAAAGCCCTCATTTTAATGGCATTATAAGAATGATAAGAAATAAAACAGGCAGCCAAAACGGTGGTGCACACTTCAATACAGATAAACAATAAAGAGACACACTTGTGCATGTTATCATGGCATCTAAAAGGCAACAATGTTGTGGTTGCCAAGCAGACCTGAATACGTAGTGTTTGATAACTGTAGGGATTTTTTAAAGCCACCTTGGTCATCTCACTAGATGGAGTGGCTACCTCAATTTATCAAGTCAGTGCATATAATTCCTCAGTCAATCAAGTTGTGACTGTACATTCTGTTCCATGTGTCCTAAATCAGGCATACAGTACAGTGGGTAGTGACTATTATGAACATTCTGTGTTTTTATCTTGTTTATTGTATTTTATTTGCTTGAAAACATCAACAACAAAAAAAAGGAAAGCCACATTGCGGAAAAGCCAATAAAAAAAATGAGGGTTGAACAGAGCTCTACTGGCCCTCATACAACCCTAGTAAAATAGTAGAATTATCTCTCTTATCTCACTTGTTCAACACTATTTTCATGAGGATGAAGCCCAGATACGCATAGAATGGCATCAATTTATCCTCAAATGCCACAATGCATTGTACCGCATAAGCACAACCAATTGGTGGCATACTACAGACCAGTATCTCTTTTTCTATTCCCATTTACTCTGTTATTAAGCTAACAAAAATACGCTTTGTAGAAGCTTGGTTTGGCTATTATATGCAATGTATGACTCCCCAGATGCTTTACAGCACAAATCCTGTGACCTCTTGTCCTTGACAATGCTGGCTAGAGCTGATGGAATTTGTTGTCCACAACATCTGGAGAGCAAGATCTCCAAGTGTCAAGATGTGTGTGTTATACTGGGTCACTTCTTTTATTTATGGTTTATTTAATGTGGGTTAGTCAATATATTTGACTTTTCACATACAACATTATTACAAAAGATACAACTTTAAAAAGAAAAATCTTAGAGGAAAGAGAAGAGAGAGAAAAGCACAGACAATTTACATTCTTTTAAACATAAAATAACAATTTACATATCCATTAAATAAAAAATGAATAAAACCTAGATCGCTCAACATTCTCAATACTTCAATGGTTAACTAGATTTTGCGTCCTGAGGACAATCTCCTACAGAAACCCCAGTGAAATCTTCAGTATTTAACCATCTATCATTTTAATTTGTTTTAATTAATTATGAATTAACCGCCAAAATTGGTCCAACATAAACATGTAAAAAGAATATAAACATTTAAACATTTAAGAAGCTAAAAGCAACATATAATTCATACATTGATTCATTGATTGAACACATCAATTCATGAATTCAAAACATCAATTCACATTAACAATCTTTCTCTTTCAACAAAGCGGGAGAAATGCTTTACTCTCACAGCCTGTACTGCGTGGCAATGAACCATAATATATTTTCATCTCTGTCTGGGCACTTATTATGGATTGCCAGAATTTCAACAGCTGGTAACAGATTCTGCCCTCCAATGGGGATTAGGAAATCACCTAAAGCTGTGCATTTGATTTATTGTATCACCCAGTCTTTTCTTGACATTAACAAATTTACCCTAGTGTTTTTTTTATGAGATCTTCTATGGAACAATGACAGTTCTCCAGGATTTCAATCACTTTTGCCTAAAACTTGCGTAAGGTCCCTTTAAAGGATGAGATCTTTATACAAGGAATCTTTCTGGGGACTAGAATTAGTCTGTACAATGTCACTTACTTCCAATCTAGGCTTTCCCTTAGTGAATTCAACCCTAGTTCAAACCTCAACCTAGTCAGCGGTAAAGATTGGGGAAGATATAATACTTTTTCCACAGCCTCCCTCTCAATTCTGGTCCAGTCTATTTTCCAGGCAAATGGTTCTATATCCAGCCCATATAACACTGAAGATATGTTCTTACTTTTATAAAAATGGGCCTCATTACGACACCGGGGGTAGCCAGGCGCCGGAAAAAGTAACTCCCTATTCCCATTTGAGTCCCATGAGACTCAATGGGAATGGGGAGGACCGAAGCAGTGGCACTGTGTGCAACATTGCTGGTGCTTCCATCAAAGTCTGCAGGCGGGTGCCGTCCCACCCACCAGGCCAATACCCACCCGCAGAACTCAGAGTGTGCCGGTCTGGTAACAACAGTGCCGGTAGCTTAGCGGCACCGTCGTTAGCAGATGGGACTCTCGCAATGAGGCCCAATGTTTTTAAAAAATATTTTCCATGGACCTTTTGCATGCTATAATAATCAATTTATGGGCATTGTTTCTTCTCTATTCTGTGGCAGGGGCTTGGTTACTGCTAATGAGTCGTTTTGTTCAGCAACCAAGTCTTTCCCTACTGAATGTGACGATGTTAGAAGGATCAGGCTCAAAGTGAGGGTTGTACTGGGCATGTAGTTTGACCTGGTCATGGTGTTATTCAGGGCAATTTCCTGAGGTGAGAGGTTAAATCTTCTGTTGCGACCATCAAGTTTGATTACATAATTTGCACTGAGCTCATAGTTGTCCACATCCCCTAAGCTGCTTTCACCCCTTAGAAAGGA
This sequence comes from Ambystoma mexicanum, assembly GCF_040938575.1. NCBI lineage: Eukaryota > Metazoa > Chordata > Amphibia > Caudata > Ambystomatidae > Ambystoma > Ambystoma mexicanum. The sequence continues at coordinate 893,681,725 of NC_090937.1, read as the reverse complement.
TTTCAGTGATTTTCCTTTCCATTGACCTGCCTGACAAAGTGTACTCCTGACCATTTTCATGGGCCTGTCTCGGAGTTTGACCAGCTGATATGGGGCTAAGAGCTCTGTTTGTGACCTCAATTTGGTGCAATCCTGTTTTTCCACGGTCTGGAGAATAGATCTTTGATAAAACAATGTGCAGCTTCCTTGCCGCCAACACAGGGGACATAATCAATTTCCATGGCTCTGGGATCGTCCTGAAAACTGCCACTTCTCAGATTATACACATTATCCATCCTCAATCTTTTGCTTGGAAAACATTCTGTGACTTATTTATGAAAAGTATAATTTACCAGACGGTAGGTGCTTTAATCAAGTTTTTCCTGAAGAAGTAGGCGGGCTAATGGGGGGGCTATGGGGTCTTATCAAGCCAGGGTTTTAAAATTAGAATATTGTAACTTTTGCCAATGGTCACATTCAGCGATTGCTTTTAGCCCAGCTGATCACCCCAGTTGCAGCAGTAAAGAGTGATGTGTGTATTCCCTTATTATAAAGGGCTTCTGATTCGTTTCCTGATCAGTCCTCCAATAGGGTTCTGGCTAGTATAAAATGCTTGTGTATAGTATTTTCTAGAACCATTTCTACTTCTACTGGGCTTCCTAGAAAGTCTTTTAGCAGTGAGTGTTTTTATTACTTACACGCGCATGTAGCAGTAACTGATTAAAGTTGAAATCTAAAGACACCAGTAGCAGGGGAGATGAAACTAACACACTGCAGGAAAGTCTCAGCGTGTATTAAGCAGCTGTTGGAACAATTTGTAAGGTTTTATTGCAGTCATTATTTATTCTGTTCTCGCCTCAGTCCGCACTTTTCACTTCTCCCCCATTCATGCACTTTCACCCTTTTTTCCCTCTTCCATACACTCGCACGTTCTAAATGTCACTGGGCCTAGTAAGATCGTTGTTTTTGTTCTCCTTTGTTCCCCTCCCTTTGCTGGGTCACGCTCTGGAATACATGTGTATGAGCGCGATATGAATAAAATATCATATCATATATCTTATGAGAGCACTTTTGATCTTCACTTCTCTTATCGAAGCACAAGGACTGAGGGGACCCTTGTGGACCGGCGCAACCCTAAATACTGCATGGTATGTGCCCAAAAACCTAAAGCCTGCATGTTTACAGGTTAGCCATCAATTGCTTTGCCACCCCCACAGCTGTGCATTGTGGTTTTACTGTCTTGCTCCATCCCCCGTCACATTAAGCTAGTTAAACAATACAACCCCTCATGGTGACACTACAAGGGTGCCACGAGGAGGTACCGGTAGCACGTGAAAGCAACTCAGGCAGAGCCCCGAGCTTACTCCATAAGAGTATGCCACAACAGCTCCCGGCACTGGCTCATGGTCTTGGGACGAGGCTGGCAGAGCTTAAGAGTGACAGCAGAGCTTGAGAGCTTCAGAGCAACGGCGAAGGACCAACAGGCTAGAGGAAAGGCCTGCACAGCATAAACACGAGCATCAAGCCACACCACTCCAATCACTACACAAAGTGTGGCTGCTACCGACAAACTTCTAATTTCTTTATCACTTTTAACAGGGGCACAATTCCACACAGTTGCATCACCCATGCTTCTTCCTTTTTTCCTCGTATGGTTCCACCTTCCATGGGGTAGTGGGAATGAGGATTGGGTTAAACTGTCGATTATAAACCTTGTTATTTCTCCAAAACACATACGTTCCTGTACTCACTGCTTTGGGTGTATCTTTGGCATATTTACAATGTCTGCCTTTACTATACCGTGGCAATATATAATACAATGGGATTAACCATTCTCGCCTTCTTTTGTGTCAACTTTCCATTTTCTTTTGTACATGTGAAATTGAAGTAGAGCAGCCACACAGAATAGAAAACTACAGGTTATCAACTTGACATTGAGCGGGGAAGAATCTGTACATTCAAAAGAGATACCCTAGATTACATGAGGAATATTGTCTACAATTGGCAAGAATACTATTCTACAAAATGTGGGGAATCAAAAAGACAGAAACCTCACACACCTAGTGGGCCATCGAACTCTAGTGACCCTAGTGACTATAGTAACTATAGTGTCAGAATAGGTGGATAGGTCTATACCCAATCAACAGATTCCCTCTACTAGTGAAACCCAGTTGAATCCAGTCACTACACCGCCATTAGCCAAGACAGAATCTGGGCCCTCGAGGGCTCCTTTTTTTTTAGACCCAAGAAGCAAACACGTAGAGAGAAAAAGAAAACTACTATCAAATCAAAGATAATTAATGATAATATTGTCATTAACATTTGCAGCAAATCATTAAGTGACCAAAAATTTAGACTATTAAACTTGGCCTTATCCTTTGTACCCACGTTTAATTCCAATTTGTACATGGAAAAAGTTAATTTGAACAAACTATTGCCTACAATGAACCTCCCCAAGAGTTTGATTCACCTTGTTTTGATTTCTTGGAACTATCACTTAAAAGTCAATCTAACCCGAGTTTCAACCATATAGCACTCAACATGTTTGAGAATCAAGTCATCAAACAAGGTTAACTATAAGAAAACGTGTCAATGAATATTAAGAACGACCAATGCAAACTCATTGAAAACTTGGCGATAGATGAAAGACATTATCAAACCAGCAGACAAGGGAGGAGCAATAGTGGTGATGGATTCTACATTCTATCAAACCAGCTGTCTCAACTTCTTAACTGATGATAACACATCCATGAGACTGGATATTGACCCTATCATAGAGATCAAATAACTGATTAAGAATACGGTTGACAAAGCCGAAGCTAATGAATGGATCTCTGCCAAAACCAAGGATTTTCTAACCAATCAATTCCTGATAACCCCAGTATTTTATGCCCTTACCAAGATCCACAAATATGCCACTGTACTTCCTTCAGACTGATAGTTGCAGGGACTGGAAGCTTATTTAACCCTTTTACCATCTAGGCTGACAAAATACTACAGCCCCTGGTACAGACTACTGACACATATCTTAAATAAACCACAGACTTCCTTAACAAATTAGCAGATATGAAGATGAGTTCTACAGACCATATACTCTTTGCTTTAGACATAGGAAGTCTATACACTTTCATTCCCCATCAAGATTGTCTTGAAGCAGTGGAATGGATCTTATTGAGAGAAGAAGGATTCAAAAGTGACAGACAATTCATAATAGAATTTCTCTAAATCCTCCTGCATAAAAATTACTTCCGGTATGACAACAAGTACTATGCCAAAATTTCGGGCGCTATGATGGGTTCAGCAATGGTCCCTGCTTATTCAAACATCTTTATGTACTACCTAGAAAAACAACACTTTCTCAAAAATGAATTCTAGAACAAACATCTGGCAATGTTGAAATGTTATATCGACACTATTTTTGGTTTATGGGCAGGTAACACAGCAGAACATAGCAGCTTCCATAAGCTCCTCTATTATACACCCCAGGATCAAATTTACTTTAGAGATTGGAGAGCCAAACCTTCATTTCCTTGATGTTGAATTCCAAATTGCTGAAACTGGACTGGAGACTAATGTTTGTCACAAACCTAAGGATGTGAAAAACGGTACTTCACTATGCTAGCTCCTACCCGAGACAGATGGTTCAGAGTTTACCATACAATCAATTCTTGCGAATTAAAAGAATCACAATTGTCAATACCATGCTAGAGAAAGAATATTCAGAGCAATGAAAGTCGAACAAAGGGAAGAAAAGGCAGAAGCTGTCATTAGAGTCACCTTACTACACCCTGTTCCCAAAGACAAAGGCATACCACTCCACTACATCTCTGAGTTCTCCAGAAAGAGCCTGCGATTGAAGAGAATCATCACTAACAATCGGAAATACCTACACCATGATCTTCTACTACAAAAATGTTTCCCAAAACCTCCAATAATGGCGTATAAGAGAGGGAAAAACATAAGGGACAGATTAGTGAAAGCAGAAAAACATCCCCCTTACAAACAACGAACACTCACCACGCAGGAAAAGGAGCATACCTGTGTCGCCAATGCAGTAAATGTAGCCATGTCATTAACACATTATCCAAAAACCTCACTCTGTGCAGAAGGGGCAGAAGGTAGCATTCATAGATGTTGCGACCTGTAAGAGCACGGGAGTAATTTACACCATAAAGTGCCCACATGGTCTACTTTACGTAGGACAAACTAACAGGTGAGCCAGAGAAAGTTGGCAGGAACACAAATCTAACATTCAGAAACAGAATCCCAAGTCACGAGTGGCTAGATATTTTAAGCATCACAGACATAACTGAGCCCAGATTAGATTGATCATACTCGAGGTAGTACATATGCCTCAATGAGGTGGTAATAAACTGAAGAAACTAGACCAAAGGGGAATGCACTGAATCCACCTTTTAGACATGGTTCAAACGAGAGGCATGAATGAAGAGTTCAACCTACATTGCTTTCTATGAACAACAGAATACTGACTTGTTTCTACATTTAGTTCAGACATTTTCAAGACCCTAGAACATAGGATACTCTATTTTCAGTTATGTGTTTATCCTTACCAATGACAACCGGGGTTCTGTAACCTATCTGCAAGGGAACTCACCCTTTGTTCTTGTTTCACATAACATACACATTTGATATGTTTTTATCTACTTCTATATCTGTCTAATGTATATTATATTCTTTGTTTTATTTAGTTCCTTAGATAAGTAACTTGTTCCTTCCTACCATTCCATAAGGATACAGTGGTGCCTCACACCCACCCTTTGTTCCTTCCGAAAGTGGTTTCAGAATTCCATTTAAACCAGTCTATATCTCTGCCGGTCTTCTTCCGGAATCCGGTCTCTGATGCTGAAAGGGCTCTGACCAACTTAGATGTCAGACGGGCTCTGAAGTTCTACCTCGATAGGACTAGCAAACTCAGACGCCCTTAACTTTTCGTCACATTTGGTGATCCAAATGGGAAAACATGACTCAAAGGCATCTATCTCCCGCTGGGTTGCTTCATGTGTTTCCGAGGCCTACAAGGTTCAAGGCTTTAAAACACCTAAAGGCATTCATGCACATCTCATTGATGCACAAACTCATTGACCGAACCGCATGCTCGGAACTAAATGTGCCTTTGTCGAAGCCAGCAATCTTCTAGACCCCGCACAATCAGGTTTCAGAGCCCGTCACGGAACCGAAGCCACCCTAACCTCAATCTGGGATGACCTTAAAATGATGGCAGACTCCGCGGGATGCGCTGCACTAATCCTTCTTGAGCTATCTGCCCCCTTTGACACAATCTATCACTCAATCCTCCTAGACCTTCTCCACTCCCTAGGAATTTGTGAAACCTCTCTTAAATGGAAACCTTCATTCATCAAAGATAGGTACCAAATAACAATACTCTCCACCTATACCTCCCAAGCCTGCCCAGTTGACGCGGGAGTCCCAAAAGGAGCATGCCTATCTGCCCTCCTGTTCAATCTCTACCTGATCACCCTCCCTCCAATAATTCACACAACATCCTGTGTTACAACTATGCCGACGACACTCAACTAATTCTAAAACTAATGAACTCCAATCCCAACTCCTAGCCTGACCTGGCCTCCTGCATCCTCGACATAGAACTCTGGATGACCGAAAGCCCCCTCTTGCTAAACCCCTCCAAAACGGAAATCATGGTATGTGGCAACTCCGAGCTTCTTCCGCATCCACTACCTTGGCCATCCGCCATGAGCAGCTCACCAACCCCCTGCAACTCAGTGAAAAATCTTGGATGCACCCTTGACTATGACCTAACACTCTCGCGCCAAGTCAACAGCGTCTCAAAATCCTGACACTACCACCTTAAAACACATAGGCGTATCTTTCCATATCTCTCCTTTCATGGACCTTTTCCGCAGTCCAATCAATCGTTATATCAAGACTGGACTATGCAAACCCCCTATACCTTGGAATCCACGCGTACCAACTGAATAAACTTCAAAGGGCACAAAACGCAGCAGCCAAAATGCTACTTGCGCTCAGCCCTAGAGACCACATCTCTCAAGCCCTTAAGATGCTGCACTGGCTTCCAGTAGCCCGAAGGGTGACTTTCAAAACCATATGCATCTCCCATCGAGCACTGCATAAAACAGGACCTCAATATCTTCAAGACAAACTAAAACTCTACCACCCCCCCTCGCACCCTAAGATGAAGCTCAGCTGGTCTCCTAGTCATACCTAAGACAAACTCAGCCAGATTAGGCGGATCATCATTCTCAGCCTTGGCCTCCACCCTGTGGAACTCACTCCCACCCCACATCCGCCAAACTGAGGATTTAACATCTTTCCGCAAACTGCTGAAAACCTGGCTCTTCCCCTAAAACCAACTGGTACCAAACTAACCCAAACAGACAAACAGCATCTCAACGACACCAACCCAACAAACTACCGGATGTGAGAAATTGACAGCCAATAACCCCAAATATACACTAGAAAGATAAATAGAATTAAACGAACAAAGTAGATCAAAATAGTGAAGTGGATAATAAGAATAGATCATAGGGAAACAGTAAGGAGATGTAAACTGCTGAAAGGCACATAAAGCATGTGGAGGGAATGAAGTGAATGGCGTGGATGAAATAGTTAGAATGGATGAAGCGTGTTGAACAGATGAATGCACTGAGTGAAAGAATGCACGAGTGGAAGAACAGATGACTATATAGATTGAATGAGTGTGTAAATCGAATGAGTATGTACATCGGATAAGTGTATAGAATGGATGAACATGTTAAGCCGTTGAGTGTGTAGAATGGTTGAGTGTAAATAGATGAATGCACTGAGTGGAAGAATGCATGAGTGGAAGAACAGATGACTACATAGATCAAATCAGTGTGTAAATCGAATGAGTATGTAGATCGGATGAGGGTATAGAATGGATGAACATGTTATGCGGATGAGTTTATAGAGTGGTTAAGTGTGTAGAGCGGACGAGCGTGTATGGCGGATGAGTGCATAAATACAGAGAAGCGAATAGAACGCAGGAGCGTGTATAACTGATGAATGCACAGAACATATGAGCGTGTAGAGCGGATGAGTATGTAGAGCGGATGAGTATGGAAGTGCGGATGAGTGTGTAGAGCGGATGAGTATGGAAGTGCGGACGAGTGTATAGAGCGGACGAGTATATAGAGCGGATGAGTGTAGAGAGCAAATTAATTTATAGAACAGGATTACTGCGTATTAGCAAATGACTCCAAGGGCCTAATGAGTGCATATTAATGTTGAATGCGGGGAAAGCGCAAATGCATAGAGCGGATGAGTGCGGGGAGCGGATGAGTGCAGGGAGCGAATGAGTGCGGGGAGCGGATGAGCGAAGCGAGCGAATGAGCGAAGCGAGCGAATGAGTGCGGGGAGCGGATGAGTGAAGCGAACGAATGAGTGCGGAGAGCGGATGAGTTGAATGCGTGGAAAGCACGAGTGCATAGAGCGGATGAGTGCATAGAGCGGATGAGTGCGGGGAACGGGTGAATGCAGGGAACTGGTGACTGCGTAAGGTGGTTGAATGCGAAATACAGGGGCAGACGTGGAGTGCATGAGTGCGTCGAGCAGACCGGAGTGTGTAGCAGACGGGGACGCATGGAATAAATAAAAGTCCATAGAATGGACTGGAGCACATAGAACTGCGCAACGTAAATAGTATGGTCTGGAATGCAGGGAACGTTTGAAAGAGCATGTAACCCATCATATCACACCCCACGCTTACTCTCTTCTTTACACCACCACTCAACTAGAACACAGAGATACTATGACACCATTCGGTATAACTGTTCTCATACCAACATCTCCCGCTCACTCCCCATCATTCTAAGTAAACACTGCTGGTTACACACCCCTCAGCCAGGCGTTCTCCTCAGGCACTAATGCAGCCATAGTCAGTCTGGATAAATCCTGCCAGAACAAACACATAGCCCTGATCTCAACCACCACACCTACCGCTAAGAAGTAGCTATTACACGAATACCACACCCGCTGCACACATAACCGGTGCGCACATGCGCCGTTGAATCTCCCTACTCTCTCTACTGACCTGAACTTCGGTTCCCAAGGGTGTTCAACCTACCAGCGCCTTCAGACCCATACCAATGGTATATAAGGCGCTATATGAGTGCAAAATAACATAACATAACATGTGTACAGACCATGTATGAAGGATGTACTATACTAGCTATCATTAGGTTCAATAAGTTGATTGATGTATGTAATGTGCATTCCTATTCATTTGTTAATTGTCCTACATATACATCATGAATGAGGGGGCCAATATGTGCATATTACTTAGGATTTTCTTCCCATTTGATCTCTAAATAGAATATTGTGTTTCATGAAATTCAGAACATTGATTGTTTTCTCAAAGTCATCTGCAATTTAGGAATATCTTTTTTACGGTTGACATTTTAAATAAATAAAAAACCTTTTTAAATAATTGATTTTTGTTTAGCTTTCCAACGGTCAAAATATGACTTGATTACTGGGTGCAGTAATACTCTTATTGTTAAAACATCTCGTTTTGGCCTTCACGTTAACCCTAGAATACGAGTTTATATTAATTCAGACATCACAACACTACACCGACGGTATAGCATCTAGAGTCCTCTTTTATGTCCAGAAAACACTCCAAAGTCCTTTCTCCAGTCCTCCACTAAGTTTCCATGGTTACATTACTAACTACCACTAGAACCATGTCCTGATTGCGTCTCCTACGGCAGAACATACATTGCCTGTTCCTTTCTAGGAGCAATTAAGTGTGTCTTCCTTAGCTGTTTTTTTTAGCTCCAATGTATTTTGAGGCTTCACCATAACTGTGTGCGATCCAAAGCTGTGTTTTCTTATTGCAGCCTCCCTCCCGCTTGACGCGATAGTGAATCTCTGATATCGACACTTTACAGTGTTACAGCAGGATGCGGCACATGCTCTTCCGGAACTATTATTCATCCTAATCTACTAGGTAACTTTCACCTTTTTCTAATGTGCTTCCACATGGTGATAGCTTGCTCTCAGCCATTATACTAGCAGCTTCTCTGATCTTCCCTATTGTATGGCTCAATGCAGCAATCACATGGTGCCACATTGTTCTACTGCTACACAGAGCACGGAACATGTGCTAAGGTACTTATCTCGTACTCATTTCCATGCACATTCAAAAGCATGGATGATTTGGTCTATGGTTTCTTTGGATTTCAATGCGCATATATTTTCCTTCAGACTATCCCCTAGGATATCTAAACACTTTATGATTGCACTACTTTGGATATTTGTTTAACAATATTGTGCATTTTTTGTATCGGTTGGCGTACTCTGTGGGACAGTGTATGTTTAATATATGTGGACCATTCTATTTACTTACCTGTAGGTTGCCTATGGCTAACCCATGTATTAATCAAATAGACTAACAAAAGACTAATTGGCAATTGAGTTCTATTGATATGTTTTCAAATGTGTTACTCTCCAGATTCATTGATCTGCATCTGATGAAGGGAATTCTGTAACCCAAAACGCCTTGTGCCTTGCACTTTGAAACATAAAAGAAGACTTGAGCTAAAAAGTGTTTCTGTACAATTGTTGTTTATTATCTGTGTAATGTATCAATATACATATATTGACGCTCTATAAATTATATTGGCTGTTAATCAGAACAAAGGTGTGCAGGAGACGGGAGTGTCCAAGTCTTTTTCGGACACCATCTGTATCTCTCACTGTTCTGTAGTATATCATTGATGAACCTTTAATATGTTTACTTTTGGCTGCCCCAAAGTCTAACTCTTACCCCACACCATCAGTGACCACATGGAGTGCTGAAAATGCCTCTCAGGCTCCGTGCTGAAAATCCCCATGGGAGATATCCCAATAATGTTGGGCGAAGAGGGCTCCCACTTCTCCAACAAATACTTTAAAAATGAATGGACGCAATAACCCCAGGCTCCGCCCCCCTGCAAATCGACTCAAACCTTTATGTCCAAGTTGTTTCGTACTTGGTCTAATTCCATCCATCGTTTTTCGCTGTGAGCTTGCACAAAGTTTTCACTTGTTCACTATGGGAATATGAATGAGAACTAGGCCAAAACTGTTTTTTTTGGTTTTCTTAATAACTTCTTTATTTTTTAACAGATCTTTTCCAGAAATGTCAAACCTGGTGGGCCCAAAAGAACAAAATATCAGACAAATCTTTCATGCAAATATTATAAAAGTTAATAGCAATTTATTTTTGGTATGGAACGTGATATTCACATTAACTATAGTGCAGCAGCTGCACACTATAACATGTATATATATAGATATATTCATTGCAAAACTTTAGTTAAAGTTTGGTTAAGTTGATCAGATGTATTGCAACAAATCCCTTTTAATTCAGCACACTGGGGAAGTCATGACCGGCTTATCATGGAACGCTCCCCTAGTGTCCCCCTTAATTCTACGCACCTTATAATACCATTTTGGATGATATTGTGAATCCCTTCTCTTATAATACATATGAGCTCTTGGACTTTGCAATGAGAGCGCACCAAATCAAGCTGGTCATGATTTCCCCAATGCACTGAAATTCAAAGGGGGGTTTTGCGATAAATCTGATCAACCTATCTAAACTTTAACTAAAGTTCTTTCAGTAAATTTCTAGTTTTTCTTTATACCATAATCATCTTCCGTACCAGTGGCAATTTAAAACAGTACCACACCACTAGCCATGGCCTTTGTTCTTTGGTCTTCTGCTATGTCCACTGTATATGTGCTGCCAATTTGTTCTCTTTGGAGCACACTAGCCAGATTCTTCAGCCCAGGCCCGCTCTATCTTTGAAAACACTACTGGACCAGTAGCCATGGATGAAGGCTGTGCCCTATATAAATGTTTTTCGGGCCCATGAGCCTAGTCCTTTGGCCCTGGCTAGTGAGCACGACATTCGGCCATGCCCACGCTATATTTTACAACACTAACAGTCCACTAGCCATGACCTTCAGCCGTGTCCACTATACATGTGTTTTGGGCCACTAGCCAGGTCCTTTGGCCATGCACACGCTATACTGTAAACACTATCAATCAGCCCACTAGCCATGGCCTTTTTGCCATGTCCACTTTGCACCTCCTACCTCACTGTAGCTGTAAAAAAAAAATATTTTGTTTAGTTTTTTTGTTTACTTTTTCCCTAAAAGCATGGGTGTGATAACAATGTACTACAGACAGTCATGTTTATCTGTAATTAACTGATACCTGCAGTTATCAGGAGAAACAACAGGAAAGAAATGCCTCCCTAACCCTCCCTGCCCTCTCAGTCACTCAGCAAGTGCCTCCATCATCTGGGCCTGCCCCCCCCCTCTCCTCACCTCTTGGAATCCCCTTCAACACTCGCTGTTTCTGTGATGCACTTATTCCAGATGTCAGGTAGCTGGGCTTATTTAGCAGTAACCGCGGCTACCAGAAAATGTTTGTGTTCCCTAGCCCTCCTCCAACTCCCAAATTCTACATGTTGTCCTTTTGCTCCCTGCTCCACCCCACCTCTAGCCTGATGGTATTTCATCATTTTTCTCACCCTCAAGTGGCATTTTCTTCTTTTTTCCTTTTCTTTTAGCCGAGGAGGATACCTGTGGTTATCCCTCGCATTGAACAGCAAAAACAAAAATGGCTTGTTTTTAATCCTGAAAAGCCTCTTTGCTGCAATCCAACGTGGAAGATTCCGTCTCGCGGTTTTCACAGTGCGCTCGAGCAAAAACTATGCTTTGTTGTTTTCTTCATAACTTCTCTGTTTTATAATGGATCTTTCCCAGATCTTTCCCTTGCGTCAGTATAATGTTGTCTGCAGAATTGCTGTTAAATTCATTGTATGAGTCAAAATGGTATTAGCATTTTTGATTTCCTATGTATGTCAATATTCAACTTAACTATAGTGCGGGGACCACTGCAAAGTAATTTAATATAGCTTGAAAAAAATACTTTCAACCATCCTCAAGTGCATTTATTTAGGATAACAATATATCCATAAAAAGATTACAAATATGTAAATTACATTCTAAAGTACACAAAAACCCATAGCAAATAAAAAAAATATTCAATCAGCACAGTTTGCTGATTTCTTCAGAAAAGTACTTCTCTTAAGAAGGAAGGTAGGCTCCATGCAGTACATGGGTCTGCACCCATAATGAAAATAGTGAAGCAGGGATGGGATTCATGGTCCGTGCACGTATGGCCCAATAGGCTGATTAAAAGGCAATACGTGCATTACATTTTCTTCTAGAGTTGGAGATACTGGGCAAAATCGTTCAGCTGGTTTTCCAGACGAAAGTGCTGTTACTCCTCTAAATGGTACAATCGTGCTCACAAAAACAGTTAGCCCATAAAAGATCGTTTTGCACCATAATATAGAAAACAATGACATGATTCCGATTGGATGGCTTCATTAGTTCCGCTTATTCTCGACACTCTTTGCTGAAGGGCATTAGGCAGGCATTTAGTTGTCTTGCCACAGATTGCTTCCGATCAGATGGAATTGTGAGAGCATACAAAGCATTCATTTTCACCAGATACGATTTCATGTGTCCCCTCTTTTAGCTATAGCATGTGTGTTGATTCAGCTTTACTATTATACCATAGGCGAAGCAAATGCAGAATTGGCTGTAAAATCAAGTCGTCCTTAATAGTGTTCTCCAACATTTGCAGGTCTGAAACATGTGTAAAACCCTACAATGAGGAGCCATATATTAAAACAGTGGCTTCTTTAATGTTCTATACTTGAAGAATGCAATATATCATCTTGTACATTCTTCTGCATCTATCTGCTCCTCCCAGAACTTGGGTGGAGTGGTTAGTTTGTTTTATAAGCATGTTGTGCACCCCCTTGATTAGTTGAGAATGTAATCATATTCCTCTACTTGTGGGATCACATTGTTAGCACTATCAATTTTTGGGCATTTTATAATTCTACGACGCAGGTTTCAGATAATAATTGCTGTTTTCCCTGCATTAACCTGTAAGTCCATATCATTCATACATTTGATATGTGCTGTGATGGGACACTGTAATGCATGAGCAGTATGGGCAATACACACGGTATCATCACCATATGCTGAAACATGTAATTATAAGTTGCCGAACTCAGTTAGCCTGATTGGTGCTGATGCTCCCAGCACCCGTCAGGGTAAGTGTCTTAAGGACCCGGTTTTATAGATTGAAAACAAAAGTGGGGCCAACACACATCCCTGACGTATGTCTACCTTGACCTCAAAGCCATCATTGCAGTGACCAAGCTTTCCACTCCTCACACACACCCGTGTATCTTTATGCAGGATCGTCAACACACCCCAAAATGTCTCTTGATTAACTGTAACAAAGGCAATGGTTGGGTCCATAAAGGCAAGATAGATGGGTTCCTGCTTCAGGTATAGGGAGATCGGAATAAACGTGTTCGCTAGTGCAAACTCCGGAGCTGAAAACCAATTGGATTTTGTCCAAGATCTAATTGTCGTCCTCCCATTGCTCCTATCTGCCCAGCAGAAAGCACCCAAATATTATCCACATTGAATCCACTAATCCGATTGGCCTACATGAGGCTGGAGAATGTCTAGGGCCTTTTTTCAATAATAGGGTGTCAAACAGGCTATCTTCCGAGATGGTGGAATACACTTCGATGCACTGAGCACATTAAAACAAATAGTTAAAACTGGGGGCATGTCAGATTGAACTCCTGAGAGATCAGATGGAACTCCATCGGGCACAAGGCATTATGTTTTTGCTTGGAGACTGCAACTATGACCTCAGCAAGTGAACATTTTTTAGTAGGATTGGAGCTCAAAGTAGCAACAGCACGATTGTCGGTCTCACTCTGTTCATCTCCTATTAGGAATGACCATTAACTGGTCACAGGGTTTGTAGTCTCAATATACAGTGTGACAATTCATGGTATCTCATCACTTCACCCCAAGATGAAGCCTTCCTCTGTGAGGCTAGGGAGGTGAGGCCGCTACCCGATAGTCCCCCTCCCTTAGGGGTGGAAAAAAATGTGAGGACCTAAGAGCTGCATTACCCCATGCAGGGTTTGAAGAGTGAAATATATATATATATATATTTTGCCAGGCGGCGCCGTTGAGGACATCTGCAGCAAATCACTAACCTCACACCGAAAATGACTTCCAGCAACCTCACCATTACACCAGTGAGGTCAACACGAATGGCAGAGGCTAACCGGGAAATGTTTCCTTGCATTGGCTTTTCTAACCAGAGGAAAGGCCATTCAGTGCTCCTTAATGATTTTCCTACTGTGGAGTCCGTACATCTTATCCTGGTTACCCTCCTGCAGTTCTGCAACATCGAATGGTTTTCTTTTCTTCTCTTTTTGATTAATTTCTACTTGGATTTGGTATCTATTTGAGACTTTTTTTTTCCTTTTGATTGAAGAATTTCTTGGATTGAATTTTCATAAATGTTCTTTGGATTGTACGTTGTGGATTACAGGCTGTTATTTTTTGTCTTCACTTCTTTTTTTGCCCCTGGATTATTCTTCATCTTTTTTTATACCTATTTGTTGCTTACACAGGTATAGTGGGTAATAATGGTTGGTGTTTATCTTCCATGATGTTCCTTCCCATAGTAATCTTGTCTTCCCTTTGTCTTTTCAGCTTCTGGGGATGGTGCAGGGGCAATTGATCCTCCGCACATTAGGGGTCCTCGGTTGTCCAAGTGTTGCTATTTACTCCTATGGTTTTCTGTGGTATTTTGAGGTTTTTTGGGAAAAGCAGCAGCCCTACGTCATTCTTGACGGATTCAGGAGCCAAGATCTGACATTCCACAAAGGATTAAGCACAAGACCCAGTAGCTGCTATTAAGCAAGCTTTAGGTGCTTTGCATGCTGATATCACTCCATTAAATGTACACTTTGAACAGCTGCAGGATCATAGACAATCCTTTCCTTACACAGCCCCTGAAATGGAGTAAGGGGGAGCTTCTGCTCCCATTCCGGGGTCTGCTCCTATGAGGGGTGCAGGGTCCATGGTCCTCACTCCATTTCCATTAGCCCTACCAGAACGTTTTTCAGGGGAACCTAAATCATTTAGGACAATTATTAAACAGTGTAGACTACACTTTATTTGTCACCCAGCTGCCTTTCCGGATTCCTATAGCTGGCTTCCCCTTATCTCATTTGGGAGGAGTTGCAGCTATGTGGGCTAACCCTTTATTAGAGAGCAAAGACCCACTCTGTTATGATTTTAAATCCCTCATCAAAACCCTAGCCAGGGTTTTTGATACACATTACATTCATCAGGCCGCAGATATGAAATTAATAGATTTAAAACAAAAGGCATGCTCTGTATCAATATTTGTCACGGTTTAACCAACTAACTGCTACCACTAATTGGCCTCAACATAAAAATGCAGTAGTATTCTACAGAGGTTTTCATGAAGAGTTGAAAGATGCTATTTCTACTGTTCGAGCTATTTCCTTTTGCACATTTCTTAATATGGTCCTACAAGTAAACAAGAGAATGTTAGACCAATGCAGCAGGAGTCATCCTGAATTTAGACCTACTTAGCACCCCCATTGCCATCATCTAGAGAGGAGGGTAGACCTGATACTGAAGAACCAATGCAAGTAGGTGGAATACGGGGACCGCTGTCCACTAAGGAGAGAGATCAATGTATTACATCAGGTCTTTGCCTCTACTATGGCAAGATAGGCCACTTCATTCGAGGATGTCCCAGAAGGGGACCATGGAAGTAGGGGAAATGCACATGCTCACCGCTAAAGGGAACACATTGTTAGACCAGCTTACTAGGCAGTTGCCGTTAATAAATTAATACACTACAGGAAGCAGTTCCCCAAATTACTGTGATAATTTCTCTTTCTTGGAAAGGATCACCTACTATGGACCTGCTGCCTTGCTCGACTCTGGAGCAACTGGCAATTACATAAACATAGCCTATGCTTAGACTTTACACATTCCTATACTGAGCAAAGAGACACCTGAACCCATCCAAGCTGTGGATGGCACCAATTTATCTTCAGGTCCAGTGATTAAGAACGCCATAGGTCTCCGCATGAACTGCAATGGGGATCATCAGGAACATGCATTTGACTTATAAAATAGAAGCCCCATTGTTTGATGTTATACTAGGGACTCCCTGGTTAACATTTCATAATTCCTCCTTTGGCAGGGTACATCGTACCCTTAACTTCTGGTCAGATTGCATTCACAGTAGTGAATCCAAAGGCATCATTACTCCCTTTCCGGTGGTGCTGGAAACAGTAACTACATGTGCTGGTATCTTGGAGGCCCATTATACCATACAATTCCAGTATCTGTGGGTAAATCGCTGACAAAGCAGAACATATACACATTACACACCTATTGAAAATAGCGTGGTGAGCCTTGCTCAAATCATATGTGAGACCCAAGCTCATTTACATCACGTTTGGTGCACAGCTGTTAGTGTTTGTAATGCACCATGTCAAAAAGACCTTGGGCCTCCTTACGACCCAGGCGCTAATGGGTTAACAGCAGCGTAAAAGGCTGCAGCGCTGTTAACCTATTAGCGCCTAATTACGAGGTCCCTTTGCGGGACTCGACCTTAACGGCTGGTGTAGACCAGCCGTTAAAGTAGGGACCCGCAAAGGGACCTTGGTGCTAATTTTGGTGCTGCAATTTGTGGCACCGTTCTTAGTGCCTTCCCCATTCCCATTGAGCCCTATGGGGCAAAAATGGGAATGTGGAAGGGCCATGGAGGAAGGGGGAATTACCGCCCCGCCAACCTTGTAATGGGGTGGTAATTCCCCCTTTCTCCACGCCGGAGTCGGTAACTTACCGGCATGGGCCATGGTGCTAATAGCACCATGGTCTTCCACCAGGGTCGTAATGATGCCCATTGCCTCTCATTATGAGCATGCAGGTCTGGAAAAAAGTAGTTGTAATAATGGTTACAGGCACCTTTTCCGGAAAGGCATACTCTGAGTCTGATGGTAGGGGCAGTGAACTACCGGCAAGCATGACTTTCCAGTAGTGCAGGGCCCTACCAGCAGAGAAATCACTGAAGCAACAGCACTATTAACAACTGTGCCGATGATTCAGTGTTCCCATTCCCATGGAGTCCTATAGGACTCAACCATATTGCAGGTCAAAACGTCTGTTTCTACCTGCAGTCTGAGGTATCTGCAAGTCAGCCTGGACAAGTAGTGATCTGCACCGCCAAGTCACCCAATTTCCATTTAAATGACTTTAACTTCTTTTCTGCATGGAGGACCAATATACTTGTTTTTTCTGCGTTAGGCACAAGATTGATCTCATGGGCATAGTTCTCAAAGACATACAACTTGGCCTGCAGCCCCGCTGGCGTAGAATCCATGATGATTAAGTCATCAGCGAAGGACAGCCACTGAATTTTGAGACCACACGTTCTTACAGGATACATACACATCGCACTCCAAAGACTCTCCACATCACACTGGAATAAATTAAAAAGAGTGGCCGCTAGGTTACGTCCCTGTTTTAAACCTAACAACGTTTTAATGGGCTCAGTCGTTGCTCCCTCTTTATTAATTCTCACCCTGTATGCCGTGGAAGAGTATAATCTCATGATTCAGAATATTAGTCCTGCTAGGATGCCATGTTTAACCATTTTTTTTCCAAAGTAACTCCCTCACCATGTTATCAAACGCCACAGTCATATCGATACTTTCAAAATATACAGGAGACGCCATCTTTTTTTTTGTATTCGCCAGAATGTGCAACATCAAAGTTGCATTCAGCGTTGCCCCCATATTTTTTCTAAAACCAATCTGTGCTTTGGATAAAATGTTCTTCTGTGATATATAATTTTCAAGTTCATGCAACACTAACAATGCAAATATTTTAGCACTAGTATTGATTAATGATATTGCCTGATAATTCCGAGGATCGCTAAGGTTACCTTTTTTAACTATGGGGACAATTATTGATGTTCCCCATTGCTCGAGCGTGTTCCCTATCCTTAGTATTAGGTCAAATTTAATCTTCATAATGCGAGCCCATACGGCAGGATCCTCCTTATATACACACGGGGTAATCCCGTCCAGACCAGGTGCTTTGGAGTGGGAAAGATTCTTTATAGCCCAGGAGATGTCAATTTCAGAGCAAGATAAACATTCCCACTCCAAATTTATGTTAAGACACTGTTCCACATAGTCAAAGTGAAACGTAAGTGCACATTTTTCAGATATAAATTTGCTCCAATTTTGTGCAGATATAATATTGTCACTATTTGTTGACTTAATGGCTGGAATACTGCATATTATGAACGATACTGACTTCGTATCGTGGTTGCAACTTTTTCCTATGAGCTCGCATCGAGATTATTCTATTAAGTAATACGCAAAAAAACAATGTATTTTTATATCTCTGAAGGATACGTTTTTTTAAGTGAACATACTGCTTGGGGTCACTAGTGTACTTTTTGATGAGACGGAAATCTTTATTTTTATGTTTTATCAGATGTATCTCAGGATCAAATTGTGGAATGGGAGTAGTTGGTTTATGGGTCCATTATTCACTAATGGTTTTTATTCCATGAGCGACAATCTCATTGATCTTATTTTCATCTTCATAGCTAGAAGCCATTTTTAAGAATTTATTTAAGTCTTTTCTCACTACCTTTGTTATTTTTAAGCATACAAATGGATTGTGGGATGTATTTACCCATGCATCCGAGCCCTACCTCAAAACTGTGCAGTACTGACATGGAAAACCTCATGATGGCCAGAGCTTCCCAGAAAATGCACAGGGAAATGCATGAAGAATAGGCTGCCACCCATTTTTGCCGATGTTATGGGCACAGAAGGACACTGCCTAAAACCACCATTGGACTACCCGCACAGTAGTCTGAAACCATTGGGAATGGCAATGCTGATTGCCAAATGCAACTAGAATTGTGGGGAATTCATTTTCTTAAATCCCAAAAATGGGTGCAGTACCAGTACTCACCACTATCCAAAAGCCGGCAGTTTAAAACCACCCTGTGTTTCTCTGAAGGCAAGCCAAAGTGCCTATTTCAAACATTGCAATATGTGCAAAATATTCACTGAACACCAGCAGACATTTGGTAGAATGGAGTTTTGTGTGCCTACAAAATCTGGGAAATGAAGAGCCCAGAACAATGCTTAGAACAAAACTGGCTGAGCTATGGAGTCAGCAGTTTAAGTTGCACTGGATTTAAAGACACTAAAATCGAAAATGTTTAGATTAAATGAGTGACCTATGTTTGGTGTCACATGCCTTTGTAACTGTTGAAATGTCATAGTTTTGCACTTAGAATCAGCATTCTAGCTGCATATGTAAAAATGTTTAGTTTTATTTGAATGCAGGAACTGGGGAACAAAAAGTGACATTTTATCTGAAACCTGGCTTAAGGAACTGAATTCTGCCTGGCAACTACCCCCATCAGGAGTGAAACTTGAGTCACAGCTGTGTTCCCAGGCCTAGCTGCCCTTTTGCTGCTCACACTAAGGATATGCCATCTATCTGATAATTGAATTACCTGTGCTCTGCAGGAAAGTGAACAAAGCCCTGTCCTGGCTCAGGCAAAGGTTTTATTGGCAGGAGTCGTAAATGGTCGTAAAAAGTGGCTTCCTCCTGAGGAAAGGGGAGGGGCACTGCCTGTGAGAGCAAGCTGGCTTGGCAGAACTGGAAAAAACAGAAATTCAACCTTGTGCTGAGGGTAAACCACACCCCTTTGGAGCCAGAACATAACTTTAAAAAGATGAATAACTCATAGAGCGGACATGTGAACATTTTATAAATGATACCATAATTCTTGTGATTTTTCTGCCCACAGTTTAAGAGGTTTTTAGAACCGGTGGTATGTTCAGGGGGGTGTCAGCGGAAAAGTGGGGATAACTCTAAATGTATGCATGTTAAAAATCTGAAACTTCATCAGTTAATGTCCGTACTCCCTGCGCACATGTATGTAAAGTTGGGTCAATGTCAGAAATTGCAAAATCAGTTAAAAAGTGAAATATGTGCCATTTCTGAATGCAAGATCCCAGGAAGAGCAGAGTTTGAACAGGGGATACCTCCTGTAATGCATGATGGGTGCATATGATTTTAAAACAATATGTACCTCTGCAAATATGTATTTGTTTCAAATCTAGATTTGTGTGTAAGTTGACAGGAGGAGTGGACTTTCTGCAGGCTGTAAAATGACATCACTCTGACTCACAGTTCATTCCCCAATCAAATGATAAATGGAAGTTTGACCAATTAGAAGCTGAGAGAGAGGTAGGGTCAGTGATGCTAGAACACACCCACATTCTAAACACATAAAAGCAGACAGACAGGACAGATAGGGACCTTCAATTCCATCTGCAGCGGGACGCTCTGCCGGAAAAATCCATACTTACCTCCATCAATCTTCAAAGAGCCAACACTTAGACTCCAAGATAAACAGAGACTTCAGAACCTTAACCAAAAAGGCCACTGCCAGCAAGAGTATTTGTCAGCAGGCCTCAAAATATTTTTGCAACTGAACTGTTCAGACAGCCGGGCGAGCCGTCTGAATTTTGCCAAGAACTTTTGCAAGAACCCGGTGACAGAAATATCCAAAGAGAAGGCAGGACCCGACCCAGAGAACCGGTGCCTAGCAGAGACCAGGCCATTGTATCCAGAGTGCTGACCCCGAGGCTGTGAGCAGTTCCAGAGGCCAGGCGCTGTGAGCAGAACCCGGGAAGACCTGACCAGACTGAAGTCCGTGACCAAGTCGCTTTCCGGTTCAAAAATCTCTTGTGAGTACTCAGCAAAACTCAGAACACATCTCTTAGTTAAAATAATATAATTCAATCCATTTTTAACCTAAGTAGAACTGCAGCTTAGCAATTGTGTTATTCTGCCATCATTTTTAAAGCTGAAAAAGTGTGCGTTTAAAATTTCAAATCTGAAAAACGAACTTTATTCAATCGCTCATATCTCCGCAACCGTTTGTGCTAGAGACTTGCAGTAACTTTTATTTGGGAGCTGAGATGCTAGGCTTTCCTAGGACCCCAAAACGATAGAGATAGTCCTTGTGGTTCCTCTGTAATAGCGCTCGGCGCATCCGCGAATTTTGCCGCGATTTGCAAATTTCTTCACGTGTAAAAAGCTGCTGCTGCTTGCCTTCCATTGCCAGAAATTCGTTTAACCTGCTAACTATCCCTGCATCATTGCTAGTGTGAGCCTGGACTAATATTAACTAGATACCAATCACCCTGAACCTCTGAAAGGGAATTAAAAGTATTTTAGCATACTTTTCAATTCATTGCCAGCACATATCAAAGCAATTTGGGCCTGTGTTTTCAAACTTCTGTAGTCTAAGCTTGCTGGGGTGAACTGAATCACATTTGATTGCATTTCTGAGAACTGTGTGTTTTCCTTCCATTTCCTTGCCTTGCATCAAGGGGGGGAGGGGATTGCCAGAGAAAAGTGATTACATTGTTTGGTTGAAATCATATTGAGTATTTTCTGTACTGCATTCATTGAATATTGCATCCACCTGAGCTTACATAAAGCATCCTCTACCACATTATACTTTTGTTCCTATTTACCAGTGTGCTACCTTATCCATTTCATGTCAACTCATTAGTGATTATAAGAAGTGTGCTAGTGCCAGATTCTCCGTTGTTGATCTTTATCATATCAGATTAAGTGTGCTATTCAATTATTAATTTATTATAAAGTGTGATATATATATATTTTAAATTATCAAATAAACCTTTTAAACTTGCAAAACAGAACTACTTCTTGGCTCAGTGGGGTCAGGGGGATTCCAAGAGAGGGGTGTTATATAGGGGTAGTCATCCAGAACGCATGAACTGGACATAAAGATATATCAATAAGGGTTTTCATTCAGTATTCTAGACTAGGCGTTAACTTAGCTGTAGTGCTGAATTGAATCCTCTTACAAATTGGGGGCTCGAGCCGAGACGTTGGGTTAGATTTACCACTTGTGCAGCTTAATACAGTGTGCTAACTGACGGGATACATACATCCGGTCGGATCACCACGCTGCATTACGCTGTGAAGCATTCCTCAAAAGGGACACTCCAAGAAAAGTTCTGTTCTGCAAAAATAAAATACAAACTTCTGTAAGTCAGGACAGAGACCAATCTCTAGAATGACGACCTTAGTAGACATGAAAATAGCCAGAGAGCACCTCTTGCATAAGCTATTTGTGAGAGGTGAATGGACCGAACAGGGCCAGGATGTGTGGTTGCAGGCCATCACACAACAGGTCACTGAAACAGGGTCAGATATATATAGAGATCAGGGTCCCTTACATGTGGCCCTGAGTGAACTATATATGGCTCCTAAAGCCAAAGAGGAACACAATAAGATTGCCAGGATAGCAGCATACCTGTACCTATATATGGGAGACATGCAGGATAGATGTGCTGAAAGCCAAAATCTGGCAAATAGGCAACAGATGGCATTACAGAAGGCCCAATCTGATCTGGACTCTTCTGAGCAGAGGCTGCAGAGGAGCCAGGAGGCAGAAAATGATAGTAGGCAATATATCATTAAAATAAAAGAGGATATGGGCATCCTACAACAGGAACAGACAGACCAGGATACCCGATTTCTGGCCCTGCAGAAGGAGCACCAAGACAGTTTGGACTCCTTACTGCAGAACCAGAAAAAGCTGGAGCAACAGATCAATTTCAACAGGGCATGCACAGAGCAGGTAGCCACCCTGCAAATCCAACTAGACAGAGAGAAAGAGGAGAGCAATAAACTGATTCTGAAAGACCTGGATACCCAGGCAGAGTTTGATGAGGAGCGCCAAAAAGCTGGTGCCCTTCAACGGCAAAGGGACGACCTGGCGGCACAAATGCAGGCTCTTAGTCAGGAAAGAGACGCCATAGGCCAGGAAGTCTGCCACTTAAAAAAGGAAATTGAAGAAAATCACCTGGCACTCCAGGGGCTGGGTGATCTCCAAAAAGAAAACCAGAACTTGGTAGAGCACACCAGAAGGGTGGAAGATGCTCTAGCAAGAAAGGAGCAGGCCAATAGGGACATTGCCCAGGAGGTAAACCTCCTGCAGCAAAGACTGGCCCAGTTCTCCAGGACCAACCAGGAAGCACAGAGGGAGAATGAGGCCCTCTGTCAACACAATGATAGGCTCCAGCAACAGGTAGCGATGCAGGAGAAACTGATAGAGTCGAGTAAGGCCTTAACAGAGGAACTGAAGGCACAAATGCAGGCTCTTGCATTGCAACAGGGAGCAGGGGCGGATAGAGATGAGGTTCGCTGGGAAATGGAAACTCCGGAGCATAACCTCAGGAGCCCTAGTACCAGAGGCCCTCATACCTCTCAGTCCCTGGACTCTGCCACCCCCATGTCCCCTGGTGCACATGAGCACAGGGCCACAGGGATGGCAGATTACTATCCAGCTAAAAGTATGGGGCTCATAGGCCAGTACCACTCAGGAATGGAGGGGTGGGCCTCCGGGTATGGGCACCCAAGTACAGTACAGTTCAGTGGGGAACCCCAGGAGAGTAGGCCCATTAAGGGCATCCTGAAAACCTCTGCCCAGTTAGGTCAGTGGAGGGGGTACCCATCAAATCCTGGCAGCAAGGAGGAATCTGAAGACTCCTCTGAACTGCGCAGGACACAGGAGACCAGGTCCCCACATTCTGCCAGCCATTCCCAGGCTCGCAGAATCCGGGAAAACCTGGAAGATCAGACGGGAACCTCTGGGAGCAGTGCCTCTGAGTCCGAGGATGAATGGACAAGGGTTACCCGAACCAAAAAGGCCAATAAGGCAAAAAGGGCCTTGCTTAAGGACCCCTTAAAGCAGATTAAGGTGATCAGGAGCGTCATCACGCCTTACCATAAGAACGCTAAGTATTCTGTTTGGGAGCACTTAGAGTTGTTTGAACAAATGATGGAGACTTTCCATTTGAAGGACAGCCAAAGCTGTATTCAATATGTAAAGTGGACATTCTCCCCGGAATACTCCAGTTTCTTTGCGGGGCTGGAGGACCAAAATCATTTAAGATGGTCCACATATAAGGCGGCCATCCTGAAACATTTTTCTGTTCACAGAAATCCTCAAGAGGCTCGCAAGGCAGCCTACAATTTGCAATGTGGGGAGGATCAGGCCCCACAAGAATTTGTGCAGGAGTTAAAGCGTGCTTTTGCACAGACCACAAGA
This sequence comes from Ambystoma mexicanum, assembly GCF_040938575.1. Taxonomy (NCBI): domain Eukaryota; kingdom Metazoa; phylum Chordata; class Amphibia; order Caudata; family Ambystomatidae; genus Ambystoma; species Ambystoma mexicanum. The sequence goes on along the minus strand of NC_090937.1, from coordinate 893,657,571 downwards.
AGGGTGCGCACAGATAGTAGAGAGTTCATAAATACGTTTTTCCATGCCTTGCCCAAATACATCATGACCCAGCTCATGAGGGATTTTCATGAGAAAAGATCCTTAGATTGGGTCATTGAACAGGCTACCCGGATCTATGAGGTGCAGAAACCGATAGATAGCAAAAGTAATGCCCAGAAAAACCCCAAAGCCAACAGCACCCCTGCTGCTGCCAAGGTGGCAGAGGTAAAGGTCACCCCCGTTTTGGATTTGGAGATGGGGGGGCCTAAAAACCCACCTGCACCTAATAATGCTAGGCCCAGGAGGTCCTCGGGTCAGTCACAGACAGGGAGCCAGCCCCACAAATGGGGTCCCTCGCTCTCCTGACTATGTAAGTCCTCGCTACAAAGGTAACAGACCCATCCTGGGTTATGTGTGGACTCCTCCAGCCCAAGGGGGGGGATCCAGCCAAGCACCTAACCCAGGGAACTTCCCTCCAAACATCCCACAGGAGGGCAGAAATTTACCAAACCCTGGGCAGAACTTTTTCCCCAGATATCCACCCGACTTCCAACCCCAAAATCATCCATCCTTCTTTCCCCAATTCCCTGAGCCCAGACCACTGAATCCGGGAGAGGGGAGGCCAAGGGTGGAGGGGTACCCAAATCTTTCCAACCAGGGGTACTACCAAAGAAGGGACAGCTACCCTTCCCGGGATCAGCCCAGGGGAGAAAACAGGGTCCCGTATCAGCCTGAGCGTGTTTCCCAGTTAGAGCGCCAGGTTCAAAACATGGCGCGGGATATGGGTAACATACTGAGGGCTCAGCAGAACCCTCAGATCGGCATGCCGGCGCAGAACGTACCCAACTCTGGACCTGGTGCTCCAGAACAATGACGGGGGCAGCACCCCGATAACTCACCGGTTCCCAGGGAGGAGGCACAAAGGGAAGGGGGGTGTAAAGCCTTGGAGGAAGCTTCCTTCCTCACTTGTAAACAGCCCCTGGAAACCCAGGAACCGGAAACAAAATCTCTTGCCCCTGAAAGTCTGCCTCCTAAGGAGCAGAGGGGGGTAGGAGAAACAAAAGACCCAAACAGACTCAGTTTGAGGAGGAGGTACAGATCTTCCAATTTGAGGGAGAGGGATCCTCAGAGGATCCTGGGAAAAGGATCTTCTCCTTCAGAGAGGGGGGATCTCCTCCCAAAGAAAAATGGGTCCCTAGGGATGCAAATCCAGACTGGGGAGATGTGGAGACTGAGCTACCGCCGCCCACCATCTCATCCCAGAACCAACAGCAAGAAAATCCCCGGGTTCAAACCCATACTGGGGACTGCCTCCAAAAAGGGGGGGGCGGCCCAGAACTGGAACCAGGGGAACCCACAATGGCTCTGATCTCCAGTTGCCAAATTATTCTTTCAGATTCCCAAGACTCTCCACAGAATTCTGCCCAAATCTCTTGGCTAGCAATGTCCAAAACCAGAAAGTTAGCCCACCAGTTGTCCAAAAATGTACATTACCTGTGCCCCCTTGAGGAGAAGGAGGGAAGATATTATGCCCCGGTACAAGTACAGGGGCAGGGTACAATCTCGGCACTGGTGGACACTGGATCTCAAGCTACCCTTCTGTCCAGAAGGGCCTTTGACGAACTGAATGCAGGAAGGGGAGAGAATTACCAAATTCCTCTCACCTCTCTTCCGGGACAACTACAGAATTTTGACGGGAAGGAAATTCCCGTTGAGGGGACTGCAGACTTGGACATTAAAATTGGGCGACATAAGTTGAAACACCCGGTCATAGTTGTGACCCCGGAGGGCACCCCTTGTTTACTAGGGAATGACCTCCTGAGAAGGTTGTCACCCCTAATAGATTGTGTAAACGAGGTCCTCTGGACCCAGACTAGCCGACCAATAAAATTAAAACAGAGTGTCAACCATGTTAGTTTAAACGGCACCTGCCACATGGTTGAACAAAAATCTGACCAAGTAGAATTTCACTTCCAGAACAACCAGATTCCAGACGTGACAGTAATAGCAGTAGGACAACAGACTAGTGATGGGGGGTCCTCTCTATTTCTGAAAATCAACCTTCCTTCCAGTTTAAGGTGGTATTCCACGCTGGAAGGAAACACTCTGAAATTCTATACCAATCCACAATCTGAAACTCCCACTCCTATAGTCCAGAAAGATGTGAAATCAGCTCAAAGCCTGGCTGATATTCAGCAAATTGGAGAGCAGTTGTTCATCCCTGTTCAGTTAAATGATGGGAAGGACTCTGTTCTCGCTCGAGTGTGCGTGAACAATGGTAAGAGCTTCATCAGCAAAGCCATGTTTCGCCAACTCCCAAAAGATCCAGCCATTCCCACCTTCAAACTGATAGACAAGTGGGAAATGGACCTGGAAGCACCCAATTCAAAACATCTCCTGCCAAGCAGGTGTATGCTCAAAATCTCCATTGGCAACAAGAGCATAGTCCACAATTGTTGGGTCGTGCGAGACGTCCCTGCCGCCTTTTACTTAGGCAGTGACATTCTCAATCGCTTTGCCATTAGTTTGGACCTAATAAACTTCAAAGCTTGGTCCCGATTAGCGGATAATCCCATGGGCTTTGATGATCCAGAAAAAGCATTTAGGTCAGCTCAATTGCTACCTTATGCAGTTGAAATTCAGGTTAAAGAGGAAGTCACCATCCCAGAAAGGACCCGACAATTCTCCCTGGAAGTGAAAGTTAAAAGGGGACAAGAGTTGAAAAACCCTGATGCTTACATACATCTAAACGCTTCTCTCCAACAGCAAGGGTTGGGGGTAAACCCAACTCCATTAGTCAACATAGAACATGACACCATTCCAATAGAGGTGGATAACAGCGACTTAAAGAGTATTACTCTAGCCGCAGGCACCATTATTGGAATGGCGGTTGATGACAGACATTTTTCCATCGACTTAGTAAATGAACTGTTAGGACCAATCCCCAAGGACTGTTTTGACAGTGACAGGGATGACAATACAACACCAGACAGGATTTTTACCCGGCATGGGGGGAACTTCCTGGTGTACACTTCTTGCCCCTATGGTAAGGAAGATGTGACTTGTGACTTCAGGAGGGATGAGGTGATTTTCCAGGTCCATGAGGGCTGCCTTTCCCACCTGAAGCCTCCAGTCCAAATCAGCACTCTGACCAGGGACTTCTCCACCCAGCTGGAGGAGGCCGCGGAGATAGCCAAACCAGAAGTCTTTCCAGGCTTCAGGCAGATGGTGGAAGAGAGAGTCAACCTAGCTGATGCCTGTGTGACTCTGGAACAAAAGCAAAAGTTGAAACAAGTTTTCTTGGATTTCCAAGATCTCTTTGCGGTAGACTCATATGACTGTGGTCGCACTGACATCCACACAACAACAATCCCCACGGACCCTGGCATGACTCCTGTGTTTGTGAAGCAATATCGCTTGCCTCTCGCATCAATGGAGTCCCTTACCGAAATAATTAAGAACCTTGAGTCCCGGGGAATAATCCGTCCCATCCACAGCACCTTCAATAATCCGGTGCTGGGAATATTAAAGCCAAACGGCCAGTGGAGACTCTGCGCTGACCTTAGGGAGCTCAACAAACGGGTCCATACTTCATGATGGCCTCTGCCCTACATTGACCAAGGGCTGGCCCAGATCCAGGGGTCACAGGTATTCACAGCAATAGACCTGACCAATGGATACTGGACTGTGCCTGTCAGTAGGGAGGACCAATACAAGCTGGCTTTTACCTTTGGGGGCCAGCAGTACACATGGACCCGGACTCCCTTCGGATACCTCAACTCCGGTAATGAGTTCAATATTTTCCTACATAAGGCCATGCCCGACCTGGGTGCGAGGGGTAACCTGGCTTATGTAGATGATGTCCTCATCAAAAGTTCATCTGTGGAGGAACACATAGCGGAGATCCGTTATGTTCTGACACAGTTGAGGGCCGCCGGAGCAAAACTTTCCTTTCAGAAAGCACAGTGGTGTAGAACCCGTGTTAATTTCTTGGGGCATGAGATTACTCCTCAGGGCCTCTGTCCCCAGGAAAAGAAAGTGGAAGCACTTCAGAAACTGAAAGACCCCACAACTCTGCGGGAACTAAGGAGCCTCCTTGGACTGACTAATTACAGCAGAAAGTTCATTGAGGGCTACGCAGAGATCACCAGACCCCTGATTCATCTCCTGAAGGGGGGGGTCAAGTGGGAATGGGGTCCAGAACAAGCCGAGGCAGTAAAACAACTCAAAAGAAGCCTCTCACAAGCTCCTTGCCTAGCTTACCCTGTCAGAAACAAGGAGTTCTTCCTGGAGACGGGGTTCTCTAATACGTGCTTGACGGCAGTATTATACCAAAAGCATGACAAGGTCAATAAAGTAATCTCCTATGCGAGCAAAACTTTATCCTCTGTGGAGGAAAAATTCAACGATTGTGAGAAGGCACTCCTGGCAACGGTGTGGGCATTGAAGAATTACCGCCCGTTTATCCAGGGGGAACACATCATAGTGGAGACTCCACACCAGCCTCTGCAATATCTCCAAAGTGACAGAATCCGGGCCGGAAATGTGAGTAATTCCCGAATTACTTCCTGGATTCTGTCAATGCAAGGCTTTCCTGTGGAGGTCAGATATGGCCAAAACAAGAAGAGTCCCCTCGCGCAAGGTCTGGCTGACTTGCATGATTGTGCCAGAGAAAACTGTCTCGAGGACGAAAGTCTAAAAATAAAGGACAACACGGAGGCATATCTTAATTCCCCACACAAAGTCTTTGAAGAAGACAAGTGTGAGGGAATGCCCACTGTCTATGTGGATGGATGCTCTTACCATGTTGACAACGACGGGGAGAAAGAACTGGTGGCTGGCGTAGGGAATGCATGGGTGAATGAGTCCCCAGAACCCTCCGCTGGATACAAAATTGGTCCCCGAAGTAGTCAGGTGGCAGAATTGATGGCTGTGCATCAGGCCATCCTCACTGCTGTCCAGCATCAACTCCACGAACTGGTCATAATCACAGATTCGGATTATGTACGGAACGGGTTCGTGGAGCACCTGGATAATTGGAAAACCAGAGGCATGTTATGTGCTAACAACAAACCCTTGAAACATGGGAAGTTGATCCAAAACATTGATGATCTGGTCACATCGAATGAGATGACCATCTATTGGAAAAAGATCAAGGGTCATTCCAAAGTAGAGGGACCAGACAAAACTGGAAATGACTTAGCTGATCAGCTGGCCAAAACCGGGGCCATCCAAGGGGATCTAATTGAGATTGAGTCCCTGTTGGGGGAAATCCAGGTCACTGCTATCACTAGGTCCCAGACAAATGCTCACAACGACCTTTCAATTGCACAATGGAGTAAGGAGACCCCTGATGCTGATTTGATTACAGCTCAGAAGGGGGATCCAATAATTGGTAAGTTTTACCAGCACCTTGAGGACCCTGAGAACTTTCCCCTGACGGATACCGATTACATTGGGAAAGAGGACCTAAGAGTGTTGATGAAATGTCCAAAAATGTTCCGGATCCAAGACGGTTTGTTGGTAAGGAAATCCAAAGCTGGCCACGATCAGTGGGTGGTTCCTACCTCATTCCGAAGCCTGATGTTAAGTCACGCCCATGATGCGGCCACCGCCGGTCATAGGGGGTTTCACACAACATTGGAAATCTTAAGAGAGGTTGCATACTGGCCACACATGGGCCAGGACCTCAACCAATATTTGAAGGGTTGTCTTGTGTGTGCACAATTTCAGCCGACATTCCTCACACACCGGGCGCCTTTACAAAAGAGGGGAATGACACTGCCATGGTCAGATTTACAAATCGACTTTGTAGGCCCCGTGATTCGCTCGGCTAGGGGGAATAAGTACATGTTGACCGTCACATGCTTGTTTACCAAGTGGGTGGAATGTCTCCCAGCCCCAAACTGCAAGGCAGAAACTGCAGCTGCCTTGATGATTAACCACATCTTTTCCCGTTTTGGTCTACCTCAAAGGATTGAGTCAGACAGAGGTAGCCACTTCACCAGTGAAGTAATGACAAAGATGTGGGAGATACTGGGGGTCAAGAGAAAGCTGCATATTGCTTATAAACCAGCTTCTTCTGGGGCAGTAGAGAGATATAACCGAACCATTGTGAGCATATTAAAGAAGTTTGTGGCAGATTCTGGGCCAAGTTGGGATATCCGATTACCCCTGGTCCTAATGGCTATCAGATCTACCCCTTCATCTGCAACCAAAATGTCACCATTTGAGTTGATGACTGGACGCAAGATGGTGCTTCCTCAGCATTTGCTCTACAGGACCCAAGAGCAGACACTGATAAATGCCTCCACTACTCATGAGTATGTGGAGAATTTAAGGAAACACCTCCAACATGCTTTTGCTTATGCTCAGCGGAATCTAGAAAGATCAGCTGATAGCATGAAGACCCACTATGACCTGAAAACTTCCAGGAAGGAATATCAGGTGGGGGACCGGGTCTATCTATACAACTTCCAAAGGAACCAGGCCAAGCAGCGCAAATTTTTGCCTACATGGAAGGGACCATTCGAGATCATAGACAAAATCTCCCCTGTGGCCTACAAAATCCACATCCCCAAAGGTCCTTTGGCAGCGGGGGAAGACAAGTGGGTCCACATAAACCAGTTGAAATGTTGCCATCCCAGGCACACTCTGCAACAACTGGAGGAATCCTCTGGAATCCTAGCGGGTACTGTCTCAGACTAATTCAGTTCCAACCATAAAACATACCACATCTAGTCTCTAAAATATTGTGATTTGCATGAAACTGTCTCTTAGTTATACTGTTTTTTTTTCAAAATAAGAATGTAATGTTTCGTTATGATGAAATGCATATGCTGCCCCACTATCTCAACAGTGGTGGAAAAACGTCTATGAGTAGGTATTGCCGCTCTTCCTTTGTCGTCCTAGGAGAAAGAAAACCTGAAGACGGGCCAAGGAGGGCGATCCGGAGACCAGGAACGAAGATCCAATGGGCCCGGGGTACCGCCCAATCTTCCCATCAGGACCGGCGAGGAGAACCGATCGATCAGTACCGGATGGAGAAGAAGATGCTGAACTGTGCCATCTATTGGAAGAAGATGAGGAAACATCCCAGGTCTTGCGAGTCCCATTCGTGAAATAGAATGGCCATCGCAAGAGGGGGGCTTGTGGGATGTATTTACCCATGCATCCGAGCCCTACCTCAAAACTGTGCAGTACTGACATGGAAAACCTCATGATGGCCAGAGCTTCCCAGAAAATGCACAGGGAAATGCATGAAGAATAGGCTGCCACCCATTTTTGCCGATGTTATGGGCACAGAAGGACACTGCCTAAAACCACCATTGGACTACCCGCACAGTAGTCTGAAACCATTGGGAATGGCAATGCTGATTGCCAAATGCAACTAGAATTGTGGGGAATTCATTTTCTTAAATCCCAAAAATGGGTGCAGTACCAGTACTCACCACTATCCAAAAGCCGGCAGTTTAAAACCACCCTGTGTTTCTCTGAAGGCAAGCCAAAGTGCCTATTTCAAACATTGCAATATGTGCAAAATATTCACTGAACACCAGCAGACATTTGGTAGAATGGAGTTTTGTGTGCCTACAAAATCTGGGAAATGAAGAGCCCAGAACAATGCTTAGAACAAAACTGGCTGAGCTATGGAGTCAGCAGTTTAAGTTGCACTGGATTTAAAGACACTAAAATCGAAAATGTTTAGATTAAATGAGTGACCTATGTTTGGTGTCACATGCCTTTGTAACTGTTGAAATGTCATAGTTTTGCACTTAGAATCAGCATTCTAGCTGCATATGTAAAAATGTTTAGTTTTATTTGAATGCAGGAACTGGGGAACAAAAAGTGACATTTTATCTGAAACCTGGCTTAAGGAACTGAATTCTGCCTGGCAACTACCCCCATCAGGAGTGAAACTTGAGTCACAGCTGTGTTCCCAGGCCTAGCTGCCCTTTTGCTGCTCACACTAAGGATATGCCATCTATCTGATAATTGAATTACCTGTGCTCTGCAGGAAAGTGAACAAAGCCCTGTCCTGGCTCAGGCAAAGGTTTTATTGGCAGGAGTCGTAAATGGTCGTAAAAAGTGGCTTCCTCCTGAGGAAAGGGGAGGGGCACTGCCTGTGAGAGCAAGCTGGCTTGGCAGAACTGGAAAAAACAGAAATTCAACCTTGTGCTGAGGGTAAACCACACCCCTTTGGAGCCAGAACATAACTTTAAAAAGATGAATAACTCATAGAGCGGACATGTGAAAATTTTATAAATGATACCATAATTCTTGTGATTTTTCTGCCCACAGTTTAAGAGGTTTTTAGAACCGGTGGTATGTTCAGGGGGGTGTCAGCGGAAAAGTGGGGATAACTCTAAATGTATGCATGTTAAAAATCTGAAACTTCATCAGTTAATGTCCGTACTCCCTGCGCACATGTATGTAAAGTTGGGTCAATGTCAGAAATTGCAAAATCAGTTAAAAAGTGAAATATGTGCCATTTCTGAATGCAAGCTCCCAGGAAGAGCAGAGTTTGAACAGGGGATACCTCCTGTAATGCATGATGGGTGCATATGATTTTAAAACAATATGTACCTCTGCAAATATGTATTTGTTTCAAATCTAGATTTGTGTGTAAGTTGACAGGAGGAGTGGACTTTCTGCAGGCTGTAAAATGACATCACTCTGACTCACAGTTCATTCCCCAATCAAATGATAAATGGAAGTTTGACCAATTAGAAGCTGAGAGAGAGGTAGGGTCAGTGATGCTAGAACACACCCACATTCTAAACACATAAAAGCAGACAGACAGGACAGATAGGGACCTTCAATTCCATCTGCAGCGGGACGCTCTGCCGGAAAAATCCATACTTACCTCCATCAATCTTCAAAGAGCCAACACTTAGACTCCAAGATAAACAGAGACTTCAGAACCTTAACCAAAAAGGCCACTGCCAGCAAGAGTATTTGTCAGCAGGCCTCAAAATATTTTTGCAACTGAACTCTTCAGACAGCCGGGCGAGCCGTCTGAATTTTGCCAAGAACTTTTGCAAGAACCCGGTGACAGAAATATCCAAAGAGAAGGCAGGACCCGACCCAGAGAACCGGTGCCTAGCAGAGACCAGGCCATTGTATCCAGAGTGCTGACCCCGAGGCTGTGAGCAGTTCCAGAGGCCAGGCGCTGTGAGCAGAACCCGGGAAGACCTGACCAGACTGAAGTCCGTGACCAAGTCGCTTTCCGGTTCAAAAATCTCTTGTGAGTACTCAGCAAAACTCAGAACACATCTCTTAGTTAAAATAATATAATTCAATCCATTTTAAACCTAAGTAGAACTGCAGCTTAGCAATTGTGTTATTCTGCCATCATTTTTAAAGCTAAAAAAGTGTGCGTTTAAAATTTCAAATCTGAAAAACGACCTTTATTCAATCGCTCATATCTCCGCAACCGTTTGTGCTAGAGACTTGCAGTAACTTTTATTTGGGAGCTGAGATCCTAGGCTTTCCTAGGACCCCAAAACGATAGAGATAGTCCTTGTGGTTCCTCTGTAATAGCGCTCGGCGCATCCGCAAATTTTGCCGCGATTTGCAAATTTCTTCACGTGTAAAAAGCTGCTGCTGCTTGCCTTCCATTGCCAGAAATTCGTTTAACCTGCTAACTATCCCTGCATCATTGCTAGTGTGAGCCTGGACTAATATTAACTAGATACCAATCACCCTGAACCTCTGAAAGGGAATTAAAAGTATTTTAGCATACTTTTCAATTCATTGCCAGCACATATCAAAGCAATTTGGGCCTGTGTTTTCAAACTTCTGTAGTCTAAGCTTGCTGGGGTGAACTGAATCACATTTGATTGCATTTCTGAGAACTGTGTGTTTTCCTTCCATTTCCTTGCCTTGCATCAAGGGGGGGAGGGGATTGCCAGAGTAAAGTGATTACATTGTTTGGTTGAAATCATATTGAGTATTTTCTGTACTGCATTCATTGAATATTGCATCCACCTGAGCTTACATAAAGCATCCTCTACCACATTATACTTTTGTTCCTATTTACCAGTGTGCTACCTTATCCATTTCATGTCAACTCATTAGTGATTATAAGAAGTGTGCTAGTGCCAGATTCTCCGTTGTTGATCTTTATCATATCAGATTAAGTGTGCTATTCAATTATTAATTTATTATAAAGTGTGATATATATATATTTTAAATTATCAAATAAACCTTTTAAACTTGCAAAACAGAACTACTTCTTGGCTCAGTGGGGTCAGGGGGATTCCAAGAGAGGGGTGTTATATAGGGGTAGTCATCCAGAACGCATGAACTGGACATAAAGATATATCAATAAGGGTTTTCATTCAGTATTCTAGACTAGGCGTTAACTTAGCTGTAGTGCTGAATTGAATCCTCTTACAGGATTCCTTCTTATCGAAATGAAAGGCCGATCAATTTCAATCAAGAGTAATGGATTAACTTTGTGTCAGGCAAAAATGATGTCCAATTGAAGCTGAATAGGGGCGTGCTCACCAATCATTATCTGATGTATTAAGACAGGGTCAAGTACATGCATCAAGGTGTTCGACACTGCAAACAAATCGATCTTTGATCTCGAATCCCCACGACTCCATGTAAATTTAGGTGAAACTTCTGCACATGTTACAAAAGAGATATGACAACTTTCAAGATATGAAATCCACTTTTTTCCTCTATTCCAAGCTACTCTCTTACTTCCTGCTAAATTACAACTCAATTTGCCAGGACCTACTAAACACATTGCATTAAAATTACCGCCAATGAGGATTTTACACATCAGCATTTGGATCAAGATATCTCTAGACATTGATCTACGTCATCAAACATGGCATCCAACAAAACTTTCAATGGGTTCCAATATATTGTGATGACTATAATCGTCTCTTCCAAACTATTGCCCATCTTAATTGACACTGCCAACACATTCGATGATATATATACAATGTCAGATTTGCATTTCACATGGTTGCCAATTGCTATTACAATTCCACCCATTGGATAACCTTCTGAGCCCCTACTTGCAGGACTACAGTAAGTGTTAAAGCCTTCAAGCGTTACCATATGTACACTAATAGTTTCTTGTAATAAAATGATATTGCATTTCAAATTGGAAGAGTTGGTTGCCCACCACCTATGAAGCATCAGGTGCCCACAAGAGTTCCATGAAATAACATTCAAACCGAATTTGCTCTCATGCTACTCTGAAGTTTTTAAGATTTCATATTGGAGAACAAAGGTTCCACCCAAGCCAATTCCTGGTTACCCACTGCAATAGCTAATAGTTGAGTTATACATTTTTGTTCTTCACTTGAACCATCTATTGGACCATGTGAGGAAGGTTTGACCATTTTTAGAGGTTTATAGAGAAACTATGTGCTTCAGTTTCACACTTAAATATATGGAGGGAAAAGTCCATATCCTTTAGGTCAGCTCTAAAGCTCCAGATATGTTTTAGGACATTCGCATTAGTGGCATAACATAGCATGAACATTATTTTCTTGTGCTAGGGCAACCCTATCAAAGTCGTTACTCTTAAGAATTCGTAATGTAGGAATGTGAGCAATTAAGTCCATAAAATATCTCTGATTAATCCTTTGACCTCGTAAGATCTCGGGATCGCCCTCTAGACCAATTACATCAAACTCCTTTAGAGGTTTCTGGAATTCCACTTGAGTATTTGGGGCTAGTGCCGCCTGTTGATTTGAGTCCCTAATGGAAATCAGAGCAGCCACAGCGTTCATAGATAAACCCTCAACAAGCTACCCCATTCAGTTTAATGAAAGGGGGACAGCTGCTATTAGTAGTTAGTATACCATTTTCCTCCAATGTACACCATTTCCCACCATATGCATTTAATTCATGTTTTAAATGGTTGTACTGGAGGTAAACCACCTCCCACCACAGTATTAAGGGGTTGCTCAATGCTTACAGTTTTCAAGATCGATAAAGGGTTGTGGTTCACATTAGGACCTAAGAGAGCTGTTAGCGGACCTCACACCAATAGAGTCTGAATCATTACTGGTGTGGTTGAGGTGCATGATTGAGACTCATTAATAGCACTGAGATCTGTTGGAGGACTCCTCGTATCTAACATAGACTTGGGTTTATCTGCTACAGGTATAAGTCTACATTTACCCGAACCACTAGTTATGACATAGTCATTTTTAATGAGTGGATGTATTTGCAATCGCTTTCCCTGTGGAAGATTACAGATTTCACAAGAAACACCAATATTGGTATTTCCCTTTGCCTGGGTGCATGCTTGAGTGGCCTTTACTTTTGTTTTGATCTCCAGCATGGGGACCTTTAATTTGTCTCCCAATAAAGTCCCCTTACTGGATGTCAAGTTCTCAGTAGGGTTAGGCATGCTCTTAATATACTTCTCACCCACCCTGGGAAAGTAATTCAGCATACTGTTTCGGGGTTTATCATTCTCATTTGTGTGTGGAAGAAGGGGCCTGATCGAAACCCCTTTGGGTAACTCATTACCCATATTATCAGAGTGAATTCTTGGCTTTAGTGCTACACTTGGTTTGAATTTCTACCCTTGTTGTTAACACACAGGGGAGCTAAGTCCAATACCAATACAGGACGTCGGGGTAGTAGTAGCGCACAACTTTCTTCCAATAGCTGCTCTACATCAATAATATTGTCGTCATGTAAGAGCATTGGGGGATTAGTCTGCCCATGATCTCTGTTCATTGTCCTTGCTACCAGAGGTTTATCTTCTCCTTCCTATGGAATCAGCTCCTTCCCTACAGACTTTTCCTCTCTCCCACCTTTCTCAGCTCGTTTAACAGCTTTAAGATGTAATTATTTTAGCCTACGGGATGGAAAGCTTTTTTTTTCTTTTAATTCAAATTTGTGGTCTTCTTCAAAGTTGGTCTGTTCTATTATTTTTACCAATGCAGAGGGACTATCCAGAGTCATCTCCTCCATGTTTTGCATTGGAGCTACAGGTACAACTATTCCTGGAATCAAACTGGTCTTAATTTCCCTGATGTCATTTTTTTATGGCATCAATATCCTTTTGCATACTTTCAAGTGGCATGATATTAGGAGTCACGATATTCCCCACCATCTCAACCTCTGGTACCAGCGTTTCAGTGTATTGCACCTGTTTGTCAGCTAAAGGTTTCTTTTCATTAATTGTCCCTGATGGATAAGTCATACAATCATGTGGACAAGTGTCTAGGGCGGTCCCTTCTTTTGCCCTAACAAAACCTTCCAGCCGGTTGAATTTCTGAAGTAAATCATTGGATATTGCATTTAATTCCCTTAACTCTAAATGTGTAAAGTCATGTCCTTTATCAAGTAGATCTAGGATCCTAATTATCACTGGAAAGGAATAGGAAAAATGTGGGTTAGAATTCTAAGTTGTGTCACCTTCCCTATTCACTTGCTGCATATCCAATTGTATGTTCCTTGTTGGTGAGAGGTTTCTCTCACTTTCTCCAAGGGGAACTTGTGAGATATCCCACCTCATATCGTGTGCCTTATTTGACAGACAGGTACGTTTAGGGTCCATGTCATTGAATAAAAACTTGATCTGCAGAGTGGCGCCCCTGAATGGTGTAAATTATGAGGGTTCATAATGGATATTACGATGAACTAAAGTAGTTAGTACACTAATTGAGTCACTGATTCCCTTATTTAGTTCCATGATTGCCGCAGAATCTACTTCTGGTGAGTAATTATCACCCTCATTTTGATTTATGGTTGGAATAGATGCTATAGGAACTACTGAGAATAATATCTCCTTTTCAAGGGGATTAAGATTAAACACCCTTTCACTCTCAGAATGTTTTTCTATGTTCTCAGGGATCCGATTGACACAGATTTATGGAATTTGTTTTGAAACTTTGGTGATGGATTTTGGTCAGCAGAAGGACCACAACTCAAATCTCTATTTAGGTTGGGGTCATTAAGCCAAACTATAAATTCTGGGTAAGCTGCATTTCCAGAGCAAATTAGGGCATCGACATTTAATATGTTACATGCCGTCATTTCAGTGAGTCGGCCACTACGTAGACCTGAAGCCATGACTTTGTGAATAAACATACGCTTCTAAGAGAAGAAAGTTGGTCATTTGAGACCTAGGCTTCCTTACTAAGCGAATCTAATCAGAGACATTGGAAAAGCATACAAAAATATAAAAAAATAGACATTAACTCACCACTCACCCCTCACCCTGACAGCCCACAGCCCAAACACTTTTGATGTCACTTGCGATGCTTGTGCGATGCATGTTCACTGCTTATTTAAAGCTAGTTCCGGGTGCAGGCGGGGCATGGCTGAGAGGGGGAGCGAGTGAGTGGCAGCAAGAAGCGCCAATACAATTGATGTTGCAAGGTGATGGCAGAGTCCACGTTACGGGGAAGAAAACTTCTTCTTGCCGACTAGTAGTGGAAATGGGCAGGCGAAATGAAGCAAGGAAGAACGGGCAGCACAGCAGTCCAACAGCCCAAACACTTTTGATGTCACTTGCAATGCCTACTATGTATATATATATATATATATATATATATAAAAATATATATAAATATATATATATATATATATATATATATATATATATATATATATATATATATATATATATATTAGTGAACAAGGAAAATTGCATAAAAAGAAAAAACGAAACACATCAGAACTTTCCTTTGGATTTAGGTTCTCCTTACCCTAATTGTTTAAAAACCACATTATGTTGTTCAAGTGTGCCAACAAATGTTGGGAACCCACTTATGTAATGTAACTCCCAGAAACCCTTGTCTTTTAATGGCTCACTGCAAAACAGAAAGAGTTAGAAAAACTATTTTTGTTACGGGGACTTCAAGCCCCATAATCCCCTCAGTACAGGGATGAGGAAGAGGGATGCAGAGGAACACTGCTGTGGGAGGGGTCTCCTAGTTAGTGTAGAGGTCCTACACCTGAAAGGAACTGAGAGGCTTAAAAAGTCCCATACGGTGCAGGCATCAGAAAAAAGGGGTAGAGCATTGTAAGTGGAATAAGCAGTGTTAGCCGTTGTTCCAGCTCGGAGGGAAGCCTAAGGCAAGAAAAGATGCTGGCACCACAGAAACGCCTGAAGCAGTGGCAGGTCTTGTGAGAGTGATTGCCTATTCCAGAGGTCCTGTAGCAAGAAGCATAAGGGAGATACGCTTGTCTGAGTAAAGTTTTGTTGTGCAGAGTTTGAGCAATGGAGTAGAGAGGGAAGTGTGCCCTCTTTGGAGGTTCCAGGTGGCTGGGTAGCACCTGGCCCTCACCAGACCAAAAGAAGCTCCATTCCACAGTGACATAAGCATAGGAGGACCAGAGAAGGCTGTCCATCCCGACCGCGAGGAGCGACAAGTATCAATGACCTGCAAACACAGAGGAGCATAATTGAGCAACTTACCCAGTGAGTTCACAGCTTGCAAGTGACTCAGGAGCGCTCCAGCGCTTTCTGCATGTTCAGGGCAGGCCGCTTCACTCATGTGTGAGGGAAAGCCGCAGTTAATGTATTGTTGAATACCGAACAATACAAAATCAACAAAAGTTATATCTGTTCAAACAAAGTGACTGTGTAAAAAGGCACATGAGATAGTGGAAAGCTCATAAACCCTGTGGGGAAGCTGTAGAAGGTCCAAAAGCGTACATACAATCCCCAAGCCAAGAGTGTCTTAACAACAAGAAATAGCAATATAAGAAACAGTTCTCAATACTGAGAGGATTAATGGTTGCAAGACTAACTGCTTTTGTGCTATGAAACACTGATCATCTGGTGATAGAATGCTACATTGCCAAAACCAAGAAAGAAGAAATGTGAGACTATCTTTTGGTCAAACCTTCCTGACTGTACCCCATAGCTTGACTACCCCAATAGACACACATCTTAAACGATGTTCCTCAGAAAGACTCTGATGTCCTTTCTGCTGTTGCTCACCTAAGCATTAATTTACTTAACTATGTCTCCGATCAGACATGCACCATGTCCCACATTGGACAGAAACAACAGACTTCTCGCCTTTATGAACCAATCAAGGACCTTAACCCCCGCTCAGCCATAAATTAAATACTTCACATGCTAAACAAGATTCCATACCAATGACTCCATGTATCAAAATAATAAAACACAACCCTACTACCTTGGAACCTCAAAAACCATCTAACATAGCTACATTATCTGGAGCCTTGATCAAAGCCAGACCTGTAGTGGTGCATGCCATAGAAATAGCAAACATCCTATCCTCTGACGATCCAGACTTCCTAGCTGTCACAGAATCTTCGCTGCACGAGGCAGCAGGCCTGACCCTGACATCAGCCATACCAGATAATTGTCATATAATCAGAATGGACAGACCCAATGCTAGAAGAGGTGGTTTAGCTATTATAGCTAAAACCAACCTCACCTTAAAATTACTAACCCAAGCCCCACTCAACTCATGTGAACTTCTCACTGCTAAACTGCCTATATCCCATTGCCGCACTCTAACTGTCTACCTAATATACAGGCCACCAGGACCTATCGGCAGATTTGAGGAAGACTTATCTAGCCTTCTAGTTAACAACTCCAAAGACTCCTCTCATTTATTGATACTAGGCGACTTCAACCTAGGATCCAACGATCCAGAGGACAAACAAGCCCAAGCCATAGCAACAATGCTTAGAGTTCATGGCCTAACCCAAAAAGTCATCTCCTCTACTCACGATAAAGGAAGGACATTAGATTGGGTTGCCACCCTGAACTGCTCTACATCTATCACCAAAATGACCCCCCAACTATGGACTGATCACCATCTAATCGACCTCTCTATAACTATAGACAAACAAATACCCAAAGACAAAGTCATGACACCGCCTCTCCCTACCAGATCTAAAAAAGACATCACTCATGACAAACTCCTACCACGTATCCTTCCCGCTATCAACACCCCTGCAAATAACTCAGATGCCGATAACCTGGTGGATCTTTACAACAAAACGATGACCCAGGCCCTTGACACCATCGCGCCACAAACAGCAGGAACACCTCAATGCCTGGTTCACCCCGCACCTCAAAGCATTAAGACTACAAAAGAGAAAACTAGAAACTATATGGTGACATTCCCCCACTCTTGAAAACAAACTGCAACTGAAGGACTGTGCAATCAACTACAAAAAAGAAATCACCTGTACAAAAAAAGACCTCTTCAATGAAATAATTTCAAATGCCAGCTCCAATACTAAGGAACTATTTCTGATTTTCCGGGAATTAGAATCCCCCATACCTCCACCCGACAACATACCCAAAGACAAACAATGGTGTACCAGCGTCCAGAATGCCCTATCTAACAAAATACCTACACTTCAAATTAAAATTGCAAAAAAAAGCCTCCTTGCCTCTCACTGAAATACCACTTTACCCGCAACGTGTTTAAAGTTTGATGCCAAAGAGGTGTAATGAAGTTGTTGTTATTCTAAGTTGGAAGCTACCACTAAAGCACTTTTCTGTTCTTTCTGGTGAAGAAGTAGACATGCCAGTGAGTATACCCCTATGACAAGAAGTTGTTGCCTAAAAGGCCCTGGCAAAGGAATACATCAGGTAATAGTTGATACAAGTGATGAACCATGGTTTTAACAGAAACAACTCATTTTGATTTGCACCATTCGAAGATGAATTGTGAAAGCTTGTTGAGGAGAAGTTCCAATTCTTTTTTAAACCAAAGTTGTGGTAATCCATTCTGACAAAGACCTTTGTTGTTACTCATCTAAACGAATACAAAGGTGTAATTTGACCTCACTACCGCAGGAGTTGTAATACACTATTTCTTTCTGAAACCAACATTTGTGACAATTATCCTGGCCAAGTCAATTGTTGTTATTTACTTGGAAAAGACACATGTGAGACAGTTCTTTTTCCAGGAGCTTACCATTACTTTCAACTGAACTGTATGTCATCAAATACAAATCCTTGTGTAGTATATTGGAACTTTGTGTCAAACCAAATGTTCTTGTTTCTTTTGAACTGTGTAGAAAACTCTTGTTCAGATCTGGTGGAGGAAAACTCACCAAGGTTATGAGAAGAGACATTCATCATTTTGTGAATTGAATTATATGGCATATATAAAAGATGCTTCAAAAGTCCAGACAACAATACCATCTCCAAGCTAACAAACTTGAGGAAGACATAAGAATATAAGTGCCAACCTATAGCTGTCCATTAAACACCCATGTATTTCTGGGTCCAACTAGCTGAAACTGTGGTTTGTGAGGCCATACTTTGTCATCAGAGTTATCAGTCCTATAGCCTATGCCCTCAGGCTGCCAAAGAAGTGGATAATCCACCCTGTTTGACACATTCCTCTACTCAAGAAATACCATTTTAGCACACATCACTCCAACTATTCAGAAGACTACATTGTTCTTTCTGATACTGAATATGAAGTCGCTAACATTCTGGTTTACATTCTCAGCATACACATTGTATGCCGACCTCCCCGCCCTTGCACCGATTTCCAAGATTCTCTCATCCACGCCCTGTCGGATACTATTAAAAAGACCTCCCAAACCATTCTCCTGGGTGATCTTAACCTGGACTTTAATGACCCCAAGGATCACCATGCTAAAGCCCTCAACAAATCCCTCACCACCCTAGGTTTTGCACCAACCATCTCTGAACCCACTCACATTAAAGGACACACTCTGGATTGGATCAACCAGCACAATTGTTCCATTCTAGTCACCGCCAATACCCCTATTCCTGGCTCCAACTACCACTATATCCAGTTCAATCTCACCACTAAGAAAAAGCACTTCATCCCCATCACCCCATCTCCAGCAGCACTCGCCAGGAGCTCACGCAAACGTACAGTGGAAAATCTGGCACCATTTTTGATGGTGCCCGAGCTTCAGGTGCCCTCCTCTAATAACCCAGACACTCTGGCCAGCACCTTTAAAGGCATCATCACTAAAGCAATAGATGACATTGCCCCCTTGGCCCCTAAAAACGCCAAGAAAATTAAACATTCCAATGCCTGGTTCTCCAATAAGCTGCTTAAGCAACACTCAGAAAAACGATCCGCCCTCTCTACTTGGAAAGCCAACCCTTCAGAATCAAACAGGAGGCTTTCAAGGCCATCTCCAAGTCATACAAAAGTAATGTCATTAACGCTAAAGCCCTTTCATTGAACTCAAATATTAATGACGCCAAATCAAACTCCAAAGAAATATTTTCTATCTTTAGAGAATTGGAAAAACCCTCCACCCCTCCACCCACGCTCCTCAAGGATGAAAATTGGTGCAACAGCACTCAGTCTGCAATGCTAGACAAGCTCAACACCCTTCAGACCAAAATGATTGGCCATCAAAAAGCGCTTGTAACTCTAATAGCCTGCCAGCACAGCCAGTGCCCACCTCACCTGAACTGAACCCCCCTCCGACTTCAAAGATATTACAGAATCGGAGGTCATTACCCTGCTCAAATCAATTAAACCCTCCAATTGCAAAGGTGATGCCTGCCCAGCCCAACTTGTCAAAGACTCTGCTCCCACCCTTGCACCCTTCCTCATTGCCTTCATTAATTCTTCCTTCAGGTCAGGTCTTGCTCCCAAAGATCTGAAAGAAGCCTGGGTATGCCCTTTACTAAAAAAGTCATCACTCGACCCTAGCATCCCTGGGAACTATAGGCCCATCACCACGGTCCCATTCCTGCAAAAAATTCTCGACAAAGCTGCATATCTGCAAGTGCATAATTACCTGGAGGAGAACCATCTCCTAGGCCTGCGCAATCAGGTTTCCGCCCATGACATGGCACTGAATCAGCCCTCCTTGACCTAAAGAACCCCATTGACGACCTGAGAGACATAGGCAAACCGGCACTCCTCCTGCTCCTTGACTTATCAGCCGCGTTCAACCTGGTCGATCACAACACTCTCTGTATGTATTACTGCTGAATTATGTACCTGTAACTAAGAGACCTCATGGTCACACGTAACCTTACCAACTGAAAATGTTCATACACTTCATGTAACAAGCACCACAATGCCTCTGGGCTGTAGGTGCACTATACAAATGCAAATAAATAAAATAAAATAATAAAATAATAAAAATAAATATTATAAACACTGACTCCACAACACTACCTGCAGTTTGACACTAATTTGAACTGTGCAATTGATGTAACCTGCCTTACATTTGAAGTGAGTGTTAAGGTTTGATTTGTAGTGGTTTGGAGTCCATGTTTATACTTAGAGTTTCATGGTTGAATTTGTAGTTGTATATAATGAGTGCTTGTACCTTGTATTTGTTAGAATAGTGATTGCACTCCGACTTCACAAAGACATGATTTCACTTCAGAAAGAAATTCTTTCTGAAGCTTGCCAGTCCCCATCTGGACATAGGGCACCCACTACACCAGTAGTGGTCAGTTCAGAATTTCACTGTATGAACTGCCCAGAGAAAGAAAAATTAAGCCCAAGTTGTGACACACATTGTGCTTCTCAAAATGCGTTTCTGCTATCCAGATCATGCAAATTAAATGTTAGCAAGCTTTGAATAATGAAAAACATAATGTAAAATAGTTTTCAAATCACGAAGTGGCAGTGGTAGTAGTTGGACCACAAAAACATTGGCTATATGAAGTGCAGGAATAGATTCGTCAGAGAGCAATGGCCTCTTGTTATGGGGGTGTGTAACATGGGTACCCTTACTTTTAAGTGATGGATGTGCAACACAGCGTCCCCATAACACAATGCTCTAACCTACAAAAACCTTTCGACCTATCAGGGTTATTATTAATCCAAAGCAATCATGCCTGCATCATTTGAACTATCTTTGGGACACTTGCATCTGGGGTTTACTGCTGTACTTTGTTCTCCTATCTACATCTGTATTATACAAAAGGTCTATAACCATTGCGCCTAATCATTCAAGCACTGTGCCCTTGGCTGTCAGCTCCTTGGCGTGTGTGCGGGAAATGGCTTGGGCCACTCACATTATGTATGTGCATTAATTGCAAAACCCTTTCCAATTAGGCAATAACATCAGTGAGATACACTGTTTGTTCTAGGGTAGCTGCGAATAACCATTACATTCTCATTCTCAATATGACTCAATCAGATTTCAATTATTCTTTTTATCCCTTTTCATGCAAGGGATCATAATTATGAAGACGTAAATTACTGTCCTTTGCCCAGCTATTAAGCGCTTACTGGATGCATAGTCATCAAAAGCGCAGACCATTGTCTGAATGAGTTCATTATTATGACTAATTCAAGCAGGCAATGTCTTTTCCTTCAAAAACATTTCATTGTATCACATCCAAATCCCTTTCAATATTCAGCATAGTGCTTAAGCAATGTTTCTGAAAAAGACCCTTTAAAAAAAGATGTCTGGTGGCACTTTTATCAGTGTCATTTGAAATATTGGGGTGTCATACGTAATATGTATAAACATGTACTAGAATATGAAGGAGCCTTTTTATGGAGGTCCTTCTTTACATTTGTGCAAACACAGTACTTAGCATTTATGTGCATTGAACCATTATAGTTTCTGGACTCCCATTAATTATCCCATGGACAAACAAGGTACATTTTTGCCAAAGCGCACAGCCAAAACCGCTGGACGGATTTGGACCAAGTCCAAAACAGATTGGGCACGGAGCATTGACTTGCAATCCATGTGTGGTTTGGGCTTATATTGCGCAATAGTTCTTTAAATATTTGATGGCGAAGGGGGGCCCCCTTCTCAAAAATAGATAGCCATATGTCAGGGATTTACACAAAACAAGCATTTTTAGAAATGAAACGACAGCCAAATAGTTTTTCTCTTGATGTGAGAGATAACCGTAGCTATAGCCGATGATATGGGAAAATGAAACGCAAGAAAAAACCTATTTGCAAGTCAAAAAACATGCAAATGCCATCAGGCTAGAGGTGGGGGTGGCTAGAGAGAACAAAGTGAAATTTGGGAGTTGGAAATGGTCTAGGGACTGAGTTTCCAACACAAAGCTTTCTGTAGCCTTGGCTATAGTCTCAAATAGCCAACATCTCAAAGCAAACTGTGTCACAGAAACAGTGTGTGTTGTGGGGGGAAAGGGAGAGTGCAGGGGAGGTAATAACGCCATCTAGGGAGTGGAGGGAGCAGGCACAGACTAGGGGGCTACTTGGTGGGGGTCGTAGAATAACTGGTCCTGACACAAGCAACAAAACTTGAGATCCAGGCCGTAGGATGCACGGTTTGAAATATATTTGCACCCCAATGCACCATAAAAAAACTGCACTACTCTAGAGAGAGGCGACAGGTGGGGAGAAAGCACCAAAGCTCCCAGTATGAAGCAACATGCCAACTCTCGCTCCCCCCAACATCTCTCCCAGGGTATGTCAGCCAGCCACATGTGCCCATTCCCAGTGCAGTTTGCTTCAGGGTGCAAAGCACATCAAGTGATAAGCAAATCGGGACAGTGACCTACAGGATCAGTATTATCAGTGTTATCATGTCTGTCTACAGAATGCATTCAGAGAAAACGGGTGCTTCTGCTAATATGCATATATATATATACATTCAAGGAAAAAACTTTTGTTGCGGGAACGTTATGTTGGGAACTTAACGCAACAAAACCTCTGAAATTCAGCTAAAGCCACTTTAACTTTGCAGCCCCTGTTGTGCATCCTATGATTACAATGAGGACATCACAAATGGCATCACTGATGACATCACTAATTTCATTGCAACAGTAACCATCAATAAACATGGTGTTCAGGCATGAACAGTGTGCATGGGCAGATATATTTTAATACATGAATGGGTATTAATCCTGGCATTCAGTAAAGGACAGTGGTGAAAACCTTCACCCATGTGCACTGTATATTTTAAAACACTAATAGGCTACCAACCATAGAATTTAGCCTTTACCAGTGGCTGCAGCTTTCAACCGTTTCCGTTGTATATTATATACACTGATCAGGTATTCTAGAAGCCTCCTTCACAGCTCACATTTCGGTCCTCGGTCCTCCAAGGGTGTTCAACCCCACAGCGCTTCAAGGCCTTACCAATGGCAGTAGGCGCTATACAAATGCCACATAACGTAACATAAATAGCATAACGTTTCTGGTTGGTTAAAATTCATCCATCACATGTTGCACTGGCTTTGTGATGCTATCTGCTATTCATAATGTATGTCTTATATTGATCAAATACGTGCATACCCTATGTACTATGAAATAATGTTTGTATACATGCTGCTATCAGGTAAATTACTCGCCTTCTCCCACTGTCCTCAAATTCATTCCCTCCTTTCACTTGAATGGACCTAAGTGAAAACCAAATGTGTTGGAACCATTATGCGATACTCAAAACAGACTTGCCCCATAAACTGATTTCGAAAAGTGACCACATTTAGGTCAATAAAGCTATCTCCCTGTTTGGCCAATGGGCACAACTTTCTTGGATTTTGACTCACTATGCATCATTTGGTTGCACTTTAGGAGTAGCACCCTATAGATTGCAATATGCAAAGCCAACTATGATTGCATTGCATGGCAGCCGCATATTGCTCATCCACAGCTTTCTGCTTTAATGGACCACTCCCTTACCTCTGAATGCCTAAAGATGTTGCTCAGACCCGGTCTGGAAGCACCGTGTGGGCCTGATTTACATAAGCGTTTTTCAATGGGAAATTTCCATTGAAAAAGTCTGTGTAAATTAGGCCCTTTGTGTCGGCTGCCTCACAGTGGAAAGCATGTGCACATTGCTCCAAGGTCTGCCGAGTTAGGTAAATGATAACCCAAATGCCTTTTTCTAATTCTCTCCCCATCCAATTATCTACTTCATAAAAAATGTCATATTTTCAAAATATATTTTATTGACATCGGGCAAAGGGTTAGCGGCATAGAAATAGCTCTGTAACATTGATATAACTCTATTTATCCAAACATATTGGGCCTCATTACGAGCATGGCGGTACCCGTGCCTGTATGGCAGGCTCGGCTACCGCCATGCTCGCTACCGGCACATCCTCCCGTGATTGGGAAATAACCGCCCTATTACGAGATGAGTGGGCCGGTAATTGACCATTCGCGGGAGGTGGTAATGCCGGCTCCCAATCCCCATTCTGCCGTATAGGGCAGAATGGGGGCGGGGGGCATGGATGTGGCGGCACCGTTAATAACAGTGCCAGCAGCATTACGAGTTATGCTTGTGGGTGCCGCACAGTCCACCAGATAAGACCTGGTGGGCTAACAGGAACCTGCAAGCAGTACTCATAATGCGGCGGCCCGGTATGAATGGTGCCGGTGACTTACCGGCACCATTCATACGGCAGCCGCCAGCCCATTGACTTATATTTACGGAAAAGAATAATTTGCCTTATTGTTTGTAGTATTTCTTTTTTTCGCTGCTATGTGTTGCCTTGAAGCCTTTTCAAAGTGCTTCTTCCACCAGACAGATGATGTCTAGCTCAAAATGTGCAGCTCGTTTGAATTGGCTGTTGTAATTGTCTGATAAGCCAAAAGGTTCTTCTTGTGGCATTTTTGGGGGAGTGCCAAACAGTGTTGTGTGTTTTGTGGGATCTGCTGCTTCAGGCTAAGCGTGGAAAGGAGGACAAACTAGTCCTCTAATCTGTGAAGGCTAAGCATCAGTTCCCATATCTTCAATACAACTAAGAGCATTGGGTGCCTCGTCGCGAGTTGGGTGGTAGCCCTTAAATGCAGCAATAACAGTATTACTGCTGCATTTATGTGCTGGCCCTATCAGAAGTCTGGTGTATTTACCCCCAGCTCTGAGCTGGGGGTAAATAAGCTGACAAAATGTCCCATTCTCAGCTCAATTACCGCTGGTCTTATTACCATGCAGTAATTATGCCAAAAATTCCCCATTTGGTCCAGTGGACCCAATGGGGAGTGGGGACTTACAGTTAGCGCCCAAACCGTGATCCGGGAGTGTGCGCTAATGCTAATATATTTGGCCGGTTTCACAGCCCAGATACCGCCGACTTGTGGTGAGGCCCATAGAGACAAAGGGACTCATCAGGAGTCTGGCGTTATCCCGAAGGTAATATTGTCAGACCACCAGCAGAAATAGCATTACCGCTACTCGGTCTGGTGCTATTAGCGCCGGATCATAAGTAGCAGTTGGGCGGTTATTGCCCTTTTGATAATTGCACTGGCAGTAATAGCACCAAAAACAGCATAAAACAGGTAGTAAGTGGATATTTTGGGCCTTCATTACGAGTTTGGTGGTTTCCCCACGGTAATGCTGTCCAACTGTAATTGCGTTAGCACCAGCCATTCTGGCGTTTTTAGCGCTGGATCACACTTTAGGCGTTAACAGTAAATCCCCAGTCCCCATGGGGTATTTTCAGCAAAAATACTAAGCCACATTAAATGCAGTGGCAAAGGGGTTACTGCCACATTTAAGGGTCTGCCCAATCATGAGTCTGGAAAAATGCTGATTTTTGGTGTAATTACCACATGGTAATACCACTGGTGGTAATTGCAACAGAAGTTCCCCATTGGGTCCAATCGACCCAATGGGGAATGGGGGAATAACATTTACCATCCAACCCGTGATCCAGCAGGATGGGTGGGCGGTAGTGCAAATAAAGTTGAGTGGTTTCCCAGTCGGGATACTGCCCAACTCGTGATGAGGCACACTGTGCGCTAATTCAGTCGGCGGTAATTGTACCAAAAACAGGGCGCTAAAATGGGATTTTCACCTCCAGCAAAAAGCTGGTTGCAGAGAGTACACTATAGAAAGCAGTGCTAGCCTGTTATCTTGTACCTTGCAATAGCGTGGTGTTGTGATAAGAATCAAAAATTAGTCATGGGCAGCCCTCTATGAGAACGAACACGGCAAAAATGGCCTGTTCTATGGGATGGTACCCATTCTAGAGTCTGTAGCCACATTTTAGCTCGCTGTACCTTTCACAGACGCAAACTATCCATTTGCATATAAGTCTTTGTCCCGCCCACATGGGCAGTCCAGCACTGAAATGCTATGGCAATTCCCCTCTGAACAAGAGTACCAACAGCAACCCCATACACGTGTTTCAGCCTTGCGGGGCATCATCAATGATGCTGAGCTGTGCATCTCTGAGCAAGGTGAGCAAGGGGTCCACGTCTGGATGACCTATTGAGAACCAGAGAGGAGAAGAGGGTTCTGGTAAAGTGAGAGGCTCCTCTTCCCTGTCAGCATCAGACTTGCCCCGTGCTCCTACAATTCTGAAAAGAACTCAAGACCCACCTCGTCAAGGAGTCTCTCCTCCTCAGCACCTAGGCCATCACAATGCCCCCAACACCACCTGACTCGCTACACGCCATCCGCCCCTATCATCCCCATCACCCTCTACCACTGTACCCCTTCTCTCTGGCCCTCTGTATCCTACCCACCCCTATATATATGTTCTGTTATTAGATCTGAAAAGCACTCTGTTATGCATCTCTACTGTCGTATACCTCTGTAAAGTGCTCCGTTGTGTATCTGTATTGTTGCATACCTCTGTAATGCGTTATGCTGTTTCTCAAAGCTAGGTCTGCGCTCCATAAATTATGTAATAATAATAATTGACATGTTCTGATTCATGTTATAAGGAGCCCTTCATCTTAATACAAGTGCAAGTTGTTTGTTGTAATCCACAGTATAACTTGATTCGCATCCAATTACTACCGAAGCACAATCGACAATAAGGCCACCATGATGTTAATTGATATTGCTGACTGATTTGGCATGCTATTTGATAAGTGCAACTCTGCCTAACGCCAATTACACTTTCTGACCTGTGACAGACAATGTGATTAGACAAACAAACTGCTCGTGCATATACTGGTTATGAATACTTGCTGCACTAAAGTGTAATGAAAACCAGAGCCCTTTCACTGCAACACTTGGTCACGTTGGCATCATTTGATGGAAGCCAAGCTCAGCGGCAGCGCGCTCCTTAGCAGAGCGTAAAGGCTGACAGAGAAATGTCGAAGTGTCACTTCAAGGAAAATACTGCTTTCCTGATGCGATTACCTATACAAGCTGCACATCAGTTCTTTTCTTTGTGGGTCAAGCTGCCCACGGCTAATATATAACCGCGCTGTTTTGCAATGATCCATGGCGTAAGTAAGTTGCCACTTTAAGCTGTGAAATGCCTTGAGCTTTTGTTGTGTCACAAAAGAACCAATCTGATGCCAATGAGGCATGGACAGCAGCTATCACGGATTTATAGCCCTTGCTCTTTGTTTTCCATTGGATGGTTAGATTCTTGTGAAAAAAATGCAGTGACTCAATGTAGCTGCAAATATGGCGTTTCTACACTGACGAATAGGAACAGCTTAACCTTGTGAAGCCCTACTGCCTCATCACGACTTTGGCGGCAACCCTTGAATCCGGCGGTCGCGCTATTACCGCCGGATGAAAGGGTCTGCCAAATCAGGACTTCGGCGGATTTCGACCCAGCTCTTGGCTGGGGGGAAATCTGCCGAAAATTTGCGCTAATACCGCCGGCGGGAAATCCGCCGGCGGTAAGAGTGCAAATTTTCCCCATTGAGCCCAATAGGGAATGGGGAATTACTTTACCGCCGAACTCGTGATCCGGCGCTATTAGCTAACACCGCCGGCGTTACCGCCAAAGTTGTGATCAGGCCCATAGGCTTAGATCTTTTCAGCTCTAATGTTTGCAAACATACATACCTCTCCGTTGCCCTTTTTTATGCATGCTTCTCAGAACTTGCTTCTTTCCCTCCTGCAATGCTGTGATTCATGGGCACTATTTTGCTATCAATTACATTGGGAAGGGGAGCGTCCTAGATTATACCTGTGTCCTCGTTGTGTTGATAATGGCCATGACAGTTCTTGATTATGGAGTGCTGGTAGACAGCTGATCCGTAAGACTAAGACTAGTGCATGCTTGATGTCACTTGCACGGTGGTGGCTCGAGTTATGGTTGCTTAGCTTACCATAACTGGTGAATTTCTGAGGTTTTTCGGTTTTACTTGCAACCATAACGCCCCTTTAACAAAATCTGTATATATATATATGAGAGCCAAACTTCCACTAAAGTTTCTAACCACAAAGCATTGCAAACTAACTTATAGTGAGCCATAACAGTACTGAATGGTTCCAATTGGCAGGGGCGGACACACCTCAATCAGAAATCCCTGATGTTGGATGTAAAGCAACAAGGCCACCAGTGCCTCATTTTACATTTTCCAGTTCTATGAGACATGGGCTATACAATGTGATTATTACAAATCGGGTATTTTCCCTTTTTTTTATGGGGGATCAGTTTTCGAATGGGAAAACAAGGACGCAACCAAAAGGAATGGAAAACTGATTACCTCTCTGTCTGCCAATATCACACTGACTGGCGAGAGTTATCTCAACATGTACACTTTACTGTTTTTTGTTACATTTATCAGAACATATCTCTGCCACGAGACATGAAGTTAATTTTTTTTTATATCAAACGTGATTTTTTTTATTTGCACATATAATTTTTTTTTCTTATACAACACATCATTTGTGATGTAAATTAACAATTACTAAAACACATTTAGAAACAAGTATATTGAAAAACACTTAAGAGACAAATATAAATGGGGTAAAGATTTAGTCTGTCATTAGTGTCTTAAACAAATATCTGAGAGTCACATAATTTTCCAAAATATTCTGTTCGAATTTAAATGTGCTCACGCCTGCATTCTGCGTAAATATTATACTGGTGTTATCTCAAAACACGCTTTTTCTACAAAAATTGTTTTTAAATCAAATTTGAAAGGAGTCAGAACAAAGCAAATGCAACATATGTATGAATTTGAATTTTGCTTTGAAATGTTTAATAAGCTATGCTCGCCATGGGTCAGAAAGTATTTTAAAACTCTGGTTTGTTTTGTGTTGTTTGTAGTGTTATCTAAGTTACACACCAAGGGGGTATACACGACCAATGCATTGTAAAAAAAAATGCTCCTGTCCTGAAGAAGGCTATAAACATCATCTGGAAAAGGACACTAGAGATAGTGGGCCTCATTCCCAGATTGCCGGTAAGGGATACCGGGCACCGGTAAGGAGACCGGTGCCGGTAATCCCTTACCGCCCTACTACAAGGTCCCTTAGTGGGTCCCTCCATTAACAGATGGTCTGACCAGCCGTTCAGCCATTGTGGACGGGACCCGTTAAGGGACCAGGGTGCAAATAACGGGCTTGACATTCTGGGGGATGGCTTTTTCAATGAGGTCGTACCGGTCCTGCAAAGGTCGGACTACACCGGTAAGTCCCCATTGAACTATACCGGTGCCGGACCCGTTATTGGCGGCAGTCATTGCGCAAATAGCACCATGACTACCACCAATCTCGGAATGAGGCCCAGTGTCTCATAAACATTCTGGCCGAAACATGTCGACTATCCTTAAGACCACAAATGGAAAATGTTTTTTTGTCTGATCCAAGACTAAGATCAGTTTTTGTAAGAATAAATGTGTTGTGTTATGCTATGGAATGCATCAATGAAAAACTGAAGATCATTTTATGTGACTGTCAGACATTTGTTTGAGACACTGATCACAGTCTAACACAGCAGCCATCTATCTTTACCCGATTGATATTTGTCTCTTAAAAGTTTTTTCAATATAGTTGTTTCTCAATATGTGTTTTAGTAATTGTTAATTTACATCACATATGATGCGTTGTATGAGAAACCATTTTTATATGTGCAAATCGACAATATTTTTTTTATTTGATATAAAAAATTTACTTCATGTCTCGTGGCAAAGATTTTTTCTGATAAATGTAACAAAAAACTGTAAAGTGTACATTTTCATATAACTCTCACCAGTCAGTGTGATATGGGCGGAGAGAGGGGTAATCAGTTTTACATTCCTTTTAGTTGCTACAAAATGTGGTGACAGGAGTGAACACCCTAAATGTATGAAACTCATCATCTGAAATAGATTCTGAACTGACTCATCACTCAAAAATGTTACACTTGCTAAAATGGGATCTTGCTCAGAAAGAAAATAAAATAACAGACTTGAAATTGTGCTGCGGGGTTAATATTGTTGTAAAAATAGATGTAATTGTTGCTCAGCTTCTCAATCTGGGAAATGTTCTTGATGAATAAGTACTATTCAGATTCAAGCTTATGTCCTGCAGGGTGAGCATGGACATAGGATTGCTAATTTCCGTTCTCTTACCCGCTTTACATAATGTAGCACAACCTGATTATCACATTTAACCCAAGACAACCCAAATCCCCTTTCAAAGGCCTTCTTTCAAATACGTTGGTGTAATACTAAATGATATAGGCACTTCCAAATGCGGGAGGGCCCTTGCATTTCTACCACGAAGCAGCATAGTAAAACGTGGGGACAATCTAGGTGCGCCAGAAGAGCAGGTGCATGGCATGCCACACTGCGTATAGTGGTGTCGCATGTTCACATATCACAACATCACCATATTCATACTGTAATCAAGGGTTTCTGAGTCCATCCAGCTTGATGAATAATAATCAGAGCTTTTGACAAACTCTTGAGAGAAGGCAAGGGCAGAATATGATAATGCACACACAGCATAATGGAAGAATGAACAATTTCCTCTTCCCAATAAATAATGGGTGAACTTTAGCCAATTACATATCTGTATTTATTTAAATTAATCAGGATGAATTGCAAAATATCAGAATTGAGAAGAGCAGATATTGTCTGCCATCCATCCCAGCTATTGTACTGGATTTCATCAAATCTGTGGAGACAAACATTTATATGATCATTTTGTCACTAGCAAGAATACACAGCAGATAAAATAATTAGCCTTGATAAAGCAACAGGTTTGGCAACTAAAGTTCATAGTTTAAGATGTCTTATAAAATGTTAACCCATTTATTATCAATAATGCATAGTACATTTCTCTGTCATGTGTTAATTGGAAAACTCACATACAACATTTTATACTCTGGTGTACAACAGTACTACAGTAATGCCCAGATCTGGTTTGATCATAAAAAAAAACACATTACTATTAGTGGGATCTGGTTTGGCTACTGATAATTTCCCCAAGTTAGTGATTTTTGTTTGTTTCCGTTTCCATAGAATGGAAGGTTGTCTAGACTAAGTTCTACTTTTTCTTGCAGTACAGTCAAGTATCGCATAAGGACACATTAAGAGGATACCAATAATGCACAACTTACAGTCGTAAGACTCAATAAATGTACTCCCCAACTCAATAATTACATAGCTTTATGTAAGGCAGATTTAAAATAATTCATCTGCATAGTACAAAGTACAGTAATCAAAACAATTCAGTCCTTACATCTAAATCATACATTTATACAATCCTACTAAAGCAAGACATCTTTAATACATATATGAAAAGAAATTTAATATAAATCGAACACATTTTATAAAACATGAATGTATTTCTACAAAATCCATTGAGAAGGAGACAATAAGACAGTCTCAAATGTTAAAAATACTTACTATCAATGTTTTGTGACCCAATTTACTTAAACTACATGAGTAACCCATAAAGATGTCTCCTACGTCAGCGTAGTGGACATAACAGTGCACAAATATCAACAATTATACACACATACATCACCAGCATACAAATTGCAAATATATATGTTATGGAATAATCAATCCAACAAATCCAGTGGTTTACACATCCCTGCTAACCTGACACTGATTCATTGTATATGTGTCTGCATTAATTAAAACATTCAGGGTGTATATGGCATCCACCCAATCTTGTGACAAGCAATATTAATTTAATGTAGAGGCAACTTAGGTTTTGACCTCAATGGCCTCCTAAATCCTTGGCCAAGCCTTCTGCAGGGCATAATCTTACTTCACTGCAGTAGAGAATTAGCCATAGGTAAGTCTATAAAATAAAAATCGCATTGATTTTGGATTAGCAATGTAACCTCAGGATAAATTAAAACATATAACAATATTGAGCAAAGTAATTTACAGACCTTCAATTCATTGGTGCTGATTCAATGAATTGGATGTGATACTCGTGAATTGTAATCACCCTGAATAAAATAAGAAGACCCCCAACTTCAATGTACATCTCAACAGATGCTGCAACCACAAAGAGCATGCATGTCAAAAATGTATACATTGTGCTGTACTAGAAGTTGACATTTAAATGTATGCAAAATCTCTTTAGATTCATACCTGTACATGCTAATTAGCAGGTGCAGGACTATTCCTGTGCCTACAGTGAAAGAATAAGTATGTAAGCTTTGACTGATTTAATAATAGGCTGATCAGTGGCTGGACATTATTACTAAAATCACACTCTCTAAAGCTAAGTGGTGAGCATGTATCTTACTTGCTATTCATGGAAGGTTTGCTAATAGCAGAAGTGCTCACAAGCACTTCAAATTTAGAATCAACTTGATCAGAGATCTCAATCAAAAGTATATACTGGCGGTTTTGCAAATTCTAGACCTTGTGAATGTGTGCAACGTGTGCTATGGCATCAGCCATTT
This sequence comes from Ambystoma mexicanum, assembly GCF_040938575.1. Classification (NCBI taxonomy): domain Eukaryota; kingdom Metazoa; phylum Chordata; class Amphibia; order Caudata; family Ambystomatidae; genus Ambystoma; species Ambystoma mexicanum. Next base: position 893,625,125 of record NC_090937.1, on the reverse strand, counting down.
ATCTAAACAAAGGGGAGCCATTTTGAACAGAAATGTGTATCCAGCCAATGGACTGCTAATAGTGTCAAAGAACATTAGTGGTGTAAAATAAACTGGCCCGATAGGCTATATTAGTAGACTAGTTGAATGTCCAGGCTATCTGTGTGCGGCACTGCTACTAAAGTCAGTAACCGCAAATACATATCATTGCCTCAAGGAAATCATACTCCTAATAGTGTCGGCCAGTGTAGGTCTTCATTCAGGGGAATTAGATGTGTCTTCAGGCGGTATATCCATTGCTGTTCTAACCTATAAAGTCTATCAGTTATAGAACAGGTATGCCCGTCCTGTTTCAGCATTACTATGAGATGCCATTCTAGATCACAGAGTTATCATTTTCAACAACATGCTGTACCAATGGGGCTACGGTTGTCCTGTTGCACATTTTTGATCAATGTTCTATTATTCTGATGGACACATTGCATGTAGTCATGGTGATATATACTTTTAGACAAGGACAAGCTATCATATATTCATAACGTTGCTACTACTGCGATCAGTGAAATGTCTTATTGTCCATTGGAAATCATTGTATAAAATCGTAGTGCTTTTTGGGAAACTTACGTCACAGTTGCAGCATGGAAAGTGCCCCACAACGGGGGAACCTCTGTATGTTCCAACAATTGGGGATAGTGCTATCTGCTCTATATCTGGTGTATGCTGAATGCAGTCTAGAATGGACCAGTCTATCCCTAAAATATTTACCTCTTTTGAGGACAAAGAGGCGAGAAATAGCCAGAAAGGCTGTGGATCCAAATAGATTCCAATGTTTCTTGACTAGCTTCTTTATCTGTGCAGTATATCTCAAATGTTGTGACATCATTGTATTTCTTCCAGTGTCCCTGTATCTCAGTAAAGGCAGGTGTTCCCTCTATGTATACTATGCTCTTTTAGCAAGTACTTCAATACTTTGAAGGGGTAACCCCTTTCTGCCGATTTGTTGATAAGTGCATTGGCATGTACCTTACAGTTTTATGTCAAAATACAGTTCTGCATGATGCGCAAAATTGGCCCATAAGGAAGGTTGTCCCATAATTACTTAGAGTGTTCACTTGAGTGTAACACAATAACATTGTGATCTGTATCCTTCAGGACACCTGTATCATTTAAATACCCCTCTTTGTTATCAATCATTAAGTCCAGAAATGTAAGAGTATTCTTATTAAATTTACAAGTAAAATGTAAATTGCAATTGTTGTTATTGAGCAAGTTCATAAAACCCTGTAATTGTACAAAGCTACCATGCCACATGAAGCATATGTTGTCCATACAAATGAATATGTTTATTCCGGAACCAATGTTCCATAAAACACAACAACAATGACATTGTATCTAATAATAAAAGTATCCATCATATTTACAGACACCTCTGTCATGTGTCAATATATCTTTTCCAACATCTAATGGGAACCTCAACGGAGTTGTGGGAAAAGTTATGTTGAGCTTCGAAGTTGGCCATTTAGATATAAGCAAGTGGGGAGCAAATGCCACACCGATGGTTGTTCCCTTCTACTAGAGGAATATTTTGATGCCAAACATAAAGTAATTAATACAAAATACAAAAAAACAAAAAAATCTTGCACAAAGTAATCTGAAGAAGTTCCTCTATGCATTGCTTAGCGACAATATTTGGATTTTAGTGACCAATACATCTTTTGGAGGTAGTTTCCAATGCCTTAAGTATGCGTAATATTTGTCTCAGGAGGATAGCTCAGTGGCAACATGCTTGCCTTGGAAGCAAAACGACACAGAGCCACACAGGTTTGATCCCTGGGTCCATGCTTAGAAACCTCTGGGTATTAAGCATGTTATAAATAACATTTCATATCATACAGAGATGTGATATCACAGATCACCAGAATTTCTTTATTGAGGTGATATTCTTGGCCCTCCAAAAGATTACTTGCAGGGAATCCTTTAAATAAGATCTTGAGTAGCTAACACATAGTTGTAAGAATGCATCAATGTATTTATCACATGGCTTTAGAACTAAACCACATAGCGAGATGATCAATCTACGCGGGTGGGGGAGGGGGGTTTGTAGTTTTCTTGTAAATATTTGGCAAAGCACATACAACTGTATTGCTCTTATCCCTAGGGTCAAAAACATTGATTTCTTCTCAGTCAAATAGCCCAAATGTATGCCTGCAGTGCACAGTTTTTGTAATAGTGTGACCAAGTCTAATATACGATATGTAGTTATTTTGGTATAATTAGAAGTGTTGCTACTAATGTCTTAACCATGTCTACATAAAAGTATTCATGATAGCAATTGCACCCCACATGTTAGCAGGTTATGACAATGGGTTGGTTGTGTTCTAATTTGGAGATGTTCAAAAGTACAGTATCTGTATTTTACAGGCTTTCTGCAAAGATCTATGAGAGTTCCAGAAAAAAACATGTGTTGAAAAACAAGGACTTTGGTTTGCATATCTTGATCTGTGGGCAAGAAAATCAATGGTGGCTTAGAAGTGGTGTATGGAGGTTTATCTTTGCTCTCCATATCGCTAAAGAGCACTTTGAGTATAACTTTTCTGAAAAGTCCTCAGTTCCTTCTCTTTAGTATTCTGATGTGAAATGTGTGTGGGGACCGAATTGAAATCCTTGGATAGGACTGTTTGTGTTTTTGCCTCAGTCAATGTAGTCGAAGATTAATTGAACATCCTAATAGTTAGCAGAGAAAATTCCTCCACTGTGTACTGAACATTTCCTGAGGTACTTGTTGAGGAACATGATGACCATGGGTTTGTCCTCTCCCAAAAAAAGACCTATTTTCTGTCTTATTCTGATTTCTGAGAATGTTGGTTCTCTGGTTTCTCATTGGAGTAACTGCTTGTGTCAGAAAATGTACCATTACCACTAAGTAATATTGACATATCATTCAGCTAATTTCAAACAATTAAGATATTCATTCAAATGGAAATCCTTGTGACCACGTTGAATAATCAGGTGCTCACAATTGGGTGAGACCTGTCCAGCCAAACACATGAGAAATTTCTACTGCCCCTGTTTGAGGTTCCCTTTAAGCAGAATGTTTAAAATTACCTCTGATTCCTTACACTGTATTTGTCTTGCTCATAGTTGCGTAAACATGCGGGACACCAAAAGACATCCCACCATTATAGTTTGTCATGAAGTTCAGCTGGGACTTCATAATTTCTCTGCATGGTCTTTATTTAAGCTTCTAGAGAATGTCCAACTCCTGACTCAAATGGAGCAATGGTAAGGGTGACAGAATTATGTCCATCTCAGTTTCCTGTGCAGTCTAACACAGAGACTTGCTGTTTACTTGAAAATACACACATCCATGGCTAAAATGTGAATATATTCCCTTCAAACAGATTTCCTATTGGGCAGACATTGCGCTTGTATCACATCTGGTGTATTTGTTGCTTTATTTACTTACTTATTAGTGTACTAAGAACAGTTTTTAATGTTCCTTTAAATTCCTTTTTCTGAACATTATGTGTTCTATATCTTGAACTGTTAAATAGGTTGCATGCTTTTTGTCTTCTGGAAACACTATGCAATTTCAAAAGATGAGGAATGAGCACAGACAAGATACCAAAACAGATGCAGTGCCACCTTATATAGCCTGTGTCTCACCTCTGCCTGTCAATGACAGTGAAAAACACAAACAATCGTATGTCCTTGTTTTAAGCCAATATTGAAAGAAGATTGTTCCAAACACACATTTGCAATTTTACATGCTTCATCATTTTCAAGTTCCCTTTTTGGACTTGTTGATAAATAACACCCTACCCCTCCAAAACATAATCTGGAGGTTAAAAACCTGCCAGAGGATCATTCACAAACAAACACATATCATCACAATTTAGGTTTGTGTTCAAGAGTATGTTATTAACATAAAGTAAACAATGTCATAATCTTTGATATCTCAGATCACCACTGGCATGTGGTTTAACAATCTTGCCACAAAGTAAAAAGAAAAGTGTACTTGTGGCTCTAAATAGCATATTTATAATAATGCAAAAGTTCCACATTTTATCTAAAACTGAATGTATATACACTTGCCTAGTGTTAAGATTTGTTGGTGTGTTTATAATAGCTCTTTTCTAAGTTACTTTTTCAACTTTAACACCCTACAATCCCACCTCACAATTCAGGGACAAGACAAAGACTGTATTAGGAATAAAAGTTTCATTTGATTCAAATACAATAACTTGAAAGGTGGTCCACCAACTTTATGCTGAGGAAGTCAACACAGTAAACTATCTACATTGGTTACTGTTTTAGAGAAATACAAATTATCCGGCCTGTGAAAATCACACTTGAATTCAGTTCACACATGCAGTCAGTCCATCAATCAGAAATGCATATGATCAAGGCAATCTGATTTCTAAATAACAGAATCTAAGTTAATAAAATTCAGTTCAAATGCTTCCGGTAACATTTAAATTAAATGTTTTTTTTAAATGATCATTTAAAATATTTTATTTTATTTTCTCAAACATCAAAAACAAGCATTGTTATCAGAGACAAATAATAGAGAAAAGTGCATTTGCTAGGAATTTAACATTATCAGTGTGTTACCATGTGCAAAGTGGTGTGGTTGCTTACTAGCACACACATGTGCTATGCTTTTAGAATGCAAAGAAATTTGATTTGTCTACTCTGGTTCCAACCATGATTCCAACTTTCTGAAAGGACAGAAAGAGCCCAAAATGCCTTTGATGAAGTTGGAGTATTTAGCTATTGCTCATTTTAACACAAGATCAGTGGTGAAATATTACTGTTTATTTGGAATTACATATTTACTATGGAACTGGACATGCAAAACTCCCTTTCATCCAAAATAGTATGTTTAAATGTCTTTGGGTTTCACAGGTGTTGATGTATACGTTATCTGTTGGTCTATGAAGCATGTGCATCAGTTCATAGCCACCGTTGTTGACTATACCTCTTGATTTTGTATATTTGGCTATCATTTACCAGACTGTGAACAGAGCACAGAGAAAGGCAAAACAATGTATTTGTTCCTATTAAAATATAATCTCACTTGGCGTTCAATACACTGAAAGTAGTATACATGTCACACTAGCAAGCAACAACATCCAGTTCCCATTCTGTTGCTGATAATGTATCAGCCCCTGCACACTGTGCACAGGAAAATGTTATGTGTTCTACAATAAATCACATTTCACTTAGCGTGAAATATTATAATAATAAACCAATGTCGCATTTGCAAATTAACATGTTAAAGTATTCTATTTGGTATGAGAAATGTGAATGTTTCTATAGGGCTTACAATTAAATACATTGCACAATGATCATACTTACTTATGAATAATTATTTAAGGCAGCCAGCAAGTACCCTTGAGTTTCCAGGCAATTCCCAGTCAGTCGGGCCTCTTCTGGTACATTTCTCCCTCATCTAGCAAAGTAGGTCTGCCTACGGTAAAATCTGCTTCTGGCTTCCTCCTGTTTAAAGTTCAAAAACCTTTAGATAATATCCATGCTCAGAACTCATCCACTTGGAGCAAGTTTTGACTGGTAAAATAGTCTCTTTGGTTTGCTTAACAGGTTAATACTCCCATGGAATGCACCCCTTAATTTGAACATGTTGATCATATTTCTGCACACATGACTGGGTGGGACTGTATACCTTTGACTCCATAAATGTCTAGCATATCTCATTTTAGCAACTTGGACAAAAGTTAAATATGGATTTCTGGATTCCCAAAATCCTCACAAATTCAGTAGGACCCAGCATAAGTATGTGTGATGAAATATGACTTGGTTTTAAATATGTATGATTTTATTATTACTAATAATGATCTTAATTTTCGGGGTCATTACGAGTCGGGCGGTAGGGGATACCGGGCACTGGTAAGAAGACTGGTGCCGGTAATCCCCTACCACCCAATTCCGAGGTCCCCTAACGGGACCCATAAGGGACGTGTGGTCCGACCACACGTCCCTTATGGGTCCCGTTAGGAGACCAGGCCTCTAATTACGGGCCTGCCATTAGCAGGCCGTAAATAGCGCCTTCCCCATTCCCATTGAGCCCTATTGGGGCTCAATAGGAATGGGGAATGGTTGGCGCAATGGGGCTTACCGATCCCACCAGGGTCGGACTAGACCGGTAAGTCCCCATTGCACCACACCGGATTTGGTCCCATTATTGGAGGCAGTAATGGCGCAAATAGCACCATGACTACCTCCAATCTCGTAATGACCCCCATTGTGTTGGTCTCATTTTGTAGAAGAGTATCTCACAAAGTCACAACACATTTTCTTTTACTTCTACACCTCCTGATTTGGATGTAACAGGATTAATTGTTGTTTCTTTTAAGCACCAATGTGCTGATTTAATTGGTACATTTCAATTCTTGTTTCTTTTAGCAGTACTTAGATTGCTGGTAAAAATTGAAATATCAAAATGGTAAATATTTCATGAATTAATGTGCATATCTGTGCATATCTGAGATGTGTCTTTTTATATTAATCTTATTTAATTGACTGCATTATATTTCTGATTTGTTGTGTAAAAGGTTTATTTTACAACCAAAGACAACAACACAATAAACATGAATGTTGTTTCTGTGTCAGCACAATAAACAATGTGAGCATCTCTTATGGGCCCCTTTGAAAAACCTTCAGTCAATGATTAATATTAATATCTGACAAGCCACTTTTTGCTTGAGCTCCACTAATACCACAGATGTTAGATTTAATTATTGAGCTAATCTCAAGAGGTGAAATATGTAAGAGTATTTCAGCCTTTGAAGCATTAGCACTATAAAACAGAGCCCCATTTCATCTGCTCAATATAGATGATCTCTTCAAAGGACTGTACATGTAGCTCTGCTGGAATGTAAACATGTTTCTGTCTAAGAATATTTATCTTGGGATGAGCACAGTGGGTGGTACATCTCATTACTCAGAGGCCCTGAACACGCAAGTCTTTTTTTATATTGAATCAATCTGTTTATTTGGCTAATACAGTTGGTCTGTTTTCTCCAGATGGTAAAGCTAATCTCATGGGATTTCAACCGTAACCCTATCAACAATGATCTGAACAGAAGTAATATTAATATTGCTGTCCATTTGGCCACGCAGAGTTAAACAGTAAAGTATTATCTTTTTTTAAAGTTTCACATACAATAGGTTTCTCTCTATTTCTGAAATCTACTTTTAACAAGAATGTACACATACAATAGGTGTCTATTTGCATGTGCACATGCATTAAACTCTTTTTCTGAAATCTACTTTTAACAGGAACATCCATAGAATGTTGCTTACAGTTGGGGGAAGAAATACATGACATTGTGGTTAGTGAAATTACAGGTGAACGCATTGAGCTATTTTGAAGTGTTTAACAATGCTTTTGCAGCAATTTGAGAGCTGGCACTGGTACTTTGGCTTTTTCACATGCGTGTGGTGAGGTACAGTTTTTCAGATGGAAGTAAAATTATTTAATTAGGACAGGTACGTTCAGCATGTGTGCTGTGAATTTAAAGTTTGTCTTAATTCAATCCTTTTGGCTTAAGTACTTGTTTGCCTTCACAGTTCTAATACTGATTCCCATTGTGTAGGGAAAATACGCATCATTTATCTGGTGTTGTCTCCAAGTTGAAGATAAATACCTGCATTTTACAGGTGCACCTTTTCTTGGTAGTTGAAAAAAAACACAACAATTTAAAGAAGCAGCATACCATTCTAGCATTTCTTACTTTAGATTGAGGTTGTCTGCATTTCTCTTAATGTGATCTACAGTAGCAAGTAAATAGAATACCAGTTTCTTGGGAATTATATCTACTGAAATATCATTTTCAGAACCTTAGTTACAATGGGAATACACCTCAGTTAATAATTTGAAAGTCTATTAGGGGAAATTCACTGCAATTCATTGGACTGTACATGCAAATAAGTATGTGCTACCTAGATGGGCATGTACATGATTCTTAAACCTTTGACTATTATAGTCAGATCTCAATTGAAAGGTGGAAATGGCAATGTTTTGCTATATCTGTATGGTGTGAAGATTTTAATGCAACTTGAAACTCCCTTGAAACTCCCTTGCTCCCTCCCCTTGCCTTGTGGGTGCTTTGAAACAATATTTAGTTGCACTATTAGCGCCTAACACGCAAACAATGAATACATAAATAAATGTCCCGTTTCACATGGTGCACTCTTTTATTGATCATATCCACTGCACATAGATTAACACAACATTATACATGACATTCTATTACATCATTGATTACACTGCATGCCAAACACAATGGCCTGAGCAGTGAGTCAACTATTCATGACACTCTGCACTTTTGAACCCATAAAAGCACATTGGGAAGGCCTGGCATTGCAAGTCATCTCTGCCACGACAGTTCAACTATTGTATCAGTTTGAACACACAATGAGGCCCTTTCCCTTATTCATGTAGAGGCAGTGGGCACCTTATCTTATGTGTTGCTTATTAATTGGATAGATCATGAACATGAGTTATCTCTGCAATCCCTGGAGTTTAAGGCATCTCTTGGGGAAAAAAAAACAAATCATTAGGTACTGACCAAAAAGCCGAAGTTCATGGCCTATACTCTACACTCTTCACCATTGTGGGGTGAGTGCACGTGTATAAGAAACCAAAGGAAGTTCTAGAGTAAAAGGTAATGCTGCCATAGTGATGACATGATAGCTGTCGTCTGCTCTGTATATTGTACAGGCTTCTCATTGCATTGCTGCACTGGTTGGAGCTTCAAACGGTTATATCTAATGTTTTTGTGATACGTGAGTATGTTGATCATGTCCACATTTGTCTGAGTGCCCCTAAATATGTAATGCTTTGGTGTTCATCATTATCAGCAGACCATAAAGGCCAAATTACCATGAATGAAGTTGTTAGTGGTGTCAAAGATAACATAATTCCAAATTCTTACATGATGTAATCGCTAATATCTTGGGTATTGTGGGAAGTCAGAAAAAAAGACACAGACTCTGAGGCCTTTTTTGCCACATGTTTATTAAAGAATAGAAAGATGGGCTATCTTTCCCCATCAATATGGGCTGTTCCCAGCCTTCTTTGCTAGCTGAGGTGCTTATCAGTCTGAAATAAATATTCAAAAGAAACAGTCAGCTCTCCAAAGCTAATCTAACTACCCCAACTACTATTTTAATCAATTAAAGTTTGGAGAATGACTTCCCTTCTCCTGATAGTTCTCCTGGTAGTTCTGCTCTGCACGTAGGTGCTCTTTATTCTAGAGATCTGATCAATATATAACAAATAAACAGTCACTCAGTATTTTCTGTATTCAACTCCCTTATTGGATTCATTATCTTTTTGCCCTATTTGTTAGGTTTCTTTCTTGCTTTTGCCTGAATCCTTCTCTCTGTATTATCACATTCTGAATGCACTTGTGTTGTGTTCTTTTCTCTGGGGTTCTGGTATCCAAATGCTTATAGTTCCTCTTTTACCAAAGTGGTATTCCTCGTATAAGATTTATCCTAGGGACCTCTCTAGAGGTTTGCTCCCAAGTGGCTCCCTTTATTGTGCTTCACTATGTTTCTTGGATATTGGATACTTTCCCATTTTCGCAAGGTATCAACATTCCAATTCTATTCATTTCATCTTTATGCTTTCTCTATTTTCTGTTACCACATTAATATAGTTCAACTTTATCAACTTGTTTTCAACACTTTTGTTATTTGCGCTGGGACAAATTGTGTTACTTCTATAACAAATCCCTTTTGGCTTCCTGGTATTCACATTTTCCCCATTACATTCAGTATTATAGGGGAACATCTCTGTTGCCCGTAGGTACTTGTGACCTTTTTCTTCCTTCGGTTTGCTGCTACGGGTTCGCTTTCCGCAATGTTCACTTTGTGTGCCTTTTTGTCTCCTGCTTGGCTTCACAATACTGCTGCTGGTAAATGGTTAATTTCATGCTTCCTCTCTTCTGTGGTGTCAGCATCATTGAGGGCGCAGCCTGCCCACAACGATTGCTTCATTGCCACACCACTAAAGAGCTCTCCGTTCTGTCTCCTTCAGGTGTTCTCTGTACAGGGTCTTCCCCTATCTGTCTCTGCCTTCCTCTCTTTCTCTGCCTCCCTCTGGAGGGAGAGAAAGAGATTTCTGAAAGAAATATGTCTTTCCCCCCACACATCTTACTCAGCATAGTCCATTGGAGATTGTAATTTAAAGCGACAGCTTCTCTTTCTCTTTGATAATGGTATACATTCACTTCATCTTCATCCCTGTCATGGAACTTGTAATGATTTGGAGTATTAGATAGTTTCATATAGGCCATCACGCGGAGGGCAGTAGGGAGTTCCTCACGGGAAAAGGAGTCCTTGTCCCCATATGGGGAGTCTCTTGCAGTGAGGTCACACTTGCCTCGACCCCTAGGGAGGGTGTTGCAGAACAGGCTCACCTCCCTATCCTCACAGGGGGTGGTCTCCCCATTGAGGAAAAGAGACACATTCCCTCGTATTCATCACAGTATGTTGCCCTGTCTTATTTGGTGAGTTGTGTTGTTGATTTTTTATTGTATCCTACAAGGTAGTAACAATGACATGATAGGCCTTTTGTCTTTTTTGGTATGCAGTTCTTACTTTTCTTGCCATTTTAGAAAGCAAAACATTGTTATAATAACCCTCAGTCAGACAAACGCACTGCATATTACCACTTAATCATTGCAAATAAGATGTAATGTAAACCGGGTGAAATATTTTGCTTTTTGTTGATAATAAAATACCAATAATCCACAAAAAGGAAATCACTCTCATAACATACCTTTACACAACACCTTGACAATGCTGTCACATACTCCTAACAGCGTAAGGCAGTTATCTATCTTCCGAGTATGAACATAGACCCTTAATGTCACTAAATGAGATCTAGTAACAAATGTTTTTTTTTTTTTTTTTGCTTAATAAGAACATGATTAAAGACAAACAAATGTGCCCATGTCCAGTAAAAAGACTATTTTAACAAATACTCATTGCAGGGCAGAAGATCATGTCACTGCAGACATAACTTTGCCGTCTAATGTGCACTGTTCGTTTGTAAGCTAGGGCTCGCAGACTGGCAGAGAGAGTTGAAAGGGTCATTATGGATGCTCGGGCACATCCTGTCAGTGCTCCTGTCATGGGAATGAAATAGCACTAGCAATGCTTCAACAAGACGAGAATGAATGCTTATTTTCCCACCATCAATCTCGGGTATGGAAATACAGTCGAAGCTAAAGTCTTTCAATCATTATCTGGGCTAGTTCTGTGCTTTTTTACGGTCATCAGCATTCCATGGTGTCCTGTTTTACACAGTTAACAATTTGCTGGAGATCAATGGGCCTAATCGCATTTTGTGCTACACCTCACACACAATGGTGGTAGTCAAAGGAGCCCAAAACTGATCTTTATGCTTTTTGGTGCACTTTATGTGGGATCAGTTGTTGTTGGAAATGCATATGCATTTCTCTGAATATAATCTAAAGTCGTCTTTTTGGTTCTAGATTCAAGTCTCTTTTCATGAACATGTTGACACATTTTCAAACCCGTAAATGACAATGGCCCTCATTCTGAGTTGGGCGCAAAGGGATACTGGGCACCGTTAAGGACATCGGTGCCGGGAATCCCTTTGCGCCCATTCCGAGGTCCCTTAGCGGGTCCCTTCCTTAATGCCTGGTTTTACCACGCGTTATGGACGGGGCCCATTAAGGGACTTCAGAGCTAATAACGGTACCGCAATGTGCGGTACAGTTATTAGCGCCTTCCCCCTTCGCATTGAGCCCTATGGGGGCTGAAATGGGAATGGGGAATGGCTTATTCAATGGGGTCTTACCGATCCCGCAAAGATCGGAATAGACCGGTAAGTCCCCATTGAACCAGGGCGGACTCGGTACCAGTATTGGAGGTAGTCATGGCGCATATAGCGGCATGATTACCTCCAAACTCGGAATGAGGGCCAATGTTCTCAGAATCTGACATAATACTAGACACATTGGGGGTCATTACGAGGTAGGTGGTAAGGGATTACCAGCACCGGTAAGGCCACCGGTGCCGGTAATCCCTTACCACCCTATTCCGAGGTCCCTTAGCGGATCCCTTCCCTAACGCTTGGTTTTATGGAAGGGACCCGTTAAGGGACTTCAGAGCTAATAACGGGCCCGCTAATAGCGGGCCCGTTATTCGCTCCATCCCCATTCCCATTGAGCCCTATGGGGGCTCAAATGAGAATGAGGAATGGTTCCCGGAATGGGGACGTACTGGGTCCACCAAGGCCGGAATGACCCAGTAAGTCCCCATTCCGGGAACACGGACCCGGAATGCGGTAAGGGGGTAGCCATGGCGCTAATAGAGTCATGGCTACCTCCAACCTCGTAATGACCCCCATCGGGCCTCATTACGACCCTTGCGGAATGGGTTTACCGGCACCGTAATAGTGCCGGTGCCAGTAAACCCATTCCACCCTATTACGAGGTTCCTTTGCGGGACCCGGAACAGACGTCTGGTAAAACCAGACGTCCTTTCCAGTTCCCCCAAGGGGACCAAGGGGCCAATAACGGGCCTGTTATTAACAAGCCCGTTATTCGCTCCATCCCCATTCCCATTGAGCCCTATAGGGGCTCAAATGGGAATGGGGAATGGTATTGTGAATGAGGAATTACTGGTTCCTCCGAGGTTGGAATGACCCGGTAATTCCTCCTTCACAGACCACTGACCCGGAAACAATTTTGGGGGCAGCCATGGTGCTATTAGCTATTATTATATGCTATTAGCACCATGGCTGCCTCCAAACTCGTAATGAGGCTCATTGTGTGTGTTTTAATAATACCAAAGCTGCCACGTAGAGATCTTTATATTGTGTGACAATCCTGACCATATCGGTTTTTGATTTGCTAATAATTTTCCTTTTGAACAGATTTTTGGCACGATAATTGAATATATATGCAACAAAAAAAAGAGTCATTGCATACATCAGAAACGCAGAACTCGCACTTCGAACACAAAACAAGGGAACATTGATGGTAAGCGTGTACAAAGAAAAGTCTAAACTTCCAGTGTACAACATTTCTGGTTTGTAATCTATTTTTCATTATTCTTGACTAACATTACCAGTGTGCAACAATTGTGGTTCTTAATCTCATGTGTAGTTTAACTTGAGTACAGCTGCCAGGGTCTGACAGTCCTGTTATTTAATAACTTTATAGTTTGCATTTGCTAACATTACCAATGTGCTTAATGTTAGACTCTCACACAGTTCCAACACCGACCAGGTTTATTTTTTGGCACTTATAATTTGAACACTTGCTTTGTGTAGCTGTCTTTTCTCTGGTGGTAACTGAAACACGAGTTAAGCCCGGTCTTCCCCTTAGCCATGAGATCCTGTTTCTTTTCTCTGAAAGCTTTTCCAGTGTCCTAACTGCATTGTGTACTTAATACTAGCAACAACTCATCAATACTTGTAACACTGCCCTTGAACAAGGGTTACTTTGCTCAGCGTGGCATTCAACCTGCAACATTTCACCAATATTTGGACCCCCACTCTCCACATAGGGTTAGTGTGTTCATTATGGCGTTTCCTCTTGAAACAGTATCGGTCTCTCCATGAATACATGCGTCCCTTATCCTTCTGTAGATTAGTTCGAAAGCCCTCCCCGTTTGGCAACTGTACGTCTCTGTTTTCTCCAGATCCCGATACTCACAAACTCTGACTCAGCTGCGTGGTTCATCAGCCTCTTTGCTCATCTAGCTGATGGTTCAGTAAATCTTCTCAGGTTCCTTTCTTCCAGGTGGTCACTCTGGGTGTGATCTGCTCTGTTTTTTTTGCTTTGTGTAAGGCAGGTCTGGATTGCATTCAGCATTCTCCCTTCCACCTCTGCTAATTCAGTCGTTGTACGTGGCTCCCAGTTTCAATTGGGGCTAGCTGCCTATCCTTCCCCTATCCTGCACACTGGGGATCTCCATTGTATGCTCCCATCTTAGTGCCTTACACTTGGATGGCTGTTTCTACTCGCTACTTCCTAAACGTTCAGCATCAGACATTGCATGATTAGCATTCTGTTGATTTTCCAGCTGTAGCATGTTGACAAGTTTTCCTCTCAATTGTATCTACAGTTCTAAAAGGATTGTACCCTCTGGCTATTCTTTCTCCCTTTTCTTTTTTCCAGTACCCGTTGTATTGCTTGCAGCTCTCTAGCACTGTGCACTGCTCTGCAACAGCGATTTGGGATTACAAACTGAATTCTCCATATTGCTATACAGCTCCCTCTTAATTCATTCTCCTTCTTACTGCAAAGAGAAATATGAAAGGAAAAGGAGATTTTTTTTTCTCCATGAAATCTGCTCAAAATCCATGCATCTGTGCACTGTTGCCTGGATACCCTGATCAGAGTCCAAAGTAAACTGACCACTGCAAAGCAATACAGGGGTTCCTTGGTAGTCATTGGATGGCATTTCAATGCTTCTGAAAAGTAAAACATCACATGTCCAATGGTTAAAGCATTCCAGAGATAAACAAAATGGAATTTCCTTCTCATGTTTGAGATAATACAACTCATAAAGCAACAATGTATGCATCAGTCTAAAGTATAAACGGTCACTGACATCTGGTATTATCAAGAATCGTGGGTGTAAAATGACACTTCCCATATACAGAGTCCTTGCCTAGATCATGAGGCAGAAGACACACAGCATTCTCGTAGCCTAACGCTATATGAGTTTATGCTGGTTTGCCTTCCAACAGTTCATGGTGGCTTCCCAGAAGTGGGTTAATCACCATCATTGTTGCCTTCACTGATCCCTCAGCCACATTTCCCTCTGGTGTGGCCTCCAACACAATGGCCACCCTCACAATGTTCACATGTTTCTTCATATGCCCCGCTCCTACAGTATATTGCACTTTTATGTAAGGCAACTGTCCCCTTTTCAGAGTTGGAGTGCCTCAATAAACCTTGATTCTCTGGCAGGCCCCTCCATACAAATGATACAATTTCCCCAAAAAGGTATTGATTGCAGCCTTGCTGTTTGTTCTTTAGGACTTCAGTGAGTGTCATTTAGGGATCACAGTGAATGTTTTAGGAGAGGCATGGCACGCCTGTCTTTTCTCCCGTAGATTTTTTATTTGCACAGAATTGTCCAAACTTGCGACCCTTCCATCTATGTTGAAGGGTCTCTGGTCTACTCCTTTTGTGCCCTTCAACTGTGTTTCCTTCATGGTGCTGTCTGTAGCCGTTTGGTTTCAATTTACTTTGCTTGGTTTTTGGAAGAATTATAGACCCTTTTATCTTGCCCCTACAGTTTTGATTAGCAGTCTTGTTTATGTATACAAACTTCTCTGATTTCTATAAATGTCAGAAGGTGGTACTGACCAACTTTCCGCAATATTATTCTAGAAAGGCAGTTCTTGATTTCCACTCCCTAGACACAGGCAAATATCTTTGTCGATGTTTGCATATGCCTGGATCTTTTGGAAAAACAAATCTTTTTCTATTAGGTTTGGGACTGCTAAAAGAGTCTTAAGTCCGTCACTGCGTCGGTTGGTAGATGAAGTAGTCTTGAGCCACTCAGAGTAAGGAGTTGTCACCTGTGGTTCACCTATTTTCATAGCCTTAGCTCCTGAGCAAAGATGAATAGGTTTTGAATTCTGGAAATATGTCTTTCCCCCCACACATCTCCCCCAACTGTAATTTCCCTTTAACACCTTCATTTTGGTGATTCCCTAGAGGGTCATTTTGGATTTGGTGTCTGTTACATAGTTTTGAGAAGATCTACATATGTCTTTATACTTCTATTGCTTCTATGTCATAATTACATTGTTCAGATTTGGTATATGCATCTTGCTTATGTTACTTGCATTTCATATGTATCTTGGAAAGTTAAGTGTTGACCTTAACTGCTTTCTACTTCCCCATCATTATGGTTTACGACAAGGAAGAGGGTAGGCTGACATGTTAATGGCCACTGGTAATCTTGATTACAGAAACTCTCAATATGATATACATAGCCTTATTTTTGAATTGTCATCATAAGGGCTGTTTTGAATCATTAGATGTTGTCACTTCTCCCTGCAGGGATACCCTTTCCGTGAGGCCAGGGAGGTGAGGTTGCTTCCCGAAAGTCCAACTCACGGTGGTTAAATGAGGGAGATTTCATGAGGAGGGACTCTTCCCCCCTTTTGCTCCCTGGGAAGGACACCAGCCATTTAAGGTATAGTTCTTCTAGAAACATCAAACCCAAACACACTGTATCCTCTTCTGCCTCTGCTAAGTTGTCTAAGTAGAGAATAGTTCTATTTGTTGTTGTAAGGTAGACTGCTTCAAAGTCCTGGAGAGTACTGAGATGAAGCAGAACATCAGGTGCATAGCTATGTTATGCACTCGGATGAGGTGGGCCACATGAGCAATGAAGAACAATGCTAATAATGATCTGCAGCGGAATAGACTTTCCAGAGGTGTGGTCCCACTTACGCAATAAAGATCAAAGAAGAACTGCCTGTCAAAGAGATGCAGCCAACCGTGACAACAGACTGTGAAACCCAGAAAGCATGAAGGAGATGCGCATAAGGCCAGGAAAGAGCTGAGAGTAGTCCGCTCCTGCAGTCAAGAGGACAACAGGAATCCTTCACCCATTAGAATCCAGATGGTACTGGCAGTCTGGAAAATGGTGATGCGAATGCAGGAAGCAGCGTCCATACCGTCACGTGAGGGACAGGCAGGAGTTACACAAGGCAAAGGATATGAGGCTTGGAGAAAAATGTGCAACACTCCAAGCAGGGGAAGGACCCCAGGAAGAACTGGCCATGCATACCAGGTGCAGACAATGTAACTGGAGAGGAGTCGGTTAGAGCACAAGAACTGAAGGACTCTTGCATTTGATTTGGTGATTGGGTTATACCCTATGGCATGTGTTGGGGTTCACATAGGATAGTGCACTACTGTCACTGGATATAAAGTTGCACTTGGGTTTGAACCCTATGCACTTGCGCCAGGTATCGGTAATGAGGATGAGAATATATTTTCTCTTGGTAATAATTAGAAACTAATTGGTTATGGACTTCAACAAGTGCTTTGCATAACCAACAAGTGTTTGATGTGGATCCTGTGCAGCAGCCCAGGGATCTGATCGTACCTCACGCGGCCCTACAAGCTATCCAGCACAATCAACCTTGTAGTACACCCACCTGTTGAAATATTGAGCCATCCTCAAGCCCAGCTCAGGAACAACTATCCAGCTTCATAACCTTGCCTTCAGAATGACCCCTTAGTGTTGAAACATGTGTTGGCTACGCAATTAAACACTTGTTGAACACCATACCAAATGATTTTCAAATTATTACCAAGAGAAAACATATTCTCTGGTGTGAGTGTGTAAGGTTCAAACCCCAAGTGCAAATGTAACTGGAGAGGCATCGGGACCGTTAGGAGCTGAAAGGTATGGGAGACACACATCCTCTGCTGAGCAGGACTATCTTCCTCATCTCAGTACTTGCCAAGCGAGGCAGCCAAGGAGGCATAATGAGAGGGTGAGAGAAACTGGGGTTGAAGACCCAACCCAATAGAGTGATATGAGTCATCTTCCTCATGGCGGGACTTGGGAGGGAAGTGATCTAAGTGGGCCAAGCTAAAGAAGAAGAGAAACAAAAGCTGACGACTCAACCCAAGAGTGATACAAGTCATCATCTTCGTTGCTGGACTTGGCAGGGAAGTGAATCAAGTGGGCCAAGCTAAATGAGAAGAACGGCGAGGACACAACCCAAGAGAGTTATACAAGTCATCTTCATTGTTCTCCAGCATGGGGTCTGGCATGGATTCACATGCTCATGAATATTTCCTGTTGTCAGGCTGGGAATCCTCGGTAAAGAAAAAAATCGGTTTCAGTTTCGTTTCTGAACTGTCTTTCTACTAATAACCAATCACTGGTCTCTGGGTCATACTGCCCCCAGCCAGTGACTGCCCTCTACATAAGACCCTCCTCTGGCAGCCATCTTCAAATTTTTACCGCACGTTCAAGTGTTGGGAGTCCTTGTGCTTTAGCTCTTGTGCTTTTACTGCATGTTGCATTTTCTTGTATTCTCGGTCAATATGAGCCTCATGCTCCACAGATTCATCTTCCGATCAACAGGGAATCGTTTTGGAATTTTCTACACCCCTCAAGGGCAGATTTTTGTCAAATTACACTTCTTGGAGGATTCCGGAAGAACTTTGAGGCCTACCCCGATTCGGACATGGCCCAGGACAAAGAAGATTCAACACCTACTGGATACAAACAGTTCAGGAACTGCCCAGGATGTGGACTACAGAATGTCTTCAAGGAAGATGAGCATTCCCGGTGCCTCTACTGCCTTCACGCCGACAAGTCGCAAGTGGAGGAGGACTGTGCGTTCTGTAAGAATATGTCTGGACAATGAAGGACCGTCATATTCGGCTCACCAACTGGCTGGAGGGGAAGAGCCCAGCAGCAGGGGAGAAGAAGAATTGAGAGCCGTCTTCTAAGACCTTTGAGGGCGCTCCGGCAGCGGGGGCCCAACAAAAGGCAGAGCACCGTGAGTCCGTGCGCACCGGGAGCACCGTTAGTTCGGGCTCCTTGGCTGCCTTGCAGGGCGCAATGTCACCGACGCCATCATCCATGAGCCAACGCTCTGGCTCAGGGAAAAGGAAGTCGGAGAAACCGGGTAAGCTTCGGGAGAAGCCCCGGTCGATCCCGGCAGAGAAAGCCAAGGGGGGGGGTGAGGCGGTGACCCTCCCCCTAAGGTGAAGACCTCAGACGCGCCCAATGTTGTGAAGGCCCTGATTCATCCAGCAAAGGCCTCAATTGAAGGAGTTATGGCGGCCCTGGCGAAGCCTGTGGAGGCTACCCCACTTGAGATTACTTCCGAGCCTAGAGTTTCCCTGCCAGCCCGGAGGGAATCATCTTTTCGGCCTAACGTGAAGACCCCCGTGAAACCCCAGGATGAGAAAGAGGGGGGGCACGGTAGCCGTAACAGACACAGATACCACCTCCGAGGATGAGCTGACTGGTGTCAAAAAGATCCTGGACAAGAAGTTCGAGGAAGTCAGGTCCTACGGGAGGGATCCCGATGAGGCGGACGTAGAGAGCAACGGTGGGGCCATCTACAGAAGGTCTTAAATGAAGCAAACTAGCAGAATGAATTCAGTTAATTGATGAATCGATCACAAATTATACCTATGCCAAAACCCAACAGAGATCTCACTTTAAGCACCTACTACAGACCAATTTATCTAATTAACAATGATGCCACCTTCTGAGCTGGATGCTGTAGCACAGTCCTAAGATTATTTCTTAACAATTGTCAAACACGATTAAATAAGTATCAGAAGTGTTTGGATAAGACCTGAAAAGTTAGGTCCACTATACAGTGGCTGAGAAAATAAAGAAAATCACCTGCTTTTAAGATGAGATGCCATGAAGGATTTGACCAAATTGGATTGGACCACTTACTTCATGTGTTCTTGATGAACTTGGAAAACCGGATCTGTGGCAAGATATCTTGATTCAAAAGCAAGCGTGACTGCCCATGGCCTTCTATTCCCAAAGTGTCTCATTTACATGATAACAAAACAAGGTTCCCCACTATTATGTGATTTAGTCCTTTTACCCAATCGTGATTGTAATTATGTCAGATGTTAATATTAATGCACTTATGATAGAGTGTTGCAAGCTCAACAATCTGCTCTATTCCGACGAGATGCTCCTGATGATCTGCAACTCCCCAAACAACAAAAGCTCTCCTTCCACTTGTTGGACAAGGTCTAGGAAGAATGGCCACTCATATGGAACCATAAAAGAATACCCTGTCTATTTATATTCATCTAAGGCTCCTGCAAACAAATTCTGGCCTGCTGCCTGAAAAGAGAGCTTACAAACTCTGAAGGGGCCTCCCTTGCTGGTAGGGAGGGGGGGCCTGGGCCTATGATCTTGTCAAGAATAGCTACACACACAAAGATCGCACTCCTGGGGATTGTTTGTTTACTACTGTGACAGAATGACATGTGTGAAGGCGCACTGTCTTGAGCATTTTTGATATTTGCTATGCACGTTTAAGGTGCTTTCTCCGTCAGATCTGTTCTGTGGCTAAACTGATAATGTCAGTGATTATGCCAGAGCTGGTTCCAAGCTCTGTCATTATGCAACATAATCACTGCCATACAAATGCTATTAGTCTGTTCAAGATTTGCAAATCCTTAAAATGTTCCATACGGCATAACAACACACAAAATCCATTAAATCATGCAGCACACTAAAAATGGCATAACAATGAAAGCACATCTCAATGTCATAAGTATAAATAATAGCAAAAAGAAAATAAATGCAAGTTGTCTGCATAACAGTAAGACCTGTGGTGGGTCAGAAGGACACATACTCTTAGAGGACATGTGTTTATTAAAGAATAAGGCCAACCTTCTGTATTGCTATGGGGGTTTTCCCTACCTAGAATACTAACTAAGGTGCTTGTCAGTCATCTGTGACTGCCCAAAATAATCTGTCCACAGTCCAAACTAATCCGCACTGACCCTACCACTATTGTATCAACTAAAGACAGGAGGATGACTCCCTTCACCTGGGCTTTGCTTCTTGCAAATGTCTTCTTCTTGTTTCTTCTTAATAGGTGATTATTAAATAGTCTGTTGTCACTTATTTGATCAGTTAATGTAATTATTTAAGGATTGTAGTATACTTTTGTGTCTTCTCAAATCCAGGTCTCTTGTACATGTATCTTGTTCTATATGAATGGTTTCATGTTGTTCCCCTCTTTCATTTTACAATATAGGGGTATCATTCCCTTTTCTCATGGTAATGATATCCAACCTCTACAATTCTCTCTATTTAGATTCTGTCCTCTTCTCCCTAATTCATAATATTCTTTCTCTTTATAGTCTTTGTCTTCAGACATATATATCACTCTACCTTTCTCCCCAGGAATTTCTCCTGTATTTTTTTGTCTCTCTCTTAATTTGTATTGTTTCAAGCATTCTCTCATTCCCATCATTCAAGTCTCTTACTTTCCATGGTATACTTTCGTTAACTTGACCTCGACGAATATGAATAGCCCCATAACGATCGGCCGACTGCCTCCCGGGCCTAATCATTTCTCTTTTACCTGGTGTTCTCAGGGACAGCGTCACTGGAGCCTCTTTTCACTTTGGGTTTATTCTGCTGTTCGCCTGCAAGTCTTCTCTGACTCCTTTGACTTTCCGTGCTCAATGTTCTCCTTCTGGACAGATATCCAGCTCTTCAAGAATAAGGAAGATATGCAGTATTAATCGCTTGGTGGTTCGGTGTAATTTTGGAGACCACTGGTTCACCCACAGATTTCTTGCCACCACCATCTGTTCCCTACTCAGTCAGTCTTCTAGGGTGCTGCATGTCCAGCACTCTGCTTTTGGTATGCAAGTCATTTTTTTTTACTTCCAGGCTTTCTCAGTCTCAGTCTCCTCCCCTCTCAGGAACAACTTTGCAGTGGGACTTCCCTGGTGGATGTTTGTGTCTCTCTCCACTTGTTGCAGCATCTCTCCTTTCTCCATCCTCCTTGCCCCAGTCAAATGGAGCTTTCCATTTATAGTGACATGCTCTGTTTCTTGTTGACAGTAACATATGGCCATTCTCAATTCATACAAGTCTCTGTATGGTATTCCTAAAGAGGTTATTTTGGAATATGCCTTACTGAGTTCCTCACATGAACGTGAGTCTGTGTCCCTACAGGGGAAGTGTCTGCCAGTAAGGTCACACTTGCCTTACACATATGGAAGGGTTTTCTGAAGTGGGCTCACCTTCCTATCCTCAGAGGGAGTGGCTCCCACTTGGGGAGAAGTGACAAATTGCCATGATTTATCATAGACTGCATCCCTCAAAATCAGAGTATTCAACGGAAAAGGGATGAAACATCAGACAACCAAAACTATTGTGCACATGCAGAAACTGTGCACCATTTACCCATGAATATTTTTTTTAAAAAAATGTGTTGGAGAAACACTATTCATAACATTCAGATGTCTATGCTAGTGATGAATGAACAAGCTTTGTATTAATGGTTTGCCTTTGGGCAAAGGTGCTTTATAAATTCAATACATACAAAATACAGCTTTAATCAATGGGGTCAAAATTGTCTCAAATGAGTTGAACAATTTAAAGCTAAAGCTTGCAATGATGTGAAACTTTCAAACCCAAATTCTATCTGGTCATATGAGTATTTGTGATTTAACTCCATGTGACTAAAAGTCTTTGCACTACTGAATTCTGAGATACTGGTCTAGTGAAATGATACAATAGGGCCATCATGGAAACCCCTATCTCCCACATCATTGGCACCTGGATCGGACAAAATCTGGTGCACCACGATCCAAGATGCCCTATTACACAAAATTGAGACTCTACTCACTAATATCAATCCTAAATAAAAATCTTGCTTGCTATCAAAGATCCTATGCTGCTTGCCCTCATCTAACACAACAAGGTCCAATCCTCATCCATCTCCCATTTGTATACTGCTAAATCCCCCATGAGCAAGTGGCTGCCACTAACTAATCACTAAAACCTAATTGCAAAGGAGACTGATGCCCTACCCACTTTTTGAAGCTGTGTGCACCTACACTAGCTCCCCTCATCACAGAGTCTGCCAATGCATACTTCTCGTCCATCACTGTGCCTCCTATCATCAAATCTGCCTGGAACACACCTCTCCTAAAACATATTTCCAGACCCGTCCATCCCCAACAACTACCATCCTATCACCACTGTCCCTTTCCTACTCAAAATTCTTGAACGCTTAGCCTATGCCCAAGTCCAGCAGTTCCTGGAGCAAAATCACCTACTTGGTAAAGGGCAATCTGGTTTCTGCCCTAAGCACAGCACAGAAAAAGCCTTGTTAGATCTAGAAATCTAAATGGATAAGATCTGGGACTCAGGCAACCTAGAGATCCTCCTATTACTAGATCTCTCAGCTGTATTTAATCTAGTAGACCATAACATCCTTTGCCATTACCTCAGCAAACACCTCAATTTCTCCTCTGAAGCCACCTCATGGGTCAAATATTTCCTCAGTGGGTGCACCACCAGGGTATTCATCTGTGATTCAGCAGCTGACCCCATCCCTACTCCACTAGGTGTCATGCAAGGCTCTTGCCTTTAACCAACACTTTACAACACATATGCAGAGCCTCTCCTCAACACAAAGGAGATCATTTACACAAATTTTGTAGATGATACTCAAATACTCATACCCATCACAGGCAATCACGCCCATGACACTATCACAATGAATTCAGTGTACAGTTAAAAACAAAACTGGATGGCCATCCACAATTTGCAATTAAATGAGGACAAAGCTGAGCTTCTCATTATTGGCTCCCACACCATCTCAAACACCTGGATGCCTCATTCTTCACCTTCAGCATGGATGGAACAACCATCCCTTTTCTGAAAAACATCAAAACCTAGAGGATCCACCTAAAAGCGGACTTAGCCATGGCCAGACATGTCAATACACTTCATCTACAGCCTACACAGCCAGGCTCATCACTCTGAGTAGGCAAATCCTATAACCAAGCAACTGCCTAACACTCCCACCAGCACTCATTCTCATAAAATCGGTTTACTGCAATGTCTTACTTATGGGCACCACTGCTGCCAATATGTTCAAACTCCAACTACTACAGAATAAGTCACTTCATGCTGCACTGGGATTAAAACATTCCAATCTCATTACAGCAACCAGATGCGCAACTCACTGGCTCCCCATCAAACCCAGTGGAAGTTGAAGTTGAAACATTGTCTATCACGCACCGATGAATAAGCACCCCTATACCTCAACAATTGTATTACGCAAAATGCCCCTGTGCATGCGCTTTCATCCAACACTAGCACATTCTTGGTTACTCCTCGTTTCAAGAATAAAGGTCTAGTGTTGTTAGCTTCTGCTTCTGCGTCACTGCTCCATCCCTCTGGATATCCCAACCCACACCCATCAGAAACAAACAATCCTTCACAACCTTCAAAAAACTTGTAAAAACCTGGTTGTTCGATACCAATGACTC